>NW_027468565.1:13585371-14185371 GCF_046254945.1 Alosa pseudoharengus
GTGTGTGTGTGTGTGTGTGTGAAATTATGTACTTGACACCCTTTTAATTACTTCAAAATCTCACTAATCAATGCTACCATGTTTAAATGATTTATCCATTTAAATGCTTGCAAGTCTGTCCTCTTTTAAGCAACATCATTGAAATATGCAATAACCCAGGAAAAGGCGGTTTGACATTGACATTCTTGGACTGATAGTGGAATCCAAACGAATTGCTAAAGGTACAAAGCGGATGAAAGGACATTGTGGGCATGTGTCTGCTGTCAATCTCCTGGGAGTGGAGCAGTTAGTACTCTTTTGGATGGAGAGCAAATCCAGCTGAATTCATCTGCAGTCTGCCAATTGAGGCCAACACCTCAGTAGAGGCTGCCATGTGCATTGTGGGCACTGCTACAAAGATGCAAGATTCTTCTGTCATTTTTTTACCCACATTCTTGAATGTGTGCAGCAATAGCTGCCACCTTAACTGAGCATGTAAGGGTAGTAAATGCTCCCTTTTCTCCATTCTCTCTCTATTTTTTCCCCTCTCACTTGGCCTGTCTTTAAGGAGTGTGCGACGTGTGTTGTGGACAAAAAAGTGCAATCAGCCCGCGCAGTAGCTGGACTGCAGCGGCAGAGGGAAGAATGGCGTGGAAAACTGAAGGGTACTATTGTGCACGACTGTATGTGTGTGTTTCTATGCGTGTGTGTTTGAGCATCTCT
Source organism: Alosa pseudoharengus (assembly GCF_046254945.1). Lineage (NCBI taxonomy): Eukaryota > Metazoa > Chordata > Actinopteri > Clupeiformes > Clupeidae > Alosa > Alosa pseudoharengus. Next base: position 13,586,074 of record NW_027468565.1, read on the forward strand.
TTAAAAGGGGTGGGGGGTGGAAGACATCCTTGACTGACTATTCATTCCCTGGTTGGCTTTAGGGACACTTGGCAGAGATGTGTTCAAAGTGCTTTCAGACTTGAACACCATCAGATTCCTCCTGTTGCTTCTGTTATACCAATACCAATCTTTCTTCTTTCTTTATGGCATTCAATCCGAAACACAGCAGTCGTCGGGCTCTACAGCGAACGCAAGACCTCACTGCTTAACCAAGACTAACCAACTGTAGACAGAAGACAGGATGCAGATCAAAGCTGTCAGAGATTATTTTTGCCATTTCTGTCATATTTGATTAATTATTCATTCCTATTTATTTGTTATCATTTACTATATGCAAATGTGCACATTTGTGGAAGCAGACTGAAGCAGATGCTGGCTACTTATTGACTTCACACCTAGAAGCCATTCAGGGGGGAGACCCTGGAGCAGTTGCATACACACAGTGATAGCTGCACACAGTGATGGCTCCTGAATTATTATGTGGTTTTGTTGCTGGACGAGAAAGCAGTCCTTGTACCAAAAAAATGGTACCAAAGTTATGTACCTGAAAACATTACTTCTTTTTGAGACATAGGCGAGTGGAGAGTGGCGAGTGGTACATATGCTGACAATAGATTTAAATGACCCATGATGCTTTAACATCATATCATCAGCTGAGAATTAACATGGTCCAAGAGCTGAAAATGTAGAATCAAATAACCAAAATTCGATGAAAATTATTTTCACGTAATTTTATATTATTTATCTACATAATATAATATTTCTTATTTTACACCAAATCATATTATTTTATTTGTGGACATGTCAGATAGACCTTGCTAATCAGTTTGAGCGGCCGGCCTCTTCAGAGCTATTTAGTAGACATTATGAGTGAACACTGCAGCTAGAGTGGTACAGAGTGAACTTATGGTCACACAAGGCTTTCTTACCTCTCTTCCCTGGGATGTGAAGGCACAAGACAAAAAGACAAACAAAGTAAGCGAACATTGCATATAATGCATCTATACCCCCCCCCACACACACACACACATAATTCCTTGTGTTTTATGTATCCTCTTGAATACACACACAGTCACAAATACACAGAAATACAGCGGGGAAAATAAGTATTGAACACGTCAAATTTTTTTTCAGTAAGTATATTTCCAGTAAGGCTATTTGCATGAAATTAGTATTAACTCAGATAATCCACCCATATAAAAAAATCCAAATATTAAAGTCCATAGGTAGAGTTATGTGTAATAAAGTGGAATGACACAGGAAAAAAGTATTGAACAAGCCTGCTGAAATTTCTTAAATTTAAATCTTAAATAAAAAGCCTTTATTCGTAATGACAGCTTCAAGGCATTTCCTGTATGACGAAACTAATCAGTCAGAGTATTCTGGTGTCAGTTTGGCCCATTCTTTTAGACAGATAGTCCTTTAATATTGAAGATTTCAGGGGTCCCTCTTGTGAATCCTGATCTTTAGTTAACTTCCAAAACTGTTCAATTGAATTGAAGTCAGGACCTTGATTTCCTCTGAAACCAATTGAGAGTTTCCTTTGCTGAATGGTTTGGATCATTGTCCTGCTGGAAGGTCTAGCCATGTCTCATCCTCATCATCCTGGTGGATGTAAAGATTCTTCCAGAACAAAATGACTCCATTCATAATTCCTTCAACTGTATGAAGTCTGCTAGTACCATGAGATGAAAAACAGCCCCACACCATGATGCCACCACCTCCAAACCTCACTGTTGGTAGGGTATTTTTAGGGTTATGCACAGTGCCATTTCTCCTCCAAATATGGTGTGTAGTATGACATCCGAAAAGTTCAATTTTGCTCTTGCCTGACCAGAATACATTCTCTCAGTATTTCATAGGATTGTTCAAATGTTGTGTAGCAAACTTTCAACGAGCTTTGACATGTTTTTCTTCAGCAATAGAGTCATGCGGGATGAGTGTGCATAGAGGCCATGGCGGTGGAGTGCATTACCTATAATTTTCTCTGTAACAATTGTACCTGCTGCCTCCAAATCTTTCTGGAGCTTTCTCAGAGTGGTCCTTGGCTCTTGGGCTACTCTTCTGACTATCCTTCTGACTTCCTGGTCAGAAATCTTGCAAGGATATCCTGTGCATGGCCAGTTGATGATGCAGTGATGTTCCTTCCACTTGCAGATAATGGCTCCAATACTGCTTGCTGGATGATTCTGAAGTTTTAAAGTGCATCTGTAACCAGTTCCATTGATATGTTTTGGTCATGGGAGAGCTCTTTGCTTTTACCCATCATGAAATGTTTCTTGTGTGACACCTTGGTAACAAACAACCTTTTTATAGCCCACCAGTATGTACTAACCCAGTTTATATCAATTTGCACAGATAGGAGGGATAATTTCTCTAACTACTTATAGATTCCAGTTTGTTCCTTGCCATTCCTTGCCTTTGTGTACTGCTTTTTCTTAGCGTGTTCAATACTCCCCTGTGCCATTCCACTTTTTTTACTCATAACACTACTTTAAGACATTAATGTTTGGATTTTTATATATGTGTGGATTATCTAAGTTAATACTAATGTCCGTTGAAAATTTCATGCAATAGCCTCACTGGAAGTATACTTACTGAAAAAATGTTTGACATGTTCAATACTTATTTCCCCCGCTGTACATACATATTCAACATGCTAACCAAAAAGGAATATTTTACTATCCGCTAATGAACACTAAACCAAATGTACTGCATGTGTAGATGCTAGAATCTCTTCCAACTGCTCCTGGGAAAAATAGTTACCCCATTCTCGAGGAACAGATGTCATAAGCCATGCTTCCAGTTAAGCAAACTAGTGTGACGCTAACAGTGGGCTCTGTCTTGACACCTGTGATTGATCAGTTTTTAACGGCGTTGGCTGAGCTGCCATGAGTGAGTATGGGCTGTGGGTGTTGCTGTCTGTGGTTACAATGTGCGCGCTTCTCAGATCTCAGTCACTGTGGAAACAGCTGTCACGGTGATGGCAGGATGGAAAAGGACAGTGCGACAGTAAGTGATCATAGGGAGTCCTTCCTCAAATGATCATGCAATACCTTGTGGAGTTTGTGGGTGCCAGCATACGTTCAGAGAGAAAAAAAAAACACCCCACCTATCAGTGGCTTACCAACATATGGTCGAACATATGCTGCAGGAAAGAAACTTGCAGAGGTAGAGTACTGATATCCTTGAATTGTTTCAAGATATATTAGATATAAGACTAGGTCAAAGTAAAACAGGAAAAGCCAAAGGGTAGAAAAAAAAACAAGTGGTGTTTTTATTAGTGACATTTCTCCTCCTGACCCATCCATGACTGCTTTTGAATCAGCAGTGTTCTGAAAAGGCTAGTGCTGCGCTGGGCAGTGTGTGCGGCCACGAGGCCGAGCCCTACCTCAGAGTGGCACGAGGCCGAGCCCTACCTCAGAGTGGCACGAGGCCGAGCCCTACCTCAGAGTGGCACGAGGCCGAGCCCTACCTCAGAGTGGCACGAGGCCGAGCCCTACCTCAGAGTGGCACGAGGCCGAGCCCTACCTCAGAGTGGCACGAGGCCGAGCCCTACCTCAGAGTGGTGCTCGTCATTCTGCAGCAGGACGTCCATGCAAAGCTCTCCCAGTCTCATCATGTCCTCCAGACGCTTCTCAGGGGGGGCTGGTGAGGTTGCTGTCCCACGCACGCGCGCACACACACACACACCCGCACACACACACACACACACACCCGCACACACACACACACACACACACACACACATACACACACACATTAAAGGAAACCTGAAAACCATGTGGCATCTGAGACATGTGTCATAATACTACATTATACTGATACTAATCTGGCTGAGAAGGAAGCAGATATTGTTTGGAGATATCAGTTGAAGACATTGTGATAAAAGGAGGCAGAAGAAGAGGTGGAAAATGGCTATATCTGGACTTGGATTAGATTTTGGTAAATGACACATTTGAAACAATTACAATACAGTATTTTAAAGTTGTGTTAATGAAATACTGCAAAATAAATGCATGTGGTAAAATCTTCATTAAATCTGATTAGCTACGTGCTTGGTGAAATTATCTGCTGCAAGTTAATTACATTTAACACATAGGTCTCAGCAGATGTATTAAATTGATGACAACCACTTCTCTCTCACACACACACAGGCAAGCACATAAGCGCACACACACACACACACACACACACACACACACACACACACACACACACACACACACACGCCATGAAATATATGATTATTGTTAAGAACATCAATTTTCTCTTATAAAAAATTTCTCAATTTTATACTTATTGTATATAATCTGGTGACTAAATGGAAATACTGTATGAACTAAACACAAGGAAAGGCACCGTCAAACTGACACTTTCCACGTCTCATATGGGCACATTCACATTTCTTACTTCCAAGTGAATTTCCTCTCATGGAAATTCCTGCAATTCTATTAATACTATTTTATGTACAAACATGACAATTCCTCTGGATGTAATAGGTTGAGGTAGCATAGTGTGGTCAAACCTTCGATCTGGGCATACTCGGTCAGCTGGGAGTAGTTGACGAGGGCCGCCTTCTCCAGGCACTTCTGCACCAGCTTCCTCATCTCGTCTGAAGGAACAGGAGTGTTGATGTCCTTCATTAGGACCTGGGAGAGACTGCAAGGTCAGCTCACGGCTTCTCATCACAGTGGAAGCCTCATTTAGAAACCAAACTATTTCATTGCTGTATGTGTCTGGATTCATTTTGACAGAATGCGAGATGACCTATTTTTGGGAAGCTAAACACCATGTTGTTGTGACAGTGTGTGTGATGTGGCAGCTGTGGCAGTGGTGTGAAGGCTGTGCAAGCTAATAGCCAGTCATTTGCTTGCACCACATTAATGCCACAGAAAAAAGGAAACATTTGTAGTGATACTGTTGACAACACAAAACACTGCCACCTTTTCTTCTTTTGTGTGGGATGTGTCTCAGTTTTTCTGTTAGAGGATGGAGCAAGCAAAGCTTTTCAACGGTAATGTTATATTTGCTTCTCATTAGTATTATTAGTTGTTGTCAGTTATGCTGAATATAGCACATGAGAAAATATATCTCCATATCTCTCCCGTCTCAAAATACTATACTTAGTGTTATTCTATTGACATAGTCTTATGAAGCCTTTTACCATAATGAAGCTGGCCTTACTTGAGTATAGGAATGCAAAATGGAAAGTAATTTCTTCATGACATATTCATGGGTTTCATCAGGTCCCTTTCCACAGGTGTATACAATCATGCACCTTGATTATGAATGCAGACTGCATGGTGCTTGATTAATACACCTGTGTAAAGGGACCTGATGAAACCCATGAATACTAAAATACTAAAACATATTATGAACCTGAAACTGACCAGATCTCAAGACAAAAACGGCTAACAGACAGTAGAAGTGCATTCACACCACATAGCGATGTTTTGCAGTGCAGCAGATTTCAAATGGATATGTGTACCAATGGTAATGGGTTTTGGAGGTTTTGGAGGTATTTAGCAGGCATTGTTAAGAAATAAGAATACAGTAGAGAGGAGTCTTTTCGACACGTAATTGAAAACAGATAATTTTGTAGGAGATGTTCATTGTGGTTCATTACATGAAATGGAACAATTAGATGTACTGTAAGCTGTGTAAAACAAGTCTCATTGGCTCATTGAGGTGGGCTTAAAATAGATAGAGATTCAAACTGGAAAGTGTGATAGATCTGAACCAAGGGGTCAGGTTTTGATGGAAAATCTTAGGCAGTGGCTAATTATGGCAATACATATGAGCAACATTTCTTATCTTAGCATTATGCAGTCTAGTCCTGTTGTTGCATTCCATTAGATGACTACAAAAGGAATAATGGAATTTTATGAACAATCTATGGAATAACTTTTAAAGTGGCTTTGGTAGGCTATGCTATTAGTAAAATCAATGTCTGGAATATTTCTAATTCAGAATGATCAGGGAAAATGATCAGCTTTCATCGGTTTTGCTGATTATTTGAGGCAAGTATATTTAGGCTTAGAAAACAGAGGCTGACAGTTAGTTTCCCTTCATAAAAGATCTTAATGATCCTTTTCTTATTTTGTATTTTTAAAAAAAAAACATTTTTACATTTTCATGCCTAATTGCATTTTGTAGAACTAGAAGCTGTGTTTAATCATTAATGCTCATGTGCTGTAGGTGAAAGAAATTACAAAAACAAAAATTGGAACAGAAGATTGCAATAAATGTAGTCATATCTTTTGAAAGAATACATACTCGTTCAAGCAAGGACAAAGTTGCTTTTAGTGCTCCTTCAGGTCGCCCAAAGGGGAAGCAATATCTAGGATCATATGGAGAGACAAATCCAAATATTATACCGTTGAAACTTTCATCAAAAAATAACAACAAGAGGTGTAACATGGCTTGGTCAATTGGTAAATTCGAGGAACATGAATATTTGTTCCAATAACTGACTGTCACTACTACCTTTGAGCATTTCCAATCCCACAGTGCCTCATGCAAAGCTCATTAATTAGAGCACAAACATGCAGTCACTCTGTGTGGATGCTTTAGCTAGTTGTTCAGCAGTAATCATGCAATGTTGGCCATGGTGAACCTGCAATGTCCAGAGCTTGTGACTCCCACCTCTTCATCCTTCTAAACTTTCTAACGGACAGAAAGTTAAATGTGGCTTACTGATGGTGCGCTCTCCCCTGGCCTCATGTGGACTGTCGGCCCAGACACCTACGTCTGTGCCGACAGTCCTCCCACCATCAGCCAAAGTCACCCCAACTCATGGACAACAAGGCCTTTGACAACATCTTTGTTTTTGCTCCACCACCAGGATAACACCTTTGATTCAAACTCTACCTGAAATGAACAATCTGGTTCTCCAGCAGAGTCTTCATTCTCCCCCTTATCTCTTCAAACTGTTCCTTCTCCTCCAGAGTCACTGTTCCCATACCATCTGGCCTGTCAGCAAGAGGAGGATTGAGATTAGTACTGATGTGAAATTCACATGTTTATTATTACCTTTCTGCTCCAGTGTGTTTTTGTAAATTGGTTGGTGGAAAATGTCTACAATTCTTTAAGCGATAGTGTTTGCACTTAATATACACATCTTGCCAAGCACTGAAAACATAAAACCATAATATGTCTTTCTCCTTCTAGCATTCTGTTTGTTTGGCAGAGGAAACTTTTTCAGAGCTGGAAAAGATATCATTACCGCAAAAGCACTTTACCATTTGGCCTTTTAAAGAAAATATTTTTTTCCAATCGAGTTCAAATTGTTGGATGAGCATTAGAGACCTTAAACTATATCAGATCTAAGTATTTTAAGAGGTGGAAAAATATGTTGGTGCTGACAAGCAATTATGAGACTTGACAAGAGTTTAGACAATGCAGATTTGTGTTGCTTTGTGTTTGTCCACTGAGCTTTCATTGAAATCCTCTCCACCTCCTCCTGCCTGGAGCTGAGAAACAGCCCCTCTCTTCAGCAGAACACTTGTAGGAGCAACTTGTAAACCCGTCTGTTCTTTCAGTTGGTCACTCCAGAAATCTTCCCTTTATTTTTAACAAGCACTAGCTAATCCCAAAAGAACACAAAAGAGGCTGAGAGGGAGGTTGTGTGTGTGTGTGTGTGTGTGTGTGAGTGTGTTTGAGAGAGAGAGAGAGAGAGAGAGAGAGGTGTGTGAGTGAGAGCTGAGAGAGAAAGAGAGATCATGCATATGTATGTAAGAGAAAAAGAAAGAAAGAAATGAATAGAGGTGAGAAAGGACATAGATAATTAAAGTCATATTCTGTGGATGTGGATCAATGTGTGTATGCTCTATTTGAATTATTTGTGTATTACTGAAATACCCATTCTGATTACTGCAGAACTTTGTGGTGATGGTGGTTTGAGAGTGTGTGTGTGTGTGTGTGTGTGTGTGTGTGTGTGTGTGTGTGTGTGTGTGTGTGTGTGCACGCGTGTTCTTTGCATATCCAAAAAGGCCTGAATTTGAACGAGGGCCACTATGGTGCTCGACAAGTAGACTAGTAGCCAAGCAGTCTAGTTTTTGTAATGTTGCATTGAAATAATCTACAGTCTATCACAAAGCTCTACATCTAAACTTGTAGGGCATACTGTATATATACATTTCTGTGATGAAGTGAAGGCTGGTGTTTTTTTCATTATTACTTATTTGACACTTTACTTGAAGTCTGGCTTTTAAATGATATGTACGTAGGCTAAAAAGATAAGTCAGTGCTGTTATTGCGCAGAAAATTATGCTACTTCCATTTCCTTTTTTTTTATTTTTAAACCTTTATTTTACCAGGAAGGTCCCATTGAGACACAATGTCTCTTCTGCCAGGGAGTCATTCTATCAAAATGTATATGGATATTTAACACACTGCCTGGCCTCACACACTCTAATATTTTGTTGGACCACCTTTAGCTTTGATTACGGCACGCATTCGCTTTGGCATCGTTTCCACAAGCTTCTGCAATGTCACAACATTTATTTCCGTCCAGTGTTGCACTAACTTTTCTCCATGATCTTGTGTTGATGACGGGAGATTCAGACCACTGCACAGTCTTCTCCAGCACATCCCAAAGATTCTCAATGGGGCTAAGGTCTGGACTCTGTGGTGGCCAATCCATGTGTGAAAATATTGTCTCATGCTCCCTGAACCACTCTTTCACAATTTGAGCCTGATGAATACTGGCATTGTCATCTTGGAATATGCCCGTGCCATCAGGGGAGAAATACTCCATTGATGGAATAACCTGGTCATTCAGTATGTTCAGGTAGTCAGCTGACCTCATTCTTTGGGCACATAACATTGCTGGACCTAGACCTGACCAACTGCTGCAACCCAAATAGGCTCTTACCTGTTTGCTTAGTTAAATCCAGATGGTGATCTTTTTTTTTTTTGGCCAGGCAGTGTATTTCCCCTTACATAAAATACATCACAAGAGAGCAAGCTACATATCCAGTACTCCAGAATGCACTAGTTATCACTTGGTCCCATGATCTGCCCAATCCATCTTATTCTATTATTTCTTGAGAGAGCTAAAACTTCATGCATACTCTTGCTACATCTCTTGCTGGTCAATTATGAGGAGTATTTCCTGATTGATTTGTTAGAATGCTGACACTTGGGCCCCTATCGTGCACCTGGCGCAAGGTGGCGCAAAGCGCGATCCAAAGCTTATTCTCATCTTACACTCAATAATGTGATGATTTTTCGCCAGGTGCTCCACTTTAATTAAACCTTGCACCTATAACGTCCTTTTTCTAAATGCCTTTTTAAAAAATCTGATACCGCATGGCGCAGTCCACCTCACCGTGATCACAGAATTCATAGTTTACCCACTTCTTATTTTACCACTACATCCCTGCTAACAAAATACCCATGCGCTGTTTGAAGTTGCGCTGACCGATGTCATTCTCATTGCTTTAAAGGATGTTATGCCCAAAAAACACCCATGACTGATTTAGAAACATAAGAAGAAGCTTTTTGCGCCAAGCACCTGACGTCTGACCACATAATCGTGAAAACTGTCCATGTAAACCCACTGACACCTTCTTATATAAATAATCATACAGTATGAAGAGGCCATTTCAAATAAAACTAATGAAGGCTAATAAAAGGCTAATAAAACAAACTTTTCGGGGCAGGATAAGTAATGTTTTAAAACAAATGCATAACCTGTTCCACTGAAATGATCATTTGATTTACTTCTCTATCAAGGGACTAGTAAAATTTACAACTGATCTTGACTATCTGAATAATCAATTAGATAAACCCTAGGTGAATTATTAGGCTAAAATTCATTTGACAGATTTTCATGGGTCTCAACATGTTCAAATACAGTTATTACAGTAACACTAGATCTATAGAATACATTTCCATCTAAGACCATTTTGACCACATGTTATGATGGTTATAATGGAAGTAACTGGTCAAACTAGTGAGAAGTTGCCCTGACATTGGTAAGGTTAGTCTTGTATTGTATCCTCCACCCTCCAGGTCCTTCCCTGCCTCACCTCTGCGCCAGGCTTTGGCCAGACTAGAGTGCAGTGCTGGGCCTCGAGGAGGCCGGCGATTCAAGAGGAGTGGAGTGGGGGGGTGCTCATGCTCGGCTGCATGTGTGGGAGTCTGCTGCGATGCGACAGCATGTTGGGGCTAAGCGCTTTGTCGCGGGGTAATGAAGCGAGCGCATTTGTGACAAGCTAAACGCTGACCCGCTGCCTAGCCGTTCACCAGGGGTTAGCCTGCTTAAGGAGGGGCCAGTTGTCATGGTGACGACAGCATCCTCAGCTCCTATATTGATGTAAATGGATTTCAAGTTAAGCAGTGTTAGAAAACAGTGGTAGCGTAGCTATTAGAGACTGTGGCTAACTGTGGCTAACTGCGGAACATTACCCTGGAGTAGTAGTAGCCTGCGTTCTCTCTGCTGAAGCAGGAGAAACAGTTGGACAGGAGCATGCTCTGAACACCTCTTTCAATTGGTGGGTTCAGCGACACAAGGTACCTGCATTGCTAACAGGTGCATAAAGTCAAGCATAATGCCATGGTGTATGTGTGTGCTTGGAATGTTTGTGAGTGTGTAGAAAAGTAAGTAAAATGCTAGAACCAGCCAGAGATGGATCTAATTATGTTAAAGAGTTCTTGAACAGACATTTCAGTGAGCATGTGTGTGTTTGACAGTGTTAGTTGGTGACGGAGTGATAGTGACTCCGGGGATGGTTGGCATGGGTGGGGTGGGGGGGCTGGGTGGAGGCAGAAGTAAAACGCTGCTGTCACATTGGGTGGCCATGCATGACGACCAGTCAGGAAACGGCTGGAATGGGAAGTGACAAGTGAGAAGGACCTGAGCCGGCGATTATGTCTTTTCTGTCACTCTCCACCAGGGCCAGACCATAAACAGAAAGCCACAGAGCTGGCACATTCGCCTGCCGGCACCTGTCAACCCACACCCACCTGTCCACACGGACAGAAGACACACCTGCACATTTCCACCATGGTCATCAAGCCTTACTGAATCCACACTAAACATGTCAGCAGACAGGAGCGCTCATCAAATCAAATGTGTCAAGCTTGTCTGGTATGATAGAGGCCTTTCAATCAAAAGCAGTTGCTCCAAAAGCATCAGAAAAGTTACAGACACACATTCCAAATCACCAATAGTAGTATGTTAAAAATATCTCTGTCAATCCAGTGTCAGTGCACCATAGATATGGACTTTCAGAAATGGGTTATACTGTAGAATGTGATCTCAATCCCCACCCCCAACACATATACAGTTCTCAAGTCAGCACCATATCTCCAATATAACTTATTTCACAAACCAATGTAAAGGACTATGATTGAATAATAGCTCATCTCTGCGCTAGCAGTGTGGTCTTCAATTCCCACACACAGAGCCCCTGCAGCCCCAACACAATCCCTGAATAGACATTAATTATTCAAATGACAGCTCGGACTGACAAAAAGCCAGTTCCAGTAATTTCCCTCATTTATACATGGTGATTAGCTGGAGAGGCTAATCATTACTGTCCCTAATTGGTTAAATTGGCCAACAAAAAGAGACTGCACATCCATGTGTATTTAACATGGAGCGAGTAAAATGGGGCTGATTTCCTTTAAGTGGACAACTAATGGTTTCAAGAGGACAATATACATGTGGGGCAGTGAGGACAAAACCAACAGGCAGACAAGCAGCACTGCTCACGCAGCTGATCCATGCACACATGCATGTAATCAAACACAAGAAACAGATTGCATTACATTTCATATTGACACACAAAATATTTGTAAGGGATAAAAAAAATGATTTAGCAAAAAATGTAATCATAGTGAATCCTGTCGTCAAATGTCATTGTGTATGTAGGCTAGAGATCATGGCTGCATTCAGTTTAAAGAAAACAATTAACAACTACAAGTGTGTGAAAAGTATTATTTATGGGTTTCACAGTATTTTTTATTTAACTAAATACTCCGCTAGCGCGTCGTGCCTAAAAACGCCCCTTAGCTGTTGTGAAATCAGTGTAACCTACGGCTTCTCGGGGCTTACTGCTTAAATCTAGCTCTCGAATTTGCCACATTAGCATTACTGTGTTGCTAAGTTACCAATATATAACATTTTGAAATGTAGAGTCTGAATTCTGCCATTCTAATATCTGAGTTCTTACATAGTGAACGCAATTGTTTTTTTCTAAACAGGACATAGTGAATGAGTGAGAGGTTGAGTGAGTGAGTGAGTGAATGGAAATCTAAATGTTAAAATGGATGAAATGGCACATGCCAACAGAACATATTGAGGGGTACACAGTTTTTTGTCAGCCTGTGGTAGGACAAAAAAGGCCATTTAACCTTTTTGAAGCTATGAAGATAACAATGGACTTTGCCTACTATGCCTTGCCGGGCTATCTATATCTATGTCTATCGTTACCCCACCCCACCCCAACACGCACACACACACACACAAGGAATAACACAATAATTGAACACATCGAGAAAGGGATGGATTGCCTGATCTGATTCTGATGTTAGCGGGTGTAACATAAGGAGATGAGGACTAAAGCGTGCAGCATTTCACACTAAGCCTTACATAGTGTGTAATTAGCCTTTAATTGCCTTTCATCTAACTGTGAGTTGCTAATTTAGCAGAAGAGCAGTCAGGCATGCTCTGACTCTGTGCTGAGTGAGCTGACAATATGGCTCACTCTCACAGAATGGCTGCCCATATCCCTTACTTTTGTGTTACACATGATCACTGTGCTAAACATTTTACCATTACATATTCAAATGTATGCCAATTTAAAATTTAATTTAGTCTGGTGAAATTAGCATGTATGAAAAAAGCAATGTTTTTTTTTGTCATGAAACAAGCAAGGACCAAGAATGCCAATCTAACCTGTATATCTATGAATTCTCTTAGTCATGCAGTGTTTATTGGTAAATATATTTAGTGGACTACAGCTGCGTGGAGTGACAGAGAACATAATGACAATGAATGTGATTTGATGTAGCTCCAATGCTCCAAACAAACGGATTCATGAGTCAGTCAAACTATCATTTATTTAGTGGTCTTTTCAGTTAGTCATGTTAGTCCTGTGGTCTTTTCAGTTAGTCAAGTTAGTCACGTGGTTCAAATACCTGTTTCCGTGCACATGGGAGGCACAGAAGGCATAGCTGTAGTGTAACAGGGTGGGATCCACCATGGCATTGTTCTCCATAAATTCCAGAAGGTCTTTCAGGTAGCAGATGTGGCGATGGCATCCCCGGACACCGTAGCGTGCACAATACTCATCCAACACAAACACCTGGCCTGGGCTGAACCATCCCTACAGGGAGAGGAGAAAAACACAGTCCAATTTAGACGTATTCCAAACTAAATATAGCATAGCCAAATATTTTAGTTGCAAAACCCCTGGCATGTCCACAAGTACATAATACTTAATAATAACAAATATGCACACTTTGAGCTGAGAACTATCATTATAAGTCTGCAACCTTCAATGAGTATGATGAAGGTAGAACCTCTTTCTGTGATTCATGATTGCAGAAAACAAGCAATTGAGCCCTGTGAGCTTCTAAAGACCATGCGTTACACTCAACACACTAGTGAAACCTAGCTAATGCAAACATGTTGACATGTAGATGCCTAACTTAAGACATCCCTAATATTTATTTTTCTTCTGAAATACAAAGCCATGCAGCTTGAAAACAGCAAAATCCTACTTAATCTGAAAAAAGCATACCATAACTTTACACTCTTAAGACAAGAAAAAAACACCAGTATCCCAAATAACAAAAAAAAAACATACAAGTCCAAGGTTAATCACAAACAATTAATTTATTGGCAGAAATGTCACACATTATGGTGAGGAGGTGGAGGACGCTCTATTCATTAGCTCTGTGCGTTGGATGATAACTAAATTAGGCATGAATCTTACAAACTTAATTACCACGCCTCTCTGAAGGAATGCTAACAAATTAACACTTGTCTGGAGCCAGGTGCTGGGGGAACGGCCATGAGGATGGAGGAGGGTCCCCGAGCTCAGAGCCAGCTGTCTCAGGACTGAGCAGGGGGACGGGAGGTCAGTCCAACCTCTCGTGTAAAAATACATCATTTGTAATTTTGCTTCTTTAAGCACTGAGAGATGTAAATGCTCTTGACCCATCCTGAAAACGCCCTCATCTCAAACGGAGAGAGAGAATGAACGGCTGTCCCTCCTCTTCCGCTTTACCCTCTCCTTTTGTCATGTCTCTTCTAAACTATTTGGGAATCATGTTGCTTTCTATTTTCTCATTAACGAATGAGACATGACAACTCCTAAAAAATATTACACAAATCCCTTTTGTTATTCTCTTTCTCTTCGTTTACATGTCATTTGTGTCCAATATATTTCCTTTGACAGATAATAATTCCACTTTTCATTTCTGTCTGGTGTTCTCTGTTTTTTTTCTTGGCTCTATAAATATCACACTATGAGAGGATGAGCAGATCAGCCTGGCGCCTGGCAGGATGTGACAAGATGTTCCACTGTGACAAACAGATGGCTGGCTCACGCCTCGATGATGACCGCTCAATTAATCATTAACGAGCCTCGTTATCTTCATCACGAGCGTAATCCAGTACACTGACAATGTTTTTTTTTATAGTGGGTGCATTCAGAAGTTTCTACACATTTCTATATACATGCGCGTGTGCACGCAGTCACACATTCACAAACAAATCACCATGTCAAGGAGGACATGCATCAATTTGTAACCTTTCAGATGAGATGGTATGCATTAAAGATCTTTTATGTCTTAATGGTTTTGATTCCCCACACCAGAGCCAGAAGCCTCAGTTCAGAGGGCAGCCTCTCCCACACCTCCACGAGCTGCTTGGGTCTGAGAGGGACATCCATCCCTCCACAGGACCACTGATTGAAGGCTAACACAGTAGTCTCCACTTCACTCCCCTCCACCACTGAGGTGTGTTCCTAATGCCTCAGACTTTAATTGGCAGAGTGGGCAGACAGAGACGGAGGTGTGTGTTGCGGTGCTTATGCGTCATTATGGGAGATGAGGTGGGGGGGGGGTGATTATATTAGGAGAAGGCATGACTGGTAATCCGAGTCTTTCATTTGACAGGATGCATATGTGTAGTTCTCTCTTTGTGTGTATGTGTGTGTGTGTGTGTGTGTGTGTGTGTGTGTGTGTGTGTGTGTGTTTGTGTGTGTGTGGACATATGGTCCTTTAACTATTGGGCTCCCATCCGTAGAATGAATACAGAGAAATGCTTGTTTCTACATGCTGCACATCCACCCGGCTGTGCATTCAAACACATGCACACACACACACACACACATACACACATACATATATATGCAAGCGTGCTGACTCCTTAAAATGCCTTGAGGGGTCTCCTGTGGCAAAACATTTTTGAAGAAGCTAAATATTGGTATTCACATCACCTACAGTTCAATGGACATAATCCCTCCATCAAAAACCTTCAAACAAAAAGATATCTGATCCAATTTCTCATCTCTAGATGTACTTATGCTTAAGAGATGACATACGTACTGGTAACTGTCACTCTAAAAACGGAGTATATGTAGAATGGTGGTTTCAAGTATCAAGTTCCCTTGTGTCCATGTGTAACTACTGATTTGCAGACATTAAGAAGGAGCCACACTGTTGAGAACTAATGGTTATCTTTTAATCCTCCCTCCACCCTTTTCTGTGAGCTCTACTCACTCACGCACAGATGTCCTCAACCTGAGCAGCATGGGAGAGCGACCTCATTAAGCAAGCCTTTGTTTCTTCCTTGTTCAACTGATGTGGGCCTCACTGTCTACAAAGATCCAAACAAAGGCCCACAGCCCACAATGAAGAGTTAACACAGCCATAGACATCTTACGTCCTAATGACCCCTTTGGGATGACAGAAGGTCCAGGTAGTGCAGGTAGAAGAGCCACAGAAGCACAAAGAGGAGATTGCCCACTCTAGCTCATCCCACTGTGTCTATGCACTCTCGGCATCCCCCGAAGCACAGTCCTGTTGTCCATCCTCTCCACCTCCACCACCACCACCACCACCACCTCCACCACCACCACCACTGTCTCACCAGGCAGGAGAAGGAGTCATTCATGCGGTGGGCGAGGGTGTGCTTCTGCAGCAGGCGGAACAGGCTGGCATGGTCGAAACGGCACGGAGCAGCTGAGATCAGCTCCTCCACCCCTTGCCTCTGTGTCCGCTCCAGGCCTGAGTGAGGCATAGTAGAGAGAGAGAGAGAGAGAGAGAGAGAGAGAGAGAGGGAGGAAAGGGAGAACGAGTACAGGAATGCTCAGTTAGAGCAGACAGGCAACCATTTCAAAGAAACATCTAGAGCTGCTAAGTCTGAGGTGGATTTGTTGGACCACCATCAATTCCATAGGGAAAACCAACCTATCATTCAAAAAATTAATTCGTACCCAAGGAATTGCTCATAACAGCTCATGTAATACGTTTAATTCCTATTTATAAGAGTTGTGTAAATGAACATGCTGTTTAGGTATTTATTTGTGTAGACCACTGCACACTAATAAAATCAAGTCATTTAGACATGAACATTCATGACTGAGAACAGTCCATGCGAATGACATGGTGGCTCGAGATATCCTCATCTTCTATTTTCCCTGTGTTTGGCTGTCACCTCTTTTGGCTAATGCTACCCTGTGATATTCAGCTTCCACATTAGACTTCCCACATTTCACAACACACCACAAACTGTCAAACACAGTGAGTAACACATGGATGTTTACTATGCCATATACAAGAGGTAGTGAGAACACTCAATTCCCTCCCTTGACATAAACATACAAGAAAAGGAAAACACAGCAAACAGTGTCTGATGAGATTGCTCATAGCAAGTAGCACACTACATACTGTAAACATGTACACACATGTGTTTCTGTACTGCTGCGTCTGTGCGTCTTTCCATGGCAGCAAAAGGAGAAAAAGAGCACACACAGAGTCCAGGGAAAATAACGTACATTATCCAGGAGATCAAAACAGGGCAAGGTCACCCAAGAAAAAGGAGGAGAAAAGAGGGTGAGGAGAAAGAGAGAGAGCTGAAAGTGTTTAAGTTCATTTCCAGTCTTTTCATGCATGTCCTCAAAACTGGCTGAAGGCGACAGGGCAGGGGTGAAAGCCCATCAAAAGGCCTAACCCTCTCTTTTCTCTGCGCTATGGATGCAGATTTTAGAGGAGGAAAGTCTCCACATGACAGGCCCCACAAAGGCAGCGTGGCTTCAGAAGTGCATCCCGCGACGCCTCTGTGGCCCTCGGCGCCATCCCGAGACGAGCATTAGTGATTGGTTTTATTAGCGCGGCCATTTCAGGCGTACCACTGACTCGGTGGACATTGATGCAGACAGAGAAAAGCCTGGCTGTCTGCCCGGGAGCGAAGGGGCATTTGTTAGTTCCACTGACTATCACTTTGTACGCAAAGGGTGGCAGAAGTGCAATCCTCCTATCTCTCTCTCGCGCCTCGCCTGCCCCCCCTCCCTCCTGGACAACAGTGGCCTGTCCGACTGCCCCGCCACTCCTTTGTCCCTCTTTTAATTCCGATGTAGGTCATTTTACATTCATTACTGCAAACGCATGGCTCCTTAATGTAATTTGGAGAAAGGGAACGGGGCGAATATAGAACGCACACAAAAAGAATGGGAGTAGGACGCTGTGGTTCAGACACGAGACAAAGGGGACATAGATGAACAGCAATAATAGCGGCGAGAGTGTGCTATTGATCTGAGAAGTCCAGGCAGACTGAGGAGCCATATTGATCCATGTCATCCTTAACTTCCACTTATTATCCACTGATGAAGAAAACAGGGCGAGGAGGCGAAGGTGGGGTGGTGTGAGAGGATTTATGTGTGCGTGTGTGTGCATGTGTGTGCGCGTTTGTCTGTGTGTGTGTGTGGGGTGGTCTCTGTGTGGGCCTGTCTGTGTGTGTGTGTGTGTGTGTGTGTGTGTGTGTGTGTCTGTGTGTGTTTGCCTGTGCTTGTGTGTCTGTCTTCCGTCTACACAGAGTTATTTAATCGAAGCTGAGGACACTAGATGTGTATCCCAGCCCAGCTCCATTTCCATCCGCCCAGTCACAGCAGCTGTCATATCCATCTGACATGTAGCGGTCAGGTGGAGGGGTGCGGATGACAGGTTATCGACTGCCAGCGGGGCACTGGTGCAGGTAAGAGAGCCGCCATATCACTAGCAGTGGTCTCAGCCAACATCCTGCACCCCGCTAGAGAAAGATGAAGACGGACAAGGGGATCAGCCGCCTGCTCTGAATTTGGGACACAAACACAAACACACACACACACACACACACACACACACACATACACACACACACACACACACACAATTCCCCCATGTGAGATTTGGCTTACTGTCAGAAGTGTTCAGGTTGAGTTAATCATCTACGAGGGTCCGGATCTGCAGTACTGTTGCGAGAGGTTGAGGGCTTTGGACAGAAGCTCAGGGAGCATTTCAAACATGTCTTAGAACATCAACATAGAGAGACAAGACTTCACATGCCCCTTACGAGACAGAACCCAACTGAATTTATCCTCAGAGATTTTTTGACCCACGCTTGTCCAAACCTATGCATGTGTGTTGTTTTGTGTGTGTTTGACAGATTGAGTGGGTGTAGTAAGTTGTAGGATAACTTTTAATTCTGACCAATAAACTTTTGTAATTTAGCAGCACCCATTTCCCAGTAAGCATTGGTTGCCTGCACACTAACAACAACAGAAAAAAATGCAATAAATGAAATTGTCCAGGACAACTAAAGCAAAGCAATAACAGTTGAGAGACCTTGAGAAATGAAAACATTTTTTGTGTGGGGTCTTTTCAGATGAGATGGTAAAGGCAGACGCCTGAAACTGGGAGGCTGTTTGCAGTTCAGTGCACACGCCGCTCATGGGCTGTGTCTCTCTCTAACCAATCAATATTTACAAAGTGTGCTTCCATTCTCATGGCCAAGTCTCTCATCAGCAAAGACAGCAGCTGATTTTTTTAAGGCATATTGGTAATGGGCCATCAATAAAATGAATGTGTGATGTACTGAATTTTAGTTTATGTAAGTTTGTGGGATATATACAATATAGCTTTTGTATGGCTTTTCAAGATTCTGAAAATTAGTATCCAAAATTGTATTATATAGTTTCATATTCAGGAGTTCTAACAGGAACACTAATGCTGTGTACCTTTGCACAACTTTACACAGCTGTTACCAGAGGTATAGTGGTAAAATAAGAGGTGGGTAAACTATGAATTCTGTGATCACAGTAAGGTGGACTGCGCCATGCAGTATCAGATTTTTAAAAAGGCTTTCAGAACATGTTTGATGATGGTGGAGGTTATATCCAATGTTTATAACAATACCAGTGGTATTAAATGATTCCTAGAGGGTTGATGAGTGTACATATTGTGAATGTGGATAATACAGTGTGAATGTTTAATGTTAAAAGTTGCAATTGGTGAATAAACTCTTTTGAGAGGTGGATAAACTCTAATAAGAGGTGGATAAACTCTATTTCTGAAATCTCAGAGGTGGATAAACTGCATTTACTTGCATTTAGCTTCCAGTGGCTGTTACTCATGCACATCGACAACAGCAAATGTGAGTGTTAAAGTGTACAAGAGATCATTTCTTACTCAGCTCACATTCTGATATGCCCTTAAATGCTCACTGTACAAATACCATTGAAAAACTGTTGTTTTAAGGCACACTTTTCATATTTACAATTATTCCTATCGGCTATTGTCGTTTTCAGATAGATACATACATCATTAAAACAAGCTCAGGTTTCAATATGAGTTAAATATTAAATCCCAGTAGTGCCTTATGTTGGACAAGTTGGACCATCCGAAAAGGAGGATGATGCCAAACGCAACCTCCTTGGGGCAGCCGTGGCCTACTGGTTAGCGCTTCGGCTGAAGTGCCCTTGAGCAAGGCACCTAACCCCTCACTGCTCCCCGAGCGCCGCTGTTGTTGCAGGCAGCTCACTGTGTCGGGATTAGTGTGTGCTTCACCTCACTGTGTGTTCACTGTGTGCTGAGTGTGTTTCACTAATTCACGGATTGGGATAAATCCAAATATAAATTTCCCTCACGGGATCAAAAAAGTATATATACTATACTTATACTTATATTTAAATAGTTATCCAAAACATTCTGCAGTAAACATACTCAATAATAACCATAAATAACAATACCAATAACAATAACAAAAACTAGATGTACCGCAGAGCGGTACAAAATATGACTGCTGCCCAGTCCAGCACATTTTTTCCACAAAAATTATTATCCACACTCTCACTGGTATCTGCTAGACAACAAGTACCAAAACATGATTAGTTCATAGATTTCACATGTAAAATGAATTTTATACAACCCCACCCCCCATCTTGCCTGTTCATAATTCTGAGAAATTCTTGAATTGTGTGCATGTGTGCGTGTACACATTTATGTTTATTTGTGTGGGTGTGTGTGTGTGTGTGTGTGCATGCTTGTGTGTTTGCCTACGTATGTGTGTTTGTGCATGTGCATGCATGCGTACATAAGTCTACTGTGTGAGTATGTGTCATACGTATGATTACTGTGAATGTATGTGTGTGTGTGTGTATCTGTTTATGCACATGTGTGCACATGGAATGGGTTAACATGACCCCTGGAGGCAAACATACGGAAAAAATTGGTCATCCTAGGCCCTACGGTTCTCAAGATATTCACAGAAAACTGTGTCTGCCCTACCCTCCTTTCGGGGGGTCCAGTACAGCGGGGGGGGGGGGGGGTTCGGGGGTTCCATGCTATCCATGTGGGGTTACATGCCCACCAAGTTTCGTGTACCCCGGTCTTTCAGTGTCCCGGGAATCCTTGTTGGTGTACGGTCACTAAATGTACACATAAATTATTTTATTGTAAGGCCCCCCATGAACGAAAGTTCACAAAACTTGGCATGCATTCAGAGGGTGATCCTCCACTTTCAATTTCGTGCAGTTTTGACCATGTCAGCCAGAGATATTGTGATGAAAACACCTAATTTTTTGCTTTTTAATTTTTAACTAGGTGGCGCTATACATGAAATAAGTGGTAATGGGATGGGTTGACATGCCCCCTTAAGACCAACATACAAAAAAAGGTGGACCTCCTAGGCCCTACGGTTCTCGAGATATTCACAGAAAACTGTCTCCGGCCACCTACAGGCCAGTTGGTGTATAGTAACATAAATTAATTTATTGTGTGGCCCCCCATGAACGGAATCCCACGAAACTTGGCGTGCATTCAGAGGGTGTCATAATGATCCTACACGTCCAATTTCGTGCAGTTTTGACTATGTTAGGTCACAGATACCTGCGATTACAACACCTCATTTTTACTTTTTTGTGTTTAACTAGGTGGCGCTATACATGAAATGAGTGGTTATGGAATGGGTTGACATGGCCCCTTGAGATCAACATACAAAAAAAATGGTCCTCCTAAACCTTACGGTTCTCGAGATATTCACAGAAAACTGTGTCTGCCCTACCCTCCTTTCGGGGGGTGCAGTCCAGCGGGGGGGCTACAGATCAAAACGTAAAACGATGGTTCCATGCTATCCATATGGGGTTACATGCCCACCAAGTTTCGTCTACCCCGGTCTTTAAGTGTCCCGCTTCGCTGCGCGGCGGTCATAATAACAATAATGTACTGATGTGTGGCTCGTATAATGGCAGAAGTGCTGACACAGAGGCGGCTCAGAACCTACTGAGTAAGGAGACCGGTGCGTCCTTCTGCGGACCTCCTCCACGGCAGTTCTGCCGCTGGTTCTGAGTGGGGGGCACGGGCTTGTAGGACTGACCCGTAGCTCGATACATGGCCTGCACCCACAGCACTCGATCTTGTTCATCATCGCTGGCGAACACCACCTGGTCGCCCTCTTTGACTGCACTGAAGAACATGCGCCCACCCTGGAGACCTGGATACAACAGAATGGAGACAACCACGTAAAGAATAATGTAGGAGCAGTTACCCGTCTTTGAGAAAAATTCAACATGCTAGGATATGATATTTGTCTAGATGGTTTGGATTTTTGTGGATTCTGACACAATGATAAAAATATCAACAAGTTGTCTCCTCTTTTAGTGGCATGTATGATTACCTGTCCATAGACACAGAGAGACACATATAAGGCAGATGTGCGTACATAAATGCACAACCCTGTAATAAACCAACTAAAATGATGTTGGATTATGATATGGGCATATACACTTGATATGGGCATATACACTAACTCCAAATGATTTTTTTCAATCTATGCAAAGTAAATATTTAATCAATAATACCATTACAAGAACAAATTAAGAATTGAATTATTACTACTTATTAATGAAGACTGAATCATATTGTTTTGAGCAAGCATTATTGCTTGAAACAATATGATTCAGTCTCAGCCCCCCCCACCCCCCCCAAATCAAAATGTTTTTTATCAAGATTATTCTGCCCCACCTAATTTATCAAGATTATTTTGTAGCTTTTGAACCTGCCAACCCCATGGAGGACCAAAAATGACAAATAAAATGATAAATACATGCAAAAATAAATTAAATGTCACCACACCCCCTACTACATGCATACAGCAGTGGCGTACCTAGATAATAATTTTCTGTGATGTGACATTTTTTTTTTCATATCAATTTCTACCAATAATGCAGACTACTGTAAATGAAAAAGCTGAAAATTAACACAAAAAATTAATCTGTTGATGGTAGGCTATGTCATATTTGTAACTCTCAATCTGTCCATTTCTTTCTACAAAACTCGCCAGAAGACCTAATTTAAAAAGTAATTTTGCAAAAATGTCTTCCAGGGGCGAATGCCCCCAGACCCCCCTAGTTTACCTCAGTTATCAACTTTCTGTGATCCCCACTGTTGGAAAAAATGTCTAGGGGAAAAATGTCTTTGGGTTCAGTCTTCATTATTTAGCCTAGATGCTTCATTTTGATAGGCCTATATGGCAGTAGGGTTTTTAGAATGAGCATGGGTCACAAACATTCTGGGTGGTTGGAGGGGACACATAAGGTTCTGTATCATAAATAT
Source organism: Alosa pseudoharengus (assembly GCF_046254945.1). Classification (NCBI taxonomy): domain Eukaryota; kingdom Metazoa; phylum Chordata; class Actinopteri; order Clupeiformes; family Clupeidae; genus Alosa; species Alosa pseudoharengus. The sequence goes on from NW_027468565.1 coordinate 13,609,207, forward strand.
CGGTTTAACTCTATTCCTAAGAATAGGCCTATTCCCCATAAGTGAAACATATTATTGCGCACGGCGTTGCCATACCTGGTTGTGGATCGGAATAGTCAACCGTATAGCCCTCCAGCTGCATCAATTCCTGTGGCTCGGACTTCTTCTCCCGATAACTGCACATTGCGAACGTGTACTGGCTTACCTAGGACAAATCAGTAGAGATGACTGCACCCAAACATCAGAGCGACTGGTCAAGATTGACTGTTTAAGATAGGCTAGCTAGGACAATACTATTGACATTGATAAATGAAAACAAACAGCAGAAAAAACCTGGCAAGTAGCAGACTGTTTTTATAACCAAAAAGTCAAAACAGTTAGTCTTTAAACATGCCAGTGACAGTTCCACAAGCACCGAAAGCCGAGGTGAGTTATGTTAAAGCAGGCCTATGCCACGAAGCAATTCGTTCTTCACCAAAAAGACAGAAAATCAGTATACCTGTACAAGGACAAAATATCGCCTTTTCCACCGCTTCCACACTCGTTGACCCAGTGCGTAGAGATACCTAAACAGAGGTGCAAAGTGTTGATTTAAAAAGCAGTTCATTTGTTTACTGTTGCGTCTTCACCTTGGCCTAGGTTAATAGGACAATCACTGCAGATAGGCTAGACCCACGCCTAAACATAACCATGCGCATATAACCCTTCAATAACATGACATGAAAATTCGTTGCTTTTTTGCATAGCTATCATAACTGCTTCTAAACGAGACAAACATAATTTAGAAATAATAAATAATATAGGCAGAAAACAAATAAGCCTACATTATACACTTTACGCAGTGCACACAATATCCTACACTATAACATTTTAGAGGGAAGGTTAAGTTTGGTTCGGTGTTGAAGTTGGGGCTAACGATTATAAAAATGATTTAAAACAATAATGATAATAAAAAATTTATCTTAATAATAGCTTAAGAGTAACTGTCAGGCCTATACATTTTAAAAGGAAGAGGGTAGGCTACATATAACCCACAAGTCTAACCTTAGCCTAAACAAGAAAATGCCGTGGCTTTTTTAAAAATGATCTAGGTGTCTGCAGTGTTTTCACAAGATGTATAGGAATAGATAATTGACCAATGAAGACATTTATAAATCCTACAAACACTAAATTAAAAAAGAATGCTCGAAAGATCTAGCAGAGAGAAAGATAGAGAGGGGGTGGGGTTGGATATATGGGGTGGACAAATCAATATGTGAGGTACTTTGGAAAGGGAGACGAGTTACAAGGAGCTAAGAGAGAGAAAAGCCCAATGTCAAGGTTGAAAGAGCAAAAAATTCAGTCTGAAATTTGGGCCATTCAGGGGGAGTTCTGTTAACATGTGGCAGGGGTAATCATCCACTTGTGAAAATGATTTTCAGTTCACTCTTCGACACCTTTTAGACACTCATGATCCCATTTAGACGACAACAATACCGGGCTATCTGCTGCGAAGGCAGCCCCGGTCGTGTCAACCAATAGGACAACTGGGCCGCAGGCACTTTCAGTCCTGCAAGACCACATACAGCTGGAGGAGAATAATGGGTCTTCTATACACAAGCTGCGAGTGGTTTCAAGGCGCTCACCATGTTTAATAGCATTTGGCTGTTGGGCGAGGTTAAAACAGAAGAGGTCATCAATTATAACAAATAAAAAGGAGTTTCATGGCTATTAATTTGTAAAATATACAAATCTCATTCCAAGTAGTATACCGTCAATGTCTCGAGAGGTGAAAACCACATTGATTTGACAACCATAGTTGACGCGCAACAGATAGAAACTTCAAGGGAAAATGTAATTATACCTACAAGATATTTTAGTGTCGGTATAAAAAGAGATAATTTGAACATTACTAAGTTTCAAGTAATAAAAGCGCACATCAGGTAAGAACAGTCATAACAGACTTCAGAATTTAGCTTAATTTTTTAGACCATTGACTCAAAAAGTTCAAACAAAGCGATGCGCAATAGAAATCTGGCACATGGAAAACACGCATAGATCATTGCAAGTAACCACAACATTTCAGTTGTAAACAACAGACCTCGTGAATATGAAAAAGAAATAGCAATTCATAACTCAGCAGATGGCAAACAATGCTCGTTTCAACATATCACAAACAGGGAAAAAAAATCCATAAACCATTAGTTTTATTTAATTATCAGGGCGCTAGTGCAATTGGAATTATCGTCGCACTTTGCAGACATCATGGTATTTACGGGGAAACATCGAACCCTTGTGGATATTAGATGGCATTACAGCTTAAGCATGTAGAGACAGCCACACCTAAATGGACTGCAGTTTCTGAATCGGAATATACAAATAGTATGAATATAAACTGATATCCAATAATGAATTCAGACCGGCAACAAAGTGAACCTGTTTTATTGAAAGCTGTACATTGAGTGTGAAACTTCCAATACTCTCCCATTCACTCATTAGCCTCTTATATGCCAGATGTAAACATGCAAAAATAGCATATCACACCGTCAGTGTATTACAATTAACATTTCGACTGGCACATGTACAGCATGGGAGGGAGAGAGAGGGAGCGAGAGAGAGAGAGAGAGAGAGAGAGAGAGAGAGAGAGGCAACAGGACCTGTGTGGTCTTTCTATTCCCTGCTGGCAGCTTGCCGGCTTTGAACAGTGCTGAGGCCCAATGAAAAGCCCGTGTATGGCTCCCTGTGCCTCTGTCTCCTGAGCTCTGATCAACAGATGGCTGCTTTTAATGGGGAGCGTTCAACCTGAAAATCTCCCCATCCCTCTCTCTCGCCTTCTCTCTGCCTCAACCTCCATTTACCTCTGTTTGCTCAGACAGAAAGCAGACTCCAGATGTGTGTGTGGGTGTTTGTGTGTTTCTGAAAGAGATCAATGCTTATTATAAAATATAGAGTAAAAGAGAGACAGAGACAGTGTAAGACATTAAATAAGTATATAAGCACTAATAGGCCTACAAATGACACAGAATGTACGCGTTGTTAGGCATTTGTGTACATGATGTTTTCTCTCTGCACGTGTGAGTGCGCTTCTGTAGCCTCCAGTTCTCTTCCCAGCCACTTGTGCGGTTAACTGAAGAGGTAATTACTCTGTGAAGAGGCTCCTGCCAATTAGGGGAGCCGCAATGCTAATTAGCTGGCTGAAGGGAGAGGGCCGACCCCCTGACCCATCTCCTCCAGGAGGTGTAGGCCCCCACAGCCCGCCCGACTCATCCCCTTCACACGCACACTCACTCTCACCCAGCCGCTCCATGCTCACATCACCAACACAAGCTGAGACAGACTGGGTCTGCAGGAGAATACTGTTCAGAATGGCACCATATGTCTTCAATGGACTAATCAAAATAACAGAATGACAGATTTATTTTAAAAAACAACAAAGAAAGATAGAGTGCAGCTGGCAATCTTGAGCCAACTGTGGCCATTTTGAGTTTATTCAAGATCAACGGTCCTTAGTTATCACAATATATGATGGTTAATATAGCTAATATAACTTCCATTTAAGGTGGAGGAACCACACACATCTTATTCACTTTCACTTGGAGATGGAGATTCTCTCACTGAAGTTGGATAAAACTGAAGAAATTTGAAAAAAAAAAACTTTACTAAATTCAAAATAGGAGCCATGATAAGCTGATATTGGGAGCTGATATTTTTAACTTTCTAGACAATGGGAATGTCATATATAAATATCATATATCATATGAAAACTTCTAAATATCAGTCTCAAATTTGTTTCGCATTAGACCTTTTTTAAGACTAATATGACAAGGAGTTAAACAAATAAGTGGAGAGAGAGAGAGAGAGAGAGAGAGAGAATGCTTTTAAATCCCACTCCAGCCCGTGCCATTGCTTGTCCCCTACTGCTCTCTGGTGGAGATGTTTTGCATCAAAGACATTCAATACAAACATACTCCACTTGTTGGCTGTCACTCTTATGAATGTAGGAACAGCTTCATGTTTACTTCTACTACTAATACAGAACCAAAATTGTTGTAAATAACTGCAGTATCGCTAAAAGATATAGTTAAACATAAAATACTTTTTTCATTTAAACCTTCTACCTTTAGATTTAAACCTAATACAATTTCCTATTGATTTTTACCCGCGGCATTTTCTTCCTGCTACTTACTGCTTACTTTATGTTTTGTCCTTTGTCTACTTTTAAAAAGACTTCTTGGTCTATAGTTCAAAATCAAAACCAAGCTGAGGAAACAATATGTGAATAAAGACTACAGTAGTTAACAGATAATTCATGAACACTGCAACCACCCCCATCATTATCATCAACAACACAATTAGTACTATCACTACTACTACCATTTCTACTACTAGGCTACTCAGAGGTATACAAGTCTGGGTTCAGAAAGTGAAAGTCCTAGCAGGTATTGGTTCTACTTGTGTGGACACATTACAGGTGATATTACTAGGTGATAACTAGTTAGCAGATCTACCTCCCTAAAGAGTTGTGCTAATTAGAACAAGACAATTTAACGAATAGTTGGAAAAAAATGTGGTAGGACTTTCTGAAGTCAGACTTTTACACCTCTGCTACTACTCTGTTACTACTACAGATTCGACTGTTAATAATAAAACACAATAAAATGAACAATAACAATAAAGCATGAGTCAACTACTGATGTCGACAATATCACTACTGAGATAGCTAGTAGAATATATTTTTTTAGACGCAAACATTGTATTAGTTGTCTTGTATTTAATTAATGTAACTGCCCCCTATGACCACTAGAGGGATGAAGAGTGCCAATAATCTGGCACAGGAGGCTGTCTGCCTTTTGTTGGAAGATTTTCTTTGACCTCAAAACCACCTGAATGATCACAAATGTATTTGTTCTGCTCAAGAAATTCATCCTTGGCTCGTAATTCATCCTTTTCATATTTGAAAAAAAAAAAAAATCAAGACCATTTTGAAATAACTACAAAAGTATTTTAAAGTAACTTCTAACATGTACAGTAATAGCTTCTTTAACTCACTGAAAGAACTTTAACTCACTGAATAGAGTTCTATAATAGTCATGTAATATAAATAGACACCTATGTATGCTGGCCTCATCTACAGACAAGTAACTGCACAAAAGCACCCTAATGCAGTATTCCCTGTAGAAAAACAGCTTGGAGCAAGACTGCATATGGTACGGACATACCCACTGTGCTTCATGTTGGGTGGCTTGTCCATCCTCACAGCCAGCTTAATCTTCAGGTCACTATCCTGGCTGTTCTTAGGCACGACCATCTTATGCAGTTCTGCAGCCTTGGGCCCATTGGTGGTGGGGTTGAGAACCACCTGTTGAGAATGCAACACATAGAAGATTGGGGACAGGGCCACAATGAGACTTCATTATCCAACTCTTTATCTCTTTCGGTGGATGGAGGGAAAGGCACTGACATGGATAGGCAGACAGGAGGGGGGGTGCTTTAACAAGAACATGGAATCTTGAGGATGAGCAGATTGTTTGCTGAGGGTTTCTAATGGGAATCTCTCCATCTGTTACCCAGGGAAACAGCCCTAATGACTCGGAGATTCACACTTGAAGCGCACCAACACATTTTATCATCTGTGCATACAGTACACACACATGCACAGATACGCACACACAAGCATGGAGAAACAGACACAGTCACAGACACAGACAAATACAGAAACCGACACAGACACACGCACGCACACACTCTCTCTCTCTTACACACACACACACAGACACACACACACACACACACACACACACATTTTACACATACACAAGTATTTTTAACTTATGACACAACATCTGCTTGCAAATGCTAATGACAGATTACAAATCACAGACACAGACATACAGCCTATTAGTCCAGTGGAATCACTTATGTGTGAGTGCTTCCATTGATCTCCATAACTGTATGGAGACATACAGTTACATTATACACTGACCATAGCACTGACTGAGGACCACTCTTACCCTCCCCAGCTCCTTGTCCTCTAGGGCCAGCACTCCTGTGCTCTCTGTAAAGAGTTTCACCTTGACCATGGGCAGGGGGTGTGTTGTGGTGAAGTCTCCCTGGGTTCCCCACCTGAAAGGGTATCCATCGTACTAATTAGAATTATAGAAGTTTAGTTCCAAAACACACGCCTATGTGTCTTCTCATGTTACACTTGCACCTCTAAAAATAATATCTAACACTACCTTCCCACCACAAGGCCTGAGGTCCTCTGACAGATGATGAAAAGAATCATTGTTTCAGGGCACACAATTATATGATAGAAACAAAAAACATGATCCATGTCTGTTTATGTACAGCAGTAAAAGCCACAACTGATGAACAGAATTGAGGTGCGTAGGGTTCGGTTCCACTGATAAAATAGTACAAGGTTCAGACGAATCCAAATCACGTCAAAAATGTATGGATGGATTTATGATTAGTATCCATGCCAAAAATAATATGTTTGTATGTTTATGCCAAATATACAAAGACTTAACACATGCACTTGTGTTCTGATGGTTCTGTGTAAGTGGCTGATCTGATGCTGGGATGTCCATGTGGGATTCTCTGTTTTCCTGTCTGGCTGATTTGGACTGTTTGGATGCGCTTTTGATTCCAAATGTTGCTATACAGTATGTGCCTAATCAGTATGCAAATGTATGCATATGAACATGAATTAACATGTGCATGCACTGCAGGAGAGTTAAAGGAAAATGCCGCTGCATCTTCAGCATGCGTAACTGTTTGTGTGTCAGTGTGTCTGTGTGGGTACATTGTGTTATCTTTCATATGTTATGTGGTTTTCTGAAATGTTGCATACTGCTGCGTTGACATGCATCCATAGTGATCTTTAAATCCACACTGCCAAAGCCGTGTCTGCATCTCAAATCAAAGCGATGGATTCCTAGGACTTGGACCAGCCTCAGAGGAGCAGGTATGGAACATTGGGAATGGAATACATATCATGAGATGAAGGCAATCTCAGTTTGATTAGTTCCAGCTGCTCCTCCCCATTGCCTGCCTCCCTTCATCAGACACAGACATGCACACTGCATGAACACACACACATGCATGTACGCACACACACACACACACACACGCACACGCAAGAGTGCACGCGCACACACACACACACACACACACACACACACACACACACACACACACACACACACACACACACACACACACACACACACACACACACACACACACACACACACACACACACACACACACACACACACACACACACACACACACACACACACACACACACACACACACACACACACACACACACACACACACACACACACACACACACACACACACACACACACACACACACACACACACACACACAATTTGATCAACCTCAAACTCATCACCTGTCTGTAAATATTATTATCCTGGCACATACTATCAGTGACAGCTCTCTTGCTTCAACAGTCTTTCTGTTATCTTGTGCAAGAAAATGAGAAGCTTGATTGGTTTTGTCATTCTGTCATTCAGCAATATTTGTGTGAGCTTGGTTCACAAGTTCAGCTTGAGGCTGCTTTCAAAGACTAAGTCAACAGTACGAGTCTACGGTCAGACATCTGGTGCTCCAAAGACAGAGGGAGACAAAACACTGCCCACACACAGCTGATCTCGTCTGGGTGCAAATGCCCAATGAGCTAACTGCTAACTTATGTGTGACGCCCTTCAGCATGAAAATGCATATGTGTAAGTGCAATGTGCAAGTGTGAGAATGTGTTGAGTGTTTGTGTGGATGAGTGTGTGTATGTGTGTGTGTTTGAGAGTGGGAGAGAGAGAGAGAAAAAGAGAGAGAGAGAGAGAGAGAGAGAGAGAGAGAGGGGGAATGTGCGTTTGAGACAAAGCAGCTTATAAAAAGTTGAAGTGTCCTCAAATTCTCTACCTGACGGTGTGCGGACAGTCCAAAACAACAGAAAAGGTCTCAATTTTTCACTTCCTCAGTTGCCATGGCAACTGAAATGCGACACAGCCATCAAGCTGTGCTTTGCCAAGGAACAAAAGCCAATTAGCAGTTCACTTGAAGAGGAAACCGGGGAGCTTTCTGAGGCCCAGTGGTAAGTTCTCTTTCATGGTTTTGTGTTATTGTTTATTTGGGGAGGTAGGGAGGATTGCTGTTTGTCAGCATGTGGTAAGCCATTCTTCTACAGTCCAATCAAGCTTGGGTCAGGCTAGTAATAGGAGTAGCACGGCTGACTATGCACATAAATGTTAATTGATTTGTGCAAAGCAACATTATCAAAAGTACATAGCAAACAAAGAATTTATTCAAACATCATGTTGTATATTTTCAGAATTACTTCACAAGTCCTTGGGCCAGCAAGGTGCAAAGAGACTAATTCAAGAGTCGAAGATATCGAGAGATGCACTCTAACCACACTCACATCTCAACACTAGAGCACCTTCAGACAAGAAGGCTTCCCTGTGGATATGACTTGATATCTCTAGGCGTAAAAAGGACCAATATCTCCATCTCAGTAGATAGGGGTCCTTCTATTAGAGTGCTCTAGTGCTGCTGGAGTGTGGCTACCTCAAGGGTTCACCATCATTTCTAAGCCATTTCTAATCATTTCTATGTGGCTACCCCCATAGACAGGGGTGGAAGGATTGTGTTTTGCTCATCTAGTTTTCTCCAGCAAAATAGAAGCATCAGCTTGTATTCTGCTGTGTTGTCAGGAGAGTTTCTATAGGATTAGAGCAAGTCGTCATGGCGTCAGGGCGAGCTTAGTGACATTGTGAATTTGTTTGTACATGCAACTCTTACTAATTCTTTTCAGAAGTATTGCAAACAATTGCAGTTGTTCATTCATTTATTAAAAAAATACACATTAGTGTCTTTTAATACTGACACAATAAGCCATTGGTTGTGACAAAAGCACCTCAACAGCATCTCAATCTTTGTCCATCATAGTATCGCATAAGCTGTTGTGATTGGCTGCTGGGGTTTCAGAGATTTGGAAATCAGTTTCAGTGAGCTTCCAGAGGGATCTGCCGGAGCAAATAATGAGCTCTCAGATGTTGTCTAGTTCCCAAGCTAAAGCAACTATGGATCTGTACTGTAACTATTTGTATATATGTTCACATCACAGAGGATGTGAATACTCATGATTACCAGCTCTTCATGATAACCTTTCAGTGACAACACAGAGTTTGGGGTGAGGGGAGAAGTCACAGTGGGAGGAGAGCTGGTGTATAGGTGAGAATGGAATGGAGAGCTGGTGTATAGGTGAGAATGGAATGGAGAGCTGGTGTATAGGTGAGAATGGAATGGAGAGCTGGTCTATAGGTGAGAATGGAATGGAGAGCTGGTGTATAGGTGAGAATGGAATGGAGAGCTGGTGTATAGGTGAGAATGGAATGGAGAGCTGGTGTATAGGTGAGAATGGAATGGAGAGCTGGTGTATAGGTGAGAATGGAATGGAGAGCTGGTGTATAGGTGAGAATTGAATGGAGAGCTGGTGTATAGGTGAGAATGTAAATATACAGTACACACAAGCACAAGTTTAAACTTCATGTAAATGTTATCAATGTTATTTATCACTCTGCCACAATGCTGCTGCTACTACTACTCTGTCAGAAGGTTACGCTAGGACTATGTAAATATACAACACAACTACCTCTATTTTTTTGATATATGTTCTATATTTCTATATTTTGATATATGTTCTATATTTCAGTCTCGCACTTTAATGTCTGTATGTGGTATGTCTGTATATTTTTATCTTTTATTGTCTATGGCTGTGTCTATGTCTAAAGTATGTCTATGTCTGTATTTAAAGTATGTCTATGTCTGCATGGGAAAGTAAGAAACGAAATTTCAATTCTTTGTATGACCAGTGCATGTAAAGAAATTGACAATAAAGCCGACTTGACTTGACTTGACTTGACTTGAGAGCATTGTAAGAACATGATGGGGAAGGTGCAGACGGCGAGGCATGGCATGTCTGTTCATAAAGCTCAGCTGCTGAGGGGAAGGGAGCATGAGGCCAGTGGGTAATGAGAACACTGCTCCTGCACTGGGCTTCATTCACACAATTCACTCAGTGAGCTCAGCCTTTGGCATCTGTGAAAGGGCAGGCTGATTATCTAAAGGACTCCCTCTGTGAGGAGACTAATAACCCAATTGGCATTATGGCGAGATGTGGGACATGGTCAGTGACTCACCTTTAATAAAATCAATAGGTGAGAGAGACATTCCATTCATGTTCACAGCAGAAAGCCGTGAAATATTAAAATGGCCCAAAATTAAAATTATGGGCCCTATCATGACATTCTAAAGTGCATCGTCACTCGTCAAAAGTCTATTCAAATTTAGTAGGATGTCCAGTTCACATTGGGAGGGGTTTCGTTATCAAAAGTGGAGCGCATGGCGCAACAAGGTGTTCCTAGGTTTTTTAATCAGTCATATGGGTGTGTTTGGGGCGTAACATCATTTCAAACCAATGAGAATGACATCTGTCATTCCCTTTAACGGCGCAAAGCGCGATATGTCAAATAAATGTATCGGTATTTTAGCCTTTCAAGGCGCAAATCGCGATATGTCAAATAAATGCATCGGTATTTTGGCATTCAACGGCGCATTTGAAGGAGGATTCTTAAACCATGCTTTACTAAAACCTAGCATAGCCTTCAAGCATTTGCACTCGTCTATTATTTGAACTCATTGGAAAAGTGAAACTAACTTCAGCAAGGAGTCAGTCAACGACAAGACAGTTATATGCAGTTACTTTCACTATTGACTGACAATGGGTTACCACCGAAAACATAGGCTGGAAAAAGCAACACTTACCCTAATGTTGCTCAAATGACTGAATAAAACAACATTTATCCTGCAGAGGAGTTGCTTATATCTCGTGACAGTGCGTCTTCAGCTGTGCTCCATACGTGTCTCTCGCCTCTCCCCTAATCACTTTTAACCGTCATTACCAATTTGCAAATGATGGTGAATAACTACTCATCATGAGATGTACAGTATTTCGTAATATCTTTATTCTAATTATGTTTCCCATTGCAATCGTGCAATTTGTAATGCTTTGCATGGACGTGCGCTGGTGTGCGTTCATGAATGATAGAAGGATGGTGCATGCACCTGCCAATATGACTGTTGACATGCGCTCTTAAAATAGCATATGAACAACCTCGCCATTGACTTCTGACCAGGTTTAGGTGGTATATGATAGCGATTTTTAGACAACGCGCCAGGCCCCTCCCTAGGTTGTTAATTGCCACACCCCTGGGCGCAATGTTTAAAAAATAAACATGCAAAATACCGAATTCAACTTTGCACGGGTGAAAAACGAACTTTACGCCATGCGCTGGTGCCCAAAATACAGCCCTATATCTTATATCTCATATCACATCATGCATCTCTCTAGTTTAAACTGATACATTGATAAATGTGCCACTTGACAAATTAGGTTCATCAGCACCTGGTGGAGTTAAATGTGGGAAGTAATCTGTTCAGAAGTCAGAAGTCATCTTCAGCTCTTTTTGATTCATTCATTCATTTCATCAACAAACAATAGTCAAAGATTTAAAACCTTAGCAGTTAAAAAACAAAATACTGTAGTGAGTGCATATTCACCTGTATTGACCACTTTTTTAAATAGGTTTCTCAAGGCAATCACTTGGTATTGCGAGTAGCATCACAGATAATAAAGGCCCAAAAAAAATAGGATGCAAGAATAATAAATACAAATATGATATAACGGTATTACTAAGGGCCAAAGGCAATTAGTTTGCCTTAGACCAAAACAAACAATACAATACCCAAAATCAGGCTGAATCAGAAAAAATTGAGATACAAAAATCTGAACTAAAAATATTATATCAGCAATATGGTCCCACAGAACCATATTAGTCCAGTTTTATTGATGGCTGAGAAGAGATCAATAAAAAATGAAACATGTGAAATCGCATCCCTTTTTAAAAGTTGTAGGTGTCCAAACGTGTCCTGAGATAAAGCACACCATAAGACACAACAGTGAATGTTGGGCACGTGGTGTGATCACTCACTGTGGTCGCGATGCCTCAGCCTGGTCTGTCTGCAGCTTCTCTCCGCCCTCCACCTCCATGGTGCAGTACACAATCCTGTTGGGCGCCACAGACCTCAGGCCCTGCACCTCCATGATCACTATCTGGACACAACCAGGGGGTCACATCTGTCATATCAAGATTCCAACATGGGAGGCAGAAAATGTACATGGTTGTTGGACAGATCAATGTCTTTATTCACCATGGTTAAGTAAAATGTATAGATTTTTTGTCCACTGACTTGAGTGTTTGTGTGTATGTGTGTGTGTTTGAGAGTGAGTGAGAGAGAGAGAGAGAGAGAGAGAGAGAGAGAGAGAGAGAGAGAGAGAGAGAGAGAGAGAGAGAGAGAGAGAGAGAGAGAGAGAGAGAGAGAGAGAGAGAGAGAGAGAGAGAGAGAGAGAGAGAGAGAGAGAGAGAGAGGGAATGTGTGTGTGTGTGTAATGTCTTTTTCTGATAAACTCTCTTAACTATACCACAATCACTGTCTGCAACCTCAGGGTCCTTACTTTACTTACCATGCACATTGACATCTGACTCACCTCCAGTGTGAAGGAGAGCACCACATCTGATTTGGACAGGGGGAGGTCCCCTTCCTCACCCATGTCCAAGAAGCTGTTCATGGGAGTGAGCTTGGGCTTGATCTTGGGCTTGAAGTCTTTTGCGACAGGCTGGCTCTCCAGGTTGGCCATGAGGAGGTTAACTGCAGACCTGAGCTCCTCCGTATACATGGCCTCCATGTCATTGGACACAAACTTGGGATATCGCCGCTCCTATTGGTTGGAGAGTGAAGTCAATATTGCTCTACTGAATTTCTCTCAATTTACATATAGAGATATATCCATGGTCATATTTGAGTGTGTGTGTGTGTGTGTGTGTGTGTGTGTGTGTGTGTGTGTGTGTGTGTGTGTGTGTGTGTGTGTGTGTGTGTGTGTGTGTGTGCGCGTGTTCTTTAGGGTTACCCTGGCTATTTTCTCAGCTAGTTGAAGCCTCCCGTCCAGCTCCCTGCGGATCTGTGCTGCCTGTTCGTCCACATTATCCAGCTAAGGGAAGACACAATATTAAAACATTAAAACTAAATTCATTCAAGTATTGCAGGTACTTATGCATCAAGTGTATTAATAACTGTATATATATTCATCTGGCAATTTAAGAGCATCTGTAATTGAAACAATAAGTATAAGTATATATACTCTTTTGATCCCGTGAGGGAAATTTGGTCTCTGCATTTATCCCAATCCGTGAATTAGTGAAACACACTCAACACACAGTGAACACACAGTGAGGTGAAGCACAAACTAATTCCGGCACAGTGAGCTGCCTGCTACAGCGGTGCTCGGGGAGCAGTGAGGGGTTAGGTGACTCCCTCAAGGGCACTTCAGCCGTTCCTACTGGTTGGGGTTCGAACCGGCAACCCTCCGGGAACAAGTCCGAAGCGCTAACCAGTAGGCCACGGCAGTAGGCAATGCTATTAAGATAATAAAGTTGGTATAAAATTTTAACTTTGTTCTCCTACTATGGATTACATAATTGCATGGCATGCATTTATTATACTAATAAGTCTAGACACTTCAAGTGTAACGGCACTGCCTTCAGCAAAAGAGTAAGCCTCTAAACATGAAATATAGTGATGTAGACTCAAGATCTGGGAGTTTAAATGGCCACATAGTCTTTAGGTAAGGAAGAGGGGACTTTAGGGAATTGTCATAGATAATTATTTTGATCTATCTAGATAGGAGAGTACAGTAGCTGTAGTTTTTATCTAGCATTGTCCTAAATGATAAGTCTACAGAGTGCTACTGATTCTGAGCACAAGATATCTCAGTAATAGCAGAACTATGTGGTAGTAAAGTATAGGAGCTGCTCCTCTGATCACTGTGACGATCTCAAAACTGCATGGTAATTGCATAAACAGAGATGGCTACAAAGTGATCTCACATTTGGATTCAGGATGGATGAAAATCGTCCCTCTTTTATGTTAATTGTAGTTTGGTGGAACTGATAACTGACAAATAGCTTTCAGTCGTCAAGAAATGCCATCTCTTTCTCTCTCACTCATTCACTCTCTCTTTCACACTCACACGTACACACACACACACACACACACACACACGTTACACAAAAGTGCAAACTACATACTGCAGTGAAATTGTGTGTGTGTGTGTGTGTGTGTGTGTGTGTGTGTGTGTGTGTGTGTGTGTGTGTGTGTGTGTTTAGGTTGATTATAACACCTGAGGGCTATTTTCTGGCACCTGTGGCATGACCCTGAGCTGAGCTTCACAACTCCAGCCATTAAGCAGGAGAAGCAGGTCTGTCCAGGGCTGTCTAGTCTTGCCCTGTCAGAGCACAGGCCCTCCACATGCCATATGTCAAGAAACTGGAAATATGACAACAAGCCCAATCAACACAGTTCACTTTCTCACACTACCCAGCACTGCAGCACACCGCTAGTTCAACAGCTGTATCTGGTGATACACAATATGTCTAGACACCTCTCAGTCTATTAATTTCCCTTGCAAATGTGGGGAAACATGAACAGTTTCAACTTTCCAAATGTAGGTATTCCAAAACAAACAAACAAACAACACACAGAATGCCATATATGCCCCTTAAGCAAAGTTCTAGTCAAATCCAACATCCACAAACATCTCTTCAGAGATGTGTCTCTGTCAGACTGAACAGATCATACAATATACTGATATGAATATCGGTGCATCCAAGCAAGTGCAAGTGTAAACTTCTACCAACATTTAGTTGACTTTACATTCAAAAACATGCAAATGTCTACCAACATTTAGTTGACTTTCTGGGATGTATGCTGTGATGCTATAATAGAATCTATAATAAGCTGTATCTGGAATATTCATTACAGGCTGGTCACTGATTCAGAGTAGACTAGCCACTAATTATGCTGTCAATGTTCATTTCTGACAGGTAATTAGAATTCTGGAATGTGGGTAATCAACCTATTGCTTATCGATGTCTAATTAGGCAGTAATGCATTCAGTGTTTGTGTTCACATTGACTATGGTGAGCAAAAGAGCACAGGCAAGTAGACTACCTAGAAAGGGATTAATTAAGACAGACCCAAAGTCATCACTATAAGTAATTACACCTTGCAACACACCTGGAGTATGGTTTCAGGAATTTATGAATGTCAATGTCTTTCGATTAAAAATACATATAGTGAATATTTCTCCCCACAGAATATACAGTAGCTCTTAAGTCTTCACCATGTTATATCTGAAGGCCAACTACACAAGTAAATTTCCAAACCTACCTGTAACTTGGCAAGGGTATTATTCATAGTAAAACCCTATAGTAAAATTCCATGCCTCCAACCGTGATCGAAAGGTTAATATACATGTTAATCTTAGTTAAATTCTCTTTGTGGCACTGTTTAACAAAGACTGTACTGTACTTTCTGAATAGATGTTTTGGTTTAAGCACTGTGAAGAGTTGAAAATGGTCAGGACTAATATAAAGCCACACTAAATTTTAAAAGCTTGTCTCTCTTCTTTAAGTCAGTCCAATTCTGTTATCAGGAAGACATGCAGTGGAAGTTATACATAACATGTCCCTCCCAGGCTTCTGTCCATAATCCAATCAGAGACAAAACATCAGCGTGACAGCTTCAAAGGAACTGTCAGTTGCAGTTTCTCTGACACCCTTTGTCAAATATCCCTTATAAATGTAGAGCAAGCACTTACCAGCAACTCAAACTTGTAAAACGCACCTGGTGATACTGATATTGCCATGATGGTTAGCTTTATCTTATTGTTTACCAATTTTACTTCAAATGTTGAAGTTACATAAAACATGGATATACTGTATGATGTAGA
Organism: Alosa pseudoharengus; assembly: GCF_046254945.1. Classification (NCBI taxonomy): domain Eukaryota; kingdom Metazoa; phylum Chordata; class Actinopteri; order Clupeiformes; family Clupeidae; genus Alosa; species Alosa pseudoharengus. The sequence continues at coordinate 13,625,106 of NW_027468565.1, forward strand.
TGATCCAAAACTTAATTTAAGGTTTTGTTACCAATGATTAATACCATGACTACATGCTGCCAGTGAGTGTATTTCAGTGCTATCCCATTAAAAGTAGCCTATGTTGAGGCAAAAAGAATGATTCATCTGCTGTCACTGACCTCTTAACGGCTGCTGCATTGAAGGGGTTGGCTGAACTGACAAAAAGGGTTTGATGAAAGAAGCCATTGGCTTTGATTACATGTCTGTCTTGTCACAGGAAGATGAATATCCAGCACCATCTGTGAGTGAGCGGGTGCTAATTTATTAGCTCTTGCTGTGAGCTCACCTGCTAGCCTTTTTCACTCCCCCCACTGCTGCAAGCTAACGAGAGCTGACAGGGTGGCTCTGTGAGGCTAGAGGGGCTGGATGTGTTCATTAGGTGGGTGGATGACAGGGAGCTGACTCTCCCTCTGGCACTCCTTCTTGCCTTTTGCCATTTGCTCCCTCCTTCCGTTTCAGACCAGATTGGGGTTGTTGACCTCTCTGATCAGATGGGACCAGCTGTGGTTCTCCACCCACCCACCTGAGCAAGCAGCCCCCAACATGTGCCTCTAGACCACCTCAGACACAAGCTCTCCTCTCTGCTATCATTTACATGCCCTCATTTATTAGAATGACACCGATAACGCCACTCTATGTATGTATGCATGTGTGCGTGTGTGTGTGTGTGTGTGTGTGTGTGTGTGTCTGTGTGTGTGTGTGTGTCAAGTCAAGTCAAGCCAGATTTATTTGTATAGCGCATTTAACATGCACAGAGTGCAACCCAAAGCGCTCCACATATAAGACATTGTCATTGACACAGACTAACAAAGACAATAGATGCCGGACGGAGCGGCGTAGTCGCCAGCGTACCCGTGACACCAAGACATACAAGACATACAACAAACAAATTAATAAATAAAATAAATAAAAATTAAAAATAAAATTAGTCCAATTTCCAACCGACTGAAAATGTCCAAGGGCAAAGATGACCCGCGTGAAAACTGCGCACAGCTGTGTCTTCACAATGCAACACCAACAAAGTTCTTTATAACTGACCAACCCGGAGAATTCAATGGCAGTCTGGAGAGCACTGGAAGGACAAGACAGTCAGAATTTGTGATGGGCGACCCTGCTGATTATCAGCTCGGTGGTCCTAGACAGTGACCGTTTGTTGTTTGTTGTTTCATGGTTAACACTGTCATCAGAGTTTCTTAGCACTCAATCCAGACTCCAGGCACCGGTAGATGCTAGCATGGCAGCTCGCATGTCAGCCGCAGCTCGGTGGTCGTGGCAGCTGCAGATCACTTGCAGATTGATGTTAGGCACCCTTGCTGAGCAATCCCTCCGTCCAGACATTGGATGTGCAGCGTCACGGATGGATGAGGGACTTCAGAATCATAAGGCAGGCTAGCCAAGGCGCTCATCAGCCCAATGGAAGCTGGTTAACGTTAACTTGACGTTGATGGTGTCAGCCGAGTTTGTTAATCAGTTAAAGGACTAAGAATAACACAAAAACGATCGAAAATAACATAAATAAAGAGTGATTACATTTAACTAGAAAAATAAATACAAAAAATTAACAGAACATTACATAAAATTACGAACATAAATACAAACAAAAACATGATGCCAGACGGAGCGGCGTGTCTCGCCAGCGTCCCCGTAACCTAGCAGCAAGTGTGTGTGTGTGTGTGTGTGTGTGTTTGTATTTTTATTTGCATGTATGTACCTAAAATTTAACGGCATGGTTTAGAAGTACAGTGTAACCAGAAAGTTTTCAGACCCTTTCAAGTTTTCCACATTTTGTTATGTTTCAGATTCATCTTAAAATGGATTACATTATTTTTTTTTTCTCATTAATCTACATACAATACTCCAACATACTACAAAAAAAAAAAACTGATTTTTGGAGTGTTTTGTAAATTTATAAAAAAATAAAAGACTAAAATATTCCATTTACATAAGTATTTAGACCCTTTGTTATGACGCTTGCAATTGAGCTCTGTTGCATCCTACTTCTAGCAATGGTCCTTGAGATGCTTCTAAAACTTGATTGGAGTCCACCTGTGCCTAAATGAATTCACTGGACATTAGTAGGAGAGGCACACATCTCTTAATATAAGGTCTCACAGTTGTTGGTGTATTGTCCTTCTTTACTCCTCTCTCATCCTCTCAAAGGAACTCTGGATCTCATTCATAGTGACCATTGGGTCCTTGGTTACCTGTCTGACCAAGGCCCTTAATCCCGGATTACTCAGTTTGGCTGAGTGGCCAGATCTAGGAAGACTGTTGGTTGTTCCAAACTTTTCCATTTGAGAATGATGGAGGCTACCGTGCTCTTGGGCACTTTCAATGCTGCAGAAATGTTCTTGTATCCTTTCCCAGATCTGTGTCTTCACACAACCCTGTCTCGCAGGTCTACGGACAATTCTCTCGACCCTTGTGGCTTGGTTTTCACTCTGACATAAACAACTGTGAGATAAAGAGATGTGTGCCTCTCCTACTAATGTCCAGTGAATTCATTTAGGCACAGGTGGACTCCAATCAAGTTGTAGAAGCATCTCAAGCACCATTGATAGAAGTAGGATGCACCAGAGCTCAGTTGCAAGCATTGTAACAATCTGCTTGGGAGTTTTAGATTATTAAGAAAATATCACGGGATTCATGGACTGAGTTACCACTAATGAATTTGCTTCTTTTAAATTAATTCAGGAAGACACGGGATTGCAATAGAACTTAATGTGACATGTATTTCCCAGACACACGATATCACAAATACACCAACACACAGTATTAATCACACCATATCCAACAAAAATCGTGCTGCCAGTTTAAATGTCTATGCGCGCAGGCCACGCGCCTTCGCCAGCACGGAAACAGCGTCTCAAAGTCTCTCAAAACTCCACGGCAAAGTACCCGACACGAATGAAAAAAACTCCACGGCAACAGTCTTAATAATCGATTGGAAAAGGGGAAAGAAATAATCCACAACGTTATTGCCAAAAAGAAAAAATAGAAAAATAACTCCAGCGATAGAGAACAAAAAAGGATCCTTCTCACCGGTATCGGATGTTTTTATCCACCACGAAGGAGGATGGATTCTCTCCGAACAGACCCGGCTGGTAGGTAAGTAAGCGATGTCCGATAAACCTTTTCCCTTGTAAGCTTATGTGTAACAGGTCTCTCGTAGGCTCCCTGCGTAAATGTTAAGCTTTCTCCTTAGCACACTTCCTCGATTTTTATTCTCTTCAAACTTAGCGCGTCATTCTCCTGACAAAACATTCCCAGTCAGCTGACGGGGTTTGACAGGTCACCCCAGTCAGCTGGTCTAGCCCAACAACATAAACAAAGTAACATTGATCGGTTAAATGACAGACACAGTAGTGCGCTATAGAGATCCAAGTAATGCATATGAAGTGTCCTTTTATTTTATTTATTTTGTGTGTAGATTGATGAGAAAAAAATTAATTGAATCCATTTTAACATCTTTAAAGTCTGAAAAATAACAAAATGTGGAAAACTTGAAAGGGTCTGAAAACTTTCCGGTTGCACTGTAAGTCATTGAACTTGGAATATATCTTACGAATATCACTTGCAGGAGAATGGAGATCAAAGAGGAGAGAAAATATCTCTTGTTGGGGTTTCAGGGCAGATGTATTCCTCAGTAAATAGTTCCTCAAATCAGTCCTGTGTGGAACAGTGGTGCTACTTAGAGCCAATTAGAGCCCAAGACCGGGCAAAGCCCTCACTCTCGATCATTCTCCTCGGGAGACATAGTGACAGTCGTGCTGAGGGTGACCGATTACCCATCAACCTAACCTTTACCTTTACATGTCTTCATTGTGCATGGCAACAAAGTGAAGCCACTTGAGTTTGGATGATTAATAAAAGGGTACCAGAAGAAAAGAATGAAAGAAAAGACGATAGTTGGGATCTCCTGTGAGGTGGTTTGAGATCTGGGCACTGGATATTACTACAAAAGGAATCAGATTTATAGGAGCAGATATTGTAAAGGAACAGGGGCACTCTCAGTGAGATTCAGTGTAATAACTATTTTGGGCGAAACAATTTCTGTTATCAATTTCACACAGGAAATTAAAACTAATAGTGCTTAAGTGGAAACTTGGAAGCCTAGACCAAGCGTCAACCCATTCTTTCTACATTCAATGGACTTATCAGTCTTACCACATTTTGCTCTGAAAGAGAATTTCAGTTAACACTTACTGCCATTAAGATGTATTACCATACAATATATACAATTCATTTTAAAATGAGACCATCATTGTCTTAAAACAGGGGTTCCCAACCTTTTTTGGCAGGTGACCCTATTTTGATGTCACAAAACGTTGGTGACCCCAATCATTCAGAAAGCGCCTATCTCATCTCTGCTGTAACATCCAGTCAAAACCGGTGCTTTGAATTTCAAGCATGATTACATCAATCATAGATCTCATGTGGGCTGTCTAAGTTTATTTTTACGTAACTAGACTGTAATGAAGAATCCATATTAGATTCATGAGTTTTTTGATATTTGTTTTATTAACTATATTCGTATGTAATGTACTGGTCAATTTTAAGATTTTAAGACCCAGTATCTCAGCCAACCCCATTTGAATTTTAGGTGGCCCTACATGGGGTCCCAACCCATGGAAAAAGAAACGTAGATTATTACAGTAGGTTATCAGTTGTTGACGTGTTATTAACAGTATAGCTTATTCTTTAGGCCACTTACTTGACAGGCATTGTAAAGTAGCTGATGCTCAAACTTCTTGATCCCAAGGATCTGCTGGAACATCTCATAGAGCTGCTCCTTGCTGAGGATCAGCTCGGACACGGCGCTGAAGTGCGCCCGGTGGGCGTGACGACGCACGTCCTCCTCGCCCCGGTAGATAGCATCGAACTTTGTGATCCAGGAGCTGAGCACAGTCTCTTTGCTCAGGCCGTCGATCTCAGGCAGGCTGCGCACCCGTCTCTCAATGTTGTTCTTGAAGACCTCACGGAAGTCGTTGGCGGAGCAGCCGCCCCCTTGAACCATCCGGGCCACGCGCTCGCTCTTCAGGAAGCCCTAAGAGGACAACAGGACAACAGAGGCGCTCCATTACTTATCATTATGGGCCAACAACATAGCCTGACGAGCCAGACCCACATTAAAATGTAGGGTCTGGGCACTCACCGTTTGCAGTGCTCAGTCCGAGGGGCGGGATAATCCCCTAGGGATCAATAAAGTATCTATCTATCTATCTATCTATCTATCGGTTGTCTTTCAAATTCTCTCTGCACGCAATAGGGCAGCGCTATGAGTCCCATACGTTTCCCACCAGCGGAGCTAGTTGGCTAGTTCAAACTTTTGCCAACTTAATGAACGCTTAACTCGTGTCACACTGTTCGCCAACAGCAACATTATCTTATTTGTTTTCAAGTAGCAGGGAATTCAAGCCAAACCGTTGCAACTCTGCCATTAATCATTATGTTAAGCCCGCCTAACGACTCTATACACAAATTGATTGGCCTGATAGAAGTTTAATTTTTCGAGCTCACAAGCCAACGGAGAGTTGCTAGACTAGCCCTGGCAGCAAATTTAATTTGCTAGGGTGCGTCTAAAATTTCTAGGCTACCAACAACAGGGATCATTTGATTTTTTCAATTTATTTTCTATTTTGATAAATTCGGCTGAATACATCCTAAACCATGGCAAAAGGTGGAATAAAGGTGAAATTAGAATCCATATGGATAAAGCTGTAGCATTAGTAAATTGTAATACCGCTTATAATACCAAAACACATTTAATCCATTAATTTATTTATTTCCTTGGCCGGGTGGTGCAGTCTTAGGGGAAAGAGAAGTTGTTGAAGCATGAAGAACACAGCAGATGGAGGCAAATCACTGCTCCTCACTGGGAGTAATGGAACGGAACAAAAGCACTTCAGCCAGTCAATCTCACCAAACAGGGACACATCCATTCTGCATCTATACCTCAGAGATGCCAACAGCAAAGCACAGCAACATGTAAATGCACTTTTAAATAAGTAACTGTCTTCTGTTTTGTTCTGTTTTATTTCACATAAATTCATAAACTGTCCCTAGAAAGGGATTTGGTTTCTGTTTTGTTTAAATCATGTGAGCATGATGAAAATATGAAGGCACAACATGACATGGAATTAAAATAATAGTCAGTTACTTGTAAATAAATTTTTTTGCTTTATAATAATCTTATTCCTCAAAACTTTCCCCACTACATGAAGAAATTAGAAGATAGAGCTAAAGGTAGAGCTTCGGACAGCTACATCTTGTAAAACACCTGGGATTGTACACACGGCAAAACAGCTGATCCACTCATCTTGTTCCATTAACATACCTGGATGTTGTAACAGTCATTAACCCACCTGCCACTGCATTCATCTGAGCTGAGATATGTTACAGCACTCCAGTATGACATGCTTTGAAATATGAAATGTACAAACAAAGATTTATCAGGTAAGTGATACAGGCGAGAATTACCAATGTTTTAAGAACAAGCTTCTCATCTACATTCAGGCTACAGCAGATTAAGCATCTACTTCCACCAGGGCAGAGGCAAAAAGCTAATTTCCACGCACAGTACTGATGACGTAACCAATCACAACATGGAGACACTTCCCACATCCACAGGACATGTTCTGTGTCACATTTCCCGGCATGTGAATCATCTCTAAAATGATGATGTACTGTATTTAAATATATTTCCACCAATGTTTTCATTTATGCTTTACACTAACAAAATTAATTATTTGATCTGATTATCAGGGGATCCCCGCCGATCATTGGGCTCCAAGCAGATTGTGTGAATACATTTTTTACATTTTTGTAGTTCTTGGGGTATTGCAATGTATCAGTTGCAGCACCCCTAAGGAAGACGTTTCACTAAGAATTTGGTACTATGTGACATTTAGAAGTTTAAACCTCTACATCAAATGACATTGTTTAGCGAAGTGCTAGATTACTGTTGGCATGTAGATTACCTACATGCCAACTTGCATATATTTTCTGTCAAAACAGTTTGCTTTTGTGCTATTGCTTAAAAAGCTACGCATCCTAATAGTTCACATACAGTATAATTCTATTGTTTATTGTGTCCAATTGAAAAATTGGACATGCCTGTTCCTGAATGTTCTCCAGTGGCCAATCCTGCCACTCTGAACGGACATGGCTCCCACTAGCATTTGTGAAGCCAATAATGGCCAACCGATTATAGCAGGTAAGGGCAGGGGCGCCGCTAGGCTTGTATTCCATAGTACGCACCATGCGGGGCCCAGGCCGCTAAATTAGCCGCCACAGGTTTTTTTTTTTATTGTTGTAGGCTAATATTGAATGATTTCACAAATAAAGCCGTAAAAAAAATTGTACGCACAGTGCATACAGGATTACGCCTGCCGGCACCACTGGGTAAGGGTGCATTTATCATGCTATCCTCCCTGAACTTGTCAAGCAAGCCAACAGCACTGTAGCAAGGAGCACTCAAACCATCAAATCATTTCCATTTTCCACATACAGTGTACACACACACCACCAGCTTTGCTCAATAACAAGACCCACTAAGCCCCTTAATCATGATTCAAATCTGGTTCAATCGGTTTGACCTATTGCCACCTTCCTTTCTGTTGTGCTAGCCGTGCTCCTGTATCTCACACAACCCCATCTCAAAAGCCCTTGCCCTAAATGTCACAGCTCTTGGCCACCTGTGGAAACATCCGGGACTGCCAGAAACTCTGAGGGCACCTGCTTAATGCCTCCATTTTGTAACACGACAAATGTCAGACATTATTACTAATGAATCAGCCACCAAGGGACTTCCTTCCCCCCTACTGCTCAGCTTAATTGGCAGTTTCAAATCTCATTTAATTATTTATAACATACAGAGCACTGAACCCCTCCTATTTCTCAGTAAAGAGATTAATATGAGAGATTAATAAGACAGACACCGTTCACAGCCCTTGATTGTATTATTAAAGCCATTGTTACAGACTCAAAAACAACACCTCTCCCTCTCCCTCACACACACACAAAATATATACCTACAGTATATCAATATAATGGCACGATAAAAAAAAAAAAAAACCTAATACAATAAATGGTTACGATAGGAGCACCTGCAGGGGAGAGGAAAATATTGTAAAATATTCATTGATGTGTAGAAATGTGCTGCTTTGAGGAATGCCTGCATCTAGTCTCATGGAAGCCCAGATGCATGACAGCATGATGTTTCACTGCGGTGGAGCAGCAAAAATAATGATCCACGCAGCCATGTGCCCATAAGATAAGATATGCACAGGCACAAAGGCGCAGACATGCACAAACAAATCTAAGCACTCTATACAGTTCTTGTTTAACTCTCAGTGGCTCCTGTAGATAAATGATAGCATAGACTCATTTGCAGATCATTATCAGATCCCTCATGCATTAAACATCTACTGCAAAGTTATATGGTTAGTTGTGACATTGATCTTTGAAATGTTGCATTGAATTTATTGTGGAATAATGAAAGGTTCAACACATGGTAGCACCCAGTACACAATGAGCATTTGCCCAGTGCTGCCTATTGTTGCTAATTAGCTGCATCAATATCTGCACCAGCTTTCTCAAGCGACACTGTGGCAGTGACCCGTATGATTAAGGCAATGGGTGAACATGATGGAAAGCAAAAGCAAATGCCTAGCACTGCCAACAGAGCATAATATGATACTGTAAGTGTAAAACGTCTTACGGACTGTTGAACAAAACAACAACATCAAAGCAGTATGTCACACTAGCAATGTATAAACTGCAAAAAGTTACTCTTTGGTAACATTTCTGAGAAGGAGCTAAGCTATGCATGCACTACCTGGTTTCCTGAGACAGATAGACAGAAGTCTTAAATAAAGAAATCATTTATTTAAAGGTTTCCAGACTACGGAGGTCACCAGCAGCAATGTGCATCAATCAACCTTGCAAGCAATCCTGGAGAGAAAGTAGATGATGCTTAAAGGTATAGTCAGAGATTGCGCAGGAAGTTGCATTATATTTATATTTAAATGTGTTAGCAGACGCTTTTCTTAAAACAACACATATTGTATTTTAACGAAAGACCAAACAAAACACACCCGGAAGGTAGCTCATTCCTCCCTTCAGTATTCCAGAAACCACACAGGGTTTTTTTTTTTTTTTGGGACAGGCTGCCCCCACTTTGTTTCTTTCCAGTTTTTGGAGCCTGGGCTGACTACAGAGACCATTTTATTTTACAGTGTACTGGAATGGGCAGCTAGTGGGTCGTGAGGAGATAATTGCTGAATGTGACAAAAAAATGTATGGGCTTGAAATTTTGTACAATCGCTGATTGCACCTTTAATGACCGCTGAAAAGCTGCAATGCTCTAGCTGAGCACAGGACTTTAGACAATCAGCTCAAAAGTATTTCTAGAATTATAGCTAGCCTATTTGATAAGTTGAGAGGAAGACGTTGATTGGACTTTCAACTAGTTATTAACGAATTGTGTAGCTGAGTTGTCAGGATTGTCCTATCATAGCTTAGACTATATGGTACAAAATTGTTTGCCTGTGCTGTGTTTTGTTATTATTTATGGAGATCCGGTGTTTATGTTTGTGTGTCAGGGTTTTCTGAACTTTTAGTCTTGGTTTACTGTATCATTCTCAGAGCTCAACCAACTTTACAGCATGCAGTATGTTGCCAAGCAAGCATGTAGTGTCAGCCAGAGTAGCTAAAAAGACTAAAACGTAAACAGGTTTCTTTGACTAAGAGCGCATTCACACTTGACCGTTTGGTCCGTCCCCGAGTTCGTTTGGACCGATGGTTCAGTTCAGTCTATCAAACCCGGGTGCGGACCCAGGTCCGCTAGAAAACAGTGGTTTGGGGTACGGTTTGTTAGAACTCCTTTGCAGTTCAAATGCTATCTGTTCCAAAATCAGGAAATAAACTGCCGTTTTTGTGACATTGTCAAGCAATATTGGTAAATGGACGCTAATGTTTATGACATAGACCCAGGACCGCAAACAAAAATGGAAGACCAGCTGGTTCAGGGTTAGGGGGGGGGACTAATCACACTCAGTTAAATGGAACCAGTGTGAAGCCAACCTAAGACAAGGCTAAATGACCAGACCTTTAAATTTGACTTGGTGCGAAATGAAAGAGCTTGTGTGAGGGAGGTAGGCTATTAGGTCTGCTGAGATTGAAAAAAGGAGGAAAAGTAAGCCTAAATTATTACTGAGTCAGGCTTTCAAAGCCAATGCCTAAAGTGCTTGGGACTACTTTGTTCACCGAGCTCACTAATGGTAATTTGTCTCTGAATCTCTGGGCAGTAAATACACAACTACAGAGTTTGCTGTGTAAAATGGAGACTAGTTTCAATTATACTTGTGACAATCCAGCACTAAAGCAATTCAAGGCTGTGAGGGTGTATAATGGGTCTAAAACATCTAATGAAAAGGGCATCAACCTAAAAAGTTAACAAGACACAAAGCAATCTAATCCTGTGTTATTGTACATCAGGATGAACAAGAGCGTTCCCTGTCTTTAACGGTTCCCTGTCTTTAACCAATAATGCATCTATCTTTCAGTCAAATACATTTTTGCAAGCATGCTGGCAAGATATACATGTAGACAGTGTTGGGAGGGTTACTTTCAAAACGTATTCCGTTACTGAATACAGAATACATGCCCAAAAATGTAATCTGTAACGTATTCCGTTACGTTACTCAATCTGAGTAACGTATTCTGAATACTTAGATTACTTCCGCATTGAATTGCATTTTATAGCCTAAGTGTAGGAATGCGGCCATCAAATCCTGCTTAGGCCTACTAAACAGGCCTATTCTGGTGTGTTCTTCTGTTCCAAATGGCTGAAGTGTTAGGCCCACATAGGAGAATGTAAAGTCAACTAAGCTACCTGATACAACTTTAAAATAGCAAGGTGACCACTAAAACTACTGTACAGCAGGCGACTAGGCTAATTAAAACAAACTAAATAAATAGGCTATAAGGGCGTAGCCAGAAAATATATTAGTGTGAGATTTTTCGGTGGCATCAACCCAGTACAAGTGAGGGGCGCATATGACAGGTGGAACGCAAATGACCTGTAAATGTAAACACTATCTAGGCTACTGTATATCAGTGCTCTCAAAATGAACGTGATTGCGTAATGACAATCAAAAACCGCACGTTAAAATATGCTAGCCTACTCGCAAGAATAATTCTTCAGAGGCTGCACCATATAATTAATTTTAAAACGTAAATGTAGATCTAATTAGAAATTTTTTTTTATCCATAAAGCTATTTTAAGTTAGAATAAAAAACGTAGAATGCAGTGCCTATTTTAGAGATTGATTTAATTGTAGGTCTAAATCAACACGTGAACTAGGCTCTGTTTATTGATTAGCAAACTGTGTAACCGATTGGCCGAAGTAGCCTGAGCTATTAATACTTGGGAAAATATCCTTTGAACAGACATCATGAACCGCGATCAGTGAGGAACAGGAGTTACCTCCACTTACTTTACTCCTAATTTGCTGTGCAAACAGTCATTTCAGGGTCTCCGATGACGCGTCCATAATGCACGCTGGCTGCGTTTTGAGGCTAGTGCAAGACGGCGGGGCTTGGATTTAAACATGGAAATCATAGATTGCTTTCAGGAGCTTCTGGGAAATGGAGTTGCCTTAATTTATTTAGAGAGTGAATAAACTTATGAAACAGAGAAGTATCGTCATGTAATCCATTGATTTCAACAATGTAACTGTATTCTAAATACCAACTATTTAACTTGTAACTGTATCGGAATACAGTTACTCATAATTTGTATTCTGAATACGTAACGCCGGTACATGTTTTCCGTTACTCCCCAACACTGCATGTAGATACACTCTTCACTGGCTCCTATAGCGACCAGAATTAAATTAAATCCCTCACTCTGGCCTGCAGGGCACTTAGTGAGTCAGCATCTTGTTATCTGAATTCTATGATCCAGCTTTATGCCCCCTCTCATCCACTGCGATCATCTGATAAGTGTCTGCTCTGTCAGCCTTCTATCAACACTAGGATGTCACAGTCAAGACTACCTTCATCTGTGATTCCTCGTTGGTAGAATGGTTTACCGAATACCCTTCGTTCTAGCAATAGTTTGGGGATTTTCTTATTATTCAGTTAAAATCATTTAGTCTTTTACTGTTATTAGTATTTTTACCATGGTGTGTCAGGTGCTGAACACTGGCGCCTGTGCGCGGTCTCTTGCTTTGTAAGTGCACCTAGTCATTCAGCCTCTTGAAGCTAATTTCCTGCCTGACTACTGCATGCTGTGCAAATCAATTTTCATAAGCAAAAATGAGTATGATTTTGAGCCTGTACCGGAAAATGCATGTAGTAATCACAATCAGCTATTTGCTTGTCACTGTCATGGAAGGGATCAATTTATGCTTAGTTTAGCTGTTAGCTGCCCAGACAGAATATTTCAGCTTTCAGACATGAGAGCAATTTGGCTTAATGATATAGTCAGGGTTAAAATGAAACGAAAATCTTAAAAGTTTTCAAGCTTTGAGAATAAGATAACTTCTAAAAACTTTTAGAGGCTTGGAAACCACACCAGTCAGCAGTTCCCAGTTGAAAACATCAGAACATTCTAAAAATAGCTTGCTGCTGAGGTGAAGCCTATACTGACTATTTATCTGAGGCAACAAAAAACAGCACAATAAAACAATATAAACATCCCCTTCCATTTTTAGATTCATCAGACCCCTCATCTGATCAGCAACAAATAAATAAATGCAAGCGACAATACTTTTCTTTTTATCACAGTAACAGTTAAATAAATCAACTGCAAATATATGACAAAATGCTATATTATTTGACTAATTTTAAAAATGTTATTGCATTTTGTTACTGAAATCCACCCTGAATCAAGGAATCGAGGAACAAAAAAATCCAAAAAAGTTTAGAACACATCTTTTCAAGATTTGATTCAATACAAAATCCAAAATCAGATCAGAAATGTATGGATAACTGTGTCTGGGAACGGTCATCTAGTAGATTAAATCCATACCCCCCTTCTCTCAAAGTATGGAACAGTACATTAAAATTCTGTAAAATGCACTAAAAATATAAAAATGAACTAAAGCTTTATTTAGTATATGTGTACATGCAGTATGTAGATATCAATGAATGTGGTGCTGCTGCATTGGTGCATGAAGGCTGCTACTGAGCAGCCCACTGCCGTGCATTGCATAGGCCTACACCATATTGTGAAGTCTTGAGCAGTGAAGGAGGGTTGGAAAATATCCTGTAGAGATTAGACACTCATTCAACAACATGTCTGGCCAGTCAATCTTATTTTTTTAACATCAAAGAAACTGGTATTGTGGTGCTGAAGAAACTGGTGCTGGTATCCTGTGGCTCACTCCACAGGACAGGTGGTGACAGATTCTCATCATGTGTCACTTTGTAGTCAGGATATAAAGGTATACTAAATGTGCACAAGAAATAAACATGCACTGCTTTACTGCCTCCCTAATTGAAATAAAATTTTACCTAATTGAAGGTAGACACTAGACACTTACTCACATACATACAAACATACAAACAAGATGTGGGTCTGCTGCTGTCAGCACATTGATGCTAATCCCAACATCCATCCCAAGTGTAAACTTTGTATACTTTAATCTGCCTGCCCAATGTTTCATAGGGTAGCAACAGCATGGCATCACACAAACATGATATCTATGATGACACTGCCATGAATAAATGGCTTGACATGTTTTCGTCAGAGATATACCCGAATGAAAACACAGCTTTCTTTTGGCTCTTATTGTGCCAGGTCACTTACATTGTAGCAAAGAAAGACTGCACACAAAGCGCTTTCTTCTGTGACTAGACCTGAAACATCCACATGTTGCTAAGTAACCTGCTGCAAATTCAGAAATGCACTTGTGTACATATCTGTCTGTGTGTGGAAGGCATTTAAATATCAAATTATTGTGATGATTAGTCTGTACCTGTCTGGATGTGAAGAAACTCCTTATTGTTTAAAACTCTGGGCACAGTTTAAAATACATCTGACATTCTCTACTGGCCAAGTATATGTCTGTGTTTTTGAGTATGCTGTAGAAAACTAGTCATTTACAGCATGCTATGGACTCCTACACTTGCACTTCCATTTCAGCTGCTGAATTTTGCAGAATTTCTCAGGGTGATGAATGGATTCTGATGGTCTCCCTTACCCATTATAGACTTCCCCTGATGTTTAGTTTTGTGAGAGCTTTTCTACAAAGCATCCGGGTGGTGTGATGCCATTTTGTACTTCAGTCATGCTCTATTGGAAATATTAACATCTTCTCACTTAAAGGAGAACTCTGGACTAAGAACAACCTAGGGTCTATTTTTGGATGATAACGAGTGTAAACTTTCGTTGGGGACCAAAATGACATTAATCGGTGTAGTTTTGAGTAAGATCAGAATATGCCTTTGCATACACTGGAAACAGCATATAGCATAGCATTGAGGGCAAGCTAACCTCATCAAAGTAAATTGCTAATTTAATCAACTGATTGAACTGAAATGGGATTCCTGAGAAATTCAATCAAGATCATTTCACAATTCCAGCTAAAGTGTTTCTGCAACTACTGGCACTACTAAACTTATAGCCTAGCAATCTAGATGCACCCTAGCAGCAGAGATAGATAGATAGGCAAGGTAATATAAAAAAACTATGGAAAAAACTATATCTATATATCTATATTAAGAAAAGGTATAAGTGTGGCCACAATCCGGCTGTGGCATGGAGGGAGGGGTTATGCATATGTGCTAATATAGCATGCAAACAGTGAGGCAGTAAGACAGTGGTAAAAAGCGGCTAGTGGACAGACAGCAACAAATGCAACATCTTGATGATCGATCGATAGATCGATAGATAGATAGATATCGATCGATCGATCGATCGATAGATAGATAGATACTTTATTGATCCCCAAGGGGAAATTCAAGGTCTCAGTAGCATACAGACATCACACACACATTAACTAACAGCAGAAAAAAGTAATTAAAAGTATATAATATAAAAAACACAACTAAGCAATAAGGACAGTAGAAGATAAAGAATATACTAAATATACTAAAATACACATTATACTAAATAACACTTAATCTAAATAAATTCTAAAAACAGTATCAACATAGTGGGTGATTAATCAAGAGGCGCTTGCAATGACTGACGCAGGAACTGAGCCTGTGATTTTCTGTGCATAGTAAGTAAGGTAAGGTGCTCTGTGTGAGTGAGTGCCATGGTGATGGTGAAAATGAGTAAGTGCAACAGTGCAAGAATAAAGTCTAGAGACCAGCATAAAATAAATATGGACATATCAGAGAGTAGGCAAGGTAATATAAAAAAACTATAGAAAAAACGATATCTATATATCTATATATCTGTATATATATATCTATATCTATATCTATATCTAACTATATTAAGAAAAGGTATAAGTGTGGCCACAATCCGGCTGTGGCATGGAGGGAGGGGTTATGCATATATATAGCATGCAAACAGTGAGGCAGTAAGACAGTGGTAAAAAGCAGCTAGTGGACAGACAGCAACAAATGCAACATCTTGATGTTTGTCTGACTCGTTACGCTAGGAGTTTTACGCCCCTGTATTGAAATATTGGATTTCTTTCAAAATATGTCATATGATGCTTGATAAATATATACACTGTGTCTTAAAAATATTATGTAAAGAAAATTTGATTTTTATAAGATTTTTAAAGAATGTTAGGGGTCCAAATACCACTTTTGTACATGTCCCGCAGTATTGAAAAATATAAAACAAGCTAATTCAATTGCAAAATGACATTATTTCAAATTAAATTGACAGTATTACTCTAGACCATATTCAAATATTATATCATTACTCATCATTTATGATTTTTTTTTTAATCAAAATGCACCTGTCCCTTACTTTTGAGTCCTTACTGCAAGTCTAAACTAAATCCCATAGTAATTATTTTATAAAGCAAAACAAATCTAGTGAACACGTGGTGAACATGTGCTTACCAACAACACCAGGTGACTCAAATGTTAGAAAAAGCCAGGTAAAGATCAAGATCTTCTCTTGAAGTATTAATTATGGGTCCTTACCGTAATGCTTAGTAATTGTGTATTTTGAAATACTTTTAATAAAAAATAAGTTCATATTACTGTTGGATTCATGTGTATGATATGATGATACTGAAAGCTAACATAACAAACCTTGTTAGCTGCCATTTATTAATGTCAAAAATGTCATCAGCAACAGTCTTTACAGCAGCAGCCTTATATTAGGTGAAATTTGTACTATACGAATTGTTGTGGTAAGGACATGTTGTGGTAATGACTTTATTAGAAACGAATGATGAAACCCATTGAAAATAAACATAGAAAACAAACATGTTCCGCATTAAAATCTTTACGATTAAATGCAATTTTGTGTACATGTATTACAGATTATGATGGTTAAAATGAAAATGTATAGGGGTTGATTTTTTATATTTTGGGGCATCAAAAGTGAACGTAGTTGCAGAAACACCCAATTACGGGGAAAAAGGAGAAAAAAATAGGCCGGCAGTTTACTGTCATAAAACGTGTTTGTGTCGTGCTCTGGGCCAGTATTTTCAGTGCTATAGTAGGGGACATCCCACAGTGGCCAATCAACAACCAAGCTTATTTACCATCAGAAACAAAGCAACCTTTCTGGGGAAAAAACATCACCAACAGAAAAGCCTTTGAACAGTATTTCACTGGGGTTATCAAGCAGGCACCTTCCTCCATTGGTGTTTCGACACCTCCAAAAGGCTCAACATGGCCTGGCATCCCAGACCCACCGCCCTCCACACTCATGATAGGTCCGGTACCAAGAAATACAGACCAATTGTTTAGTCAATCCTCTTTGTTGCTGTGGCTGTTTATGATCTGATCACCAGCTTATCCAAACAAAATGCAAATCCTTGATGAGGGCACCACAAGTACCGGCAAAATATTCAGTCATTCTCTTCATTGCTGTAGCCATTTACGATGTGATCAGCAACTAACCCAAACAACACAGAAGTCCTTGATGCCAGCAACCACAAATACTTACCAGTAAGCAAGTACCAACACATTCTTTGGTCAATTCTCTTTTCATTGCTGTGGCTGCTTAGGTTTCGATCAGCAACATACATATACATACATACACATAACCAAACCACAAGCCTTTGATGTGGGCACCAACAAATACCTCTCCAGAACATACCTCTCACAGTGACAAGATTTCACACATCTTAGAGTCAATTCAAGTTACAACATAACCCAAAGTAGTCTGTGAGCACCTCAGGTATAGGCATTTGCTTACTTTTTCAGCAGCCTCCGATAACCGTTTTAAAGCTCCTTTCAGTGACCGTCCATGAAAACCAAAATCTAACAGAAGTGTTGTGGCTGACTTTGCTACAAAGCCTCTAGCACCTACAGTATCTCCCCTGGTCTTGTGTGTGCTTGCTAGTCACGTTCCCTTACTTCTGCTACCAGTTCAGCATACTTTAACTTCTTCCTTTCAAAGGCTTCCTCCATCACATCTTCAAAGTGAATAGTTAGCTCAATAAAATAGACATTGTGCTCGCATGCATTGCTCCAAGGCAGACTTGTGGGAAGTCCTGTGCCTTTATTGTAGTATGGTAACACCCATCAAATTTATTCTCAATTCTCTAATTCATTCAACTTTACTGCACAGCATGGCAAAATGCACCTATCTAGCACTAAAGAAAGATGGCCATACTCTTCCAAAGAGTCCCTCTGAAATTTCACAGCACATAATCGCTTTTGAGAGAAGGACAAGCTGGTGGAGAAAACATGGTGAAGCAAGGTGGGCATTTTTCTCTGACGAATGATGAGTACACTTCTTCTCAATACAAAAGATTGATGAGCGCAAACCTACATGGTTTGGAGACTTATTGGAACCTTGGAGTGGTCAGGGTCCAAGGAACCATGCAAGCCGTGAGAGTGAAACAGCTGGTCAACTCAGCTACAACTATTCAAGTTGAACATGAACGATCAGATTGCATGTAGCACTACAGATGGAGCATCAGTGATGTCAAAGTTTAGGAGCTTGTGCAACTTCAAGCAAAATTGAAAGCGAGGAAGAGGATGATGGCAGTGACACAACGTCTGACGCTGATCAGAAGAACATGCTGTCTCTGTACAGATGGGCTTTTCACTGAAATTAGCATTATTAATTAAGATAGAAGAGGGGATAGAAGAGACTTAATTTAGATAGCCGACTTTTTACATCCTCACAGGTGCCTTCTGATGTCTTCCGCATGCCATCAAAACATATACTGTGGTCAAAATAATCCAAGACAACTTTGCTAAGCGTCTGTTTGCTAGTCACTGCCATGGAGATGATGAAGAGCAGAGATGAGCAAGAGAGAGCTGGTGTATCTTCAGAAGCAGGAGAGGGGACATCAAGTGTGCAACACCAGGGAGGCAAATCGAAAACTCCGATGGAGTTTCAAGTGAAGGGGACTTGGCAGTATATCTGCAGCAGGCCATCTCAATGACTACAAGCCACCCTTGGACAAGATTAGAAAAAGTGACCTGATGAGAATTCTTACCATTGAGTTGTCCCTCTTCGAGGCCACGAACAGGAGACGACATCATCTGCAGCAGCTGTTTGACGCGCTTGCCCTTATTCAGGCTACATCCGTGGAGGCACACAGAATGTTTTTGTCTGCAGACAATTTGTTACAAAGTTGTTGCAGTCTGTTGATGCACTCGGTGGGCTATTGCAGTCTGTTGATGCACCGGCTTCACTGGTTCTGAAGGGGGAAGAGAGGAGCTGACAGCGCGTATGGCACTGCACCCTCAGCTAGCTCCATCTTATAGATACCCTGCAGCTTTGGAGCCAATGCATCCAACTACTTGGCTTATCAAACTTGAAGCCTCCAAGGGGTAGTATCAAACATATCTGATCCATCCTCGTTATTCCTCTCCTTTCCAGATTCTTGTCACCAAACTTCTGACACCATGTATATGTTTGTGGGCCTTATATCCCATAGTGACAATGCAGATCTTGTATCAACACACTTACATTTTATTTTCTCCTCTTCTCTTGTTCCTCACATCTATATCATCTATATATAATCTTTATTCACAGGGTGGTTCTCTTAGTAAATCTTTCCAGAATTTGTCTGTAAAGACAAGGAAAGGGATGAATGAAGTCTCCACTCCACTGTAGAACCTTAAATGAGGGTAGAGGTGGTTTTAAAATGGTTTCATAGAGCCCACTATTTTGGCTCATAGTTCCCCTTCATGTTGGTGATTGATTAGTCCTGAGGGGTTTGATCCTTCTGTCGAACAGTAAAGCACTTGGCCCTGCACCAGAAGAGCTGCAGGGAGGGTGTTCTGACATCATGTGAGGACAAATGATCAAAGTAACTTTCTTACGCTGATCAGAATGAACCCTCCTGACCACTGGTGCTGACTACTAAGCAGCTCCAACAAAACACCAAGATCCCACTTCAGCTGAGAGAATGCTATTGTAAGGTGTAACAAAGCACTTTGAAATGTACAGTTTTGAGAATTGACTCCATGCCTTAAAAAACACTATGCAACCAGCAGTCATGATTATGGATCTTAGCAGACGCATCTGTCCCAAGCGACAGGCTATAATAACAATAAACACTATCATTTAGAGTCTACAGTCAAATAGCATACATGAAAAAATACTAATAATAGTAATAATCTTAACAGAATAATAACAATAGCTCACTGTCATAATATCAATAACCATAAACATATACAAACCAGGACTCTAAAAGGAGAATTAATTAATTAGATACAGAAATGTATACCCATCATTTCAAATATCTCTGGAACCCAGCCATTGATCAATTCATTTGAAATTAATATCTATAGTATGTACCCAGTTGTGTTCTTTGCATGTATGTACGGATTGGACACGGCATTGGTGTGTGTTTTCACACACACACACGCACACACACACAAACACTCACACACACGCACGCACATCAATACCGAATCAAATAAATAATTCTACTAGTACAGTGGTTCTTCAACTTTTTGTCTAGCGACACCTAAAAAAACATGGACCAAATCCCGCGACCCCCTTCTCTCCAACCAGCGATATTTGCTTTCACTTGTGAAAATGTTGCGAGATAGGCCTAGGCATTGGAAGCAGAGGCAGAAAATATCTTCTGTCATAGGTTATGTAAGCTATATCAACACCAAAGGCATTAATGTCAGTGGTAGCATTTGACAATCTGATTTATTATTTTCCAAAGGATCAGTAGCACTCATCCAATGCATAATTGGCACTCATGTGGCAAAAAAGGCTGCATAGTGTAGTCACTAAGCTTATAGGCTACAGCATCTTTGAGCTCATCATTGCAAGAGGCACAGGTTTGAGTTTGCGTTAACAGAACATCCACTTTCAGAGGAACATGAAAACACTGTGAATTGTAAGCCAATATCTAGGGCTACTGAATGTCCCAGTTTTTAAAACATGTTGGTCTAAAAACCTTTAGAAAATGTCTTTAATTCAGACTTCAAATCATTTTGCGATATTTTTGGCGCCCCCCAGTATAAGAACCACTGTACTGTACACAAATCCCTCCACAGTCTGCCTTTCCTTATCTATCCAATATCCTGACTCCATACACTCCATCTCACATCTTACCCTCCTCAGATGCCTATCTATTACCCATATCCCCCTCCAGGCTCCGCTGGGTGATGGGGCCTTCAGTGTGGCTTGGGCATAAACTCTAGACTAGATTGCTCTGACACAAGCTTTGTGACAATGCACTACATTATCCACCTTTAAAATCCTAATGATTAGATCCTAATCTGATTAGAATGGCTTTCCCCTCTACCTCATAACTGCTTCCCCCAGCCTCATACTTAACCTCTCTCCCTGAGGAATGGAGATATGAGAATGTAACAAGTGAACAGAGACTAAGTGAAGTCATCCAAATAAGCTGACCATTTCGTAGAAATACAACAATCCAAGATAAATTCCTTTTTGAGTAACAGACAGAGCATTATGTAGAGCTGGCGTTCTCAAGGGCCTGCTCATTCAGCGTCCCACACACACATTCAAAAGATCATTGATTTCCAATCTTTTGCCAGGCAGGGTCATGATCACAATAATAGCAGATATAAAATCCTCTTATCCATCAGACAGTAACATGCAGAGAGAATTCTCATCTTTCTTCACTGGAGTGAACCAGTGTTTGACACAGGAAACAACGAGAAACAAACATACAAGTGGGTGTTTTTTTTAAACAACCATTCAAGGGTGAAGTCCGGAGCAGGGCCAGTGGCACACCAGGGGCAGGACCAGCCGCTACACCAGGGGCAGGACCAGCCGCTACACCAGGGGCAGGACCAGCCGCTACACCAGGGACAGGGCAGCCGCTACACCAACAAGCTACCCTGTTAGGCCATTTCAATTGAACCATGACATGAGTTCTACAGTGGCTAATTATTACGATTTGGAGAAAGCATAAATTAAGCTTGCATTAATAATATAGAAATCTTGCCTCATAGTAGCTGCGGATGGCGTTGCAAAAAGCCTCATCAGCTACAATCTGTGTTTCACCACGTAGGAAGGCCTGGAAACGCTCCTTTACGGCTTGCAACTGCTGCTTGTTCAGCTGAAAGAGAAGGCAAAAGAGAGTTTCATTGTCAATATCACTCTGGGAATCTCATAGCTAGAACAGTGCATTCTCAAGAAGACAATTCCAAATAAGTAACCACCGTGCTAAGTTTGTTATTTCACTTCAAAGCGGCACAACATAAAAGCACAGTAGATTTGAACTGATTAGTTGCCTGCACTGAGTTATCAGCAGCAGTAGCATGAATTAATTGCACATGGGTTTTTTTTTTTTAAATATCAGAAAATGTACTGTATGTAAAATGCTTTGACATTTCTGTATGCTTCCCCTTTCCCCTTCACTTACTGTTTATTAAGCTAGGGAAACCTGGAGACTACAACATTACTTATGACCAGATATTCACATCTTCCCATGGTGGCACCACTAAATCTGTCTTTGTATTTAACAGTTAATATGCGCACATGTATATGCTGTTACTGAAGCATGTTGCTATCTGGGATGTTTGGATCAGCCAATGTATCTTGGGGCATGTAGTCCTAACAGTACATGGTTTATTAGAGAGACCAATTTTACCTCCTGTGTAAGGAGCACAATATGCCTCTATGATTATAGCACAAATTCAACTATTGCACATCATTCATATATCAAATGGCCCTATGATTATGAACAGAGCAGCACTGATATGAAGAGGCCTCATTATTGCTCGATAGGGCAGACACCTCAAGTTCAAGTTCGGTTTATTGTCATATGTATAGTAAGCCTACAATACAATGAAATGCATTTTGCTCCATCACTCACATGCAGTATAACAGACAAGGAGACATACAACAGACAAAAAAAAAACAGACATAAAGTGCATAGTGCAAGACAGAAAGTGCATCAGCTATTCAACAATCTGATCGCCTGTGGAAAAAAAATATTACTGAGACGGGTGGTGCTGGATTTAATGCTCCGGTAACGCCTCCCGAATGGTAGGGGAGAGAACAGAGCATGAGCGGGATGATTGGGGGCTTTAATAATGCAATCAGCTTTTCTCTTGCAGTGGGAAGTGTAAATGTCGTGGAGATCAGGTACGTTAGTGTCAATAATCCTGGCTGCTGACTTGACAACTCTTTGCAATTGTTTGCGGTCATGGGAGGTTGTGTTCCCGTACCACACTGTGATGCAAAAAGAAAGAACGCTCTCAATGGTGCATCGGTAGAAATTATCAAGTGCTCTGGTACTTAGGCCAAACTTTTTAAGACGTCTCAGAAAATAAAGGCGTTGTTGTGCCTTCTTGAGGGTGCACTTAGTGTTTAGTGACCATGTTAAAGTGTCTGAGATGTTAACGCCTAGAAATCTGAAGCTATCAACAATCTCTACAGATGCTCCGTTGATGGTAATAGGAGTGTGATCTACTCTGGCCTTCCTAAAGCCAACAATGATTTCCTTCGTCTTATTGACATTAAGGAAGAGGTTGTTATCATGGCACCACAGGGTAAGGTTCGCTACTTCCTTTCTGTAGGCCGTCTCGTCATTGTTGCTTATGAGGCCAACTAGAGTAGTGTCAAAATTCTCATATAATCAAGCAGACACCAAAGATGCGAAAGATGTGTAAATTAAAAACGACTGGTACTGTATTTAGTAGATGCTTTCATGAAAAGCAACAGACTTGCAACAGCAAGTTAGAGAATTGAACCCGGGCCAGTTCATGCCAACTGGCCCTGCATTCTTAGCATAGAGGATCAAAAAGCTTAAAGCTCATTACCTGAGGACAACTGATGCTGCCCTTTGCATACAATTAAAACTTGTTAATCGGTGATGAAAGCTTTATGGATTAAGATGTAAATGCTTACGTAAATGCTGAAACAATTTCAGTAAGAATTGATTAGAGTCTTTAGAACATAGCAATATATGACAGCAGTTATACGGCGGCGTGGGCCTATCTATAATACCAATACTTTTTTTCTAGCGAGACCATGTTGTCACAAATAGAACAGCTAGGTGGTAATTTTGGCATGCACCATGTCCAACTGACAATCGAGCAAAAGAAAAGCCCAGTCATTGTGGATAAGCAGTAAGCAGTCATGGCCTGCAAATAAACATTCTGTGAGTTTCTCTTTTTAGTCTGTGAGTGCTTGCGCACCCATACAGGCACAGACCAGCCTTTGCCCTATTATATGCCCTGGATATCATCAGCCTTATAATCTGTTGTCAGATTGCCAATACATTTCCATTCTCTGTAAATGTATAGACAATAAAGTTCTTACTGTATCTTTCATATTTTATTGTGTTCAAAAGCAGCATGCCATGTTCACAGAATGAAACCATTCAAATGCTCACATGTATTATTTCATGAGATGTTTCATCATATTTCACAAGTGTTTAGACTAGAGGCTATGTGATTTCAGCACCCCCCTTACAGAGCATTCAGAAGTGCTCAGGGTGGCTCGTCTCCATTCTTAGATCAGCAGCTGAGAAACTTCAGCACAGCAGAGGCAGTCATTAAGAGGAGCACTGGAGCGCTGGAATACAACATCTATAGGGAACAGTCTTACAGCAAGGGGCTCGTTGTTCATCATTTCCACTGGTCTCCATCTTTGGTACCCCAGATCTTTATGTGTCTCAAGGGAGAAGTTGTAATGACTTACTGCATATAAGAACTCAATGATGTAATCATCCCTACATAGTCCCACTCAGTGCTACAGTGCTACATGATACAGCACATACTTATTAGCAACATTTCATGTGAATACTGACCTAGTGGCCTACAGGGAAACTACATCTCAGTGATACAGAAATAAAAAGAATCAAATAAAATAGAGAGAAAAGTTTAGTATGACGCTGGAGGAAAGTAGCTATGAGGCAGAGGACTTTTCAGTCGGGGTTTAATGGCAGATATTAATGTGCACTGGCGCAGTGCAAGTGGCAGAGCATTTCAGCCACACTGAAGACCCAGCACCCATGGAGCAAAGCAAAGAGGGCCATCTGTGGAGCATGGAGGGTATAGTCTGGACATTGGGTAGAGAGAGAGCATGGAGGGTATAGAGGCTGGACATTGGGTAGAGAGAGAGCATGGAGGGTATAGAGGCTGGACATTGGGTAGAGAGAGAGCATGGAGGGTATAGAGGCTGGACATTGGGTAGATAGGGAGCATGGAGGGTATAGTCTGGACATTGGGTAGAGAGAGAGCATGGAGGGTATAGTCTGGACATTGGGTAGAGAGAGAGCATGGAGGGTATAGAGGCTGGACATTGGGTAGAGAGAGAGCATGGAGGGTATAGAGGCTGGACATTGGGTAGAGAGAGAGCATGGAGGGTATAGAGGCTGGACATTGGGTAGATAGGGAGCATGGAGGGTATAGTCTGGACATTGGGTAGAAAGGGAGGTGCCAGGATGTAAAGGGACTTGTGTACGAGTAGAATGGTTTTCGACTGGACATTTGTCCTTCTGGCCTCTCTTCCTCATGCCTTCAGATGCCTGAGGGCTAAAAGCACTGTGAAATCCTCCACTCTTCTCCATTCAGGGTCCTCCTACTTTCCTTTTCCAGTCACTGTGCATCGACTGTGTCAGTCCCTATGTATGACAGCTCACAAATGTAGTCATGGCAACATCAGTTGCCGCATGCCAAGTGTCAGAATCTTCACAGTGGCTTTGCAACTGCGCCTTTTGAAGGGTGATAGCACTCCTCTCCCCACAGTGCACACCTGCCTGCCTGCATGGCCTCACACACACACACACACACAAACAGACACACAGACACACAGACACACACACCCTCACTCGACCAGCCCTGGAGCAGGATGAGAGCACACAAAACACTGTGTTGCACATCAATACAACCATAAATCATAACCTTCATTTATGGTTCTCGTCATTTATTATTTATTTATTTATTCTAGAAATGTACACAACATGCCCTCAGAGAAATCGTACACTAAAAGCTATGACATAATATTCTTTATGTCAACTCATGCCAGAAAGAAATGTCTGCTCCATAAATTATTTCAGACATTTGTAACATGACTATAAAGAGCAGATGAGCCCTAAGATACTTTAGTTCAGAGGGAAAAAATAATACATTTCAAACACAAACCTGATGTACATGCAAGTGCACTCTGCTTGGTTGCCATGCTAGTATGCGATGACGTGTTTCTGGTGTTCTGCTTGTGCTATAGTAAAATGTAAGGAGAAATGTTTCATCCAAATGATTACTAAACTGACCAACCCTGGACAAGAAGCTAATCTCAACTGCTTGCATGACAACTTGAAATGCAAACCAATAGGAAGCTGAGGAGGCTTACAGGGTTCCAAAAGTGGGTTGACAGAGAGAGAACAGCTCATGTTCTTGCTCCACTTTAATCACAAGGATTTTCAGAGTACACATTCCACCCTATAATCAAACACAAACTCCTCACCTTCTTTTGCTTCCTCGTCCTATCCACACACACACACACACACACACACACACACACACACACACACACACACACACAGATGAATAAACATAACACACACACACAGCACCTCGAATGCTGACCTCAAGAGAATGAGCACACTGTAGGGCTGCTGCTCTTCAGGAGGGTGCCTAAAAGGTCTAAAAGCCGTTGACATTTACAGAGCAATGGTCTCTAAAGCCACCCTAGCTGGACAGGGGGGCTCCCCATCCAGGGGGTGCTTCAGATTGGACTCAACAGAACAGCATCTGCAGCTGCCAAAGAACTGCCCATGTGTCAGCAAAGGCAAGGCAGGGGCAGAAAAGGGGTGGGTGGTGAAGGGGTAAATAAGACTGGGACATAAGGGACAAGAGAATGAAACAGACCCTTGAGTGTGGGATAGAACACACTGCACTGGCATGCTGTGGAGGGAACAATGTCCTCTCCATCATCCATTCTGCAAGCATGGAATAGGCAATCTGGTCATGCTCGCCCAGCTATTTCCTGTCATTGTTCTAAGTAGGCTGTCTACGTAAAGGGCAACACTGACAGGAACAAGCTGATCCACAAGACTGAGGAGTGGAACACAATACTTCCCAACTCTGCTGACTGGCACCAGACAGCGCACATATCTGGCAGCTCCCATAATCCATCTTTTGTTGACACCGAGGTACATGAGCTAAGCACAGCATACATTCCTAAGCAGGTTTGTGGCCAGGGGAATAAATAGTTAATAGTGTCAATGGTGAATTAAGTTTAGACTGAGACTGTGCACAGTACTACTCAGTGCACAAACAGACCATTTAAATGTTTGTGGTCTAAGCCCTATACTAAGCTCAGCAATTTGCAACAGTTATAGGCAAATGTGATGATCACAGTATCTATCTTATTTTTCGTTTGTCACAATGTTCTTCATGTCATTTTCAACTTCGCTTCTACAAGAAATGCCAAATGTAATAGTCATTTGATGAGTAAACCTATAGGAGAAAGCAGGCAGGGGATTACCTGTGAGACAAACAAAAGCAGGTGGAAATAATTTGTCCCTATAAAAAAGATGAGAGCATCCCTGTTTGGGGCCTATGGCCAGTTTACACAGAAAACACACTGCTATTAACTTAAAAATACTAGGTCTTAGGTTTGTTTACTTTAACATTATTTGCAAGAGAGGAGTAGGTTTGAGTGAGATCAATTTTTTTGGTTGTTCAGTCTGTTTGTATTTTGGCTGTTTCCAAAGGGTTTGATAAGGAGTGGCTGAAGAATGGACTACATAAAGGCGGACTGAGGACATATATTTGATTTGTTTTATGTTACTAACTGTTTATGTGATATCATTATTGCAAAACTTGAAACATGAACTGAACCTTTCTATTTATAACACCACAACTCTGTCCCAATTGAATGATTAACTATTCAACTTAACCCTTAAATGTGTTGTATATTAACATGCATTTAAAAATATTAGAATCAATCACTGTGATGGCCTCCTTTGAAAAGGTCATGTCTGAGAAGTGAGAAAGCTATGCCTGTCTGTGTGACCAATAGATGTTTCACAGAAGGTGATGTTAAATGAAATTGCATCGGGAGAGTGAGAAATACCTAACCATGAAAACATGGGATAAAGGGAGGCACTGCTCAAGTCTGCTTTGAGTAAAATGCCTATTAAATGATAATGAAGTGAAACCAAAATTAAACAAGCCATTTTCATCAATTGATTGAATGATGAGGCACGTTCCTCTTCTAAAAATGTGCTTTGGTGACTATTTAGAAGCGGGCATTTCATCCTTTTTGTGAACTACAGCAGTGAACATCTGGGGACAATGATACAACCTAGTGCAAACTATCCAGAGGTATTTGTAGAGGCTAAATGAGGACATTTTCTAATACATACAAAACAATTATCACAAAAAGTGATAGCACACTGATGGAAAACTGCAAGTCTTCCTGAGCAAGGCAGAAAGTGAAGAGGTACTGGTGTGGAGTGGGTGTTGTCGGAGAGGTTTGTTCATATACAGTACATTTGCATATGTTCAGCTAGCCTGGTAATACCAGACTCACCTGGTTGTGCTTTGTGAAGTGAGTATGGCCTTTCATGATTAGGAAACATTTCCAACTTTAGCATCATAACAGGCGTAGACTTTGAATTCATTGATCCAGCCAATCACCAATCACACTGATCAGGGACTCCTAACGTACTGCCTACTTTGCCGAACCTTTACAAACTGATAATAAACCACATTGGCAGTCCGGAAACAATGTATATAGGCCTACCTTTGCTCTACATACATGTACACGTTCTTCCAACTGCAATTGTTTTGTGCTTGCATGCATTCTGTTTACCACAGCCAAACTATAGTGTCATCCCATCTCGTTGCTGATTGGCCAGTATGTAGTGAAATTTGGTTACCACCCTTTAACTTAGGAATGTTAAGATAACCTATGTGTCATCCAAAGTCTTCCTCTGTTGAAATGTCCAGAGTGAAAAGACTGTTTGCTTTAGGGTATCGGATTGTCTTCACCCCAAAGACACAAACATAGCCTAGGCCATTAGAAGGTTAAGGGGTTTTGTAACATCCTTATCTCTGTTAATACTAACTGGATGGATGGATCATTGTTGTGGGAAGTTTCTTGTGATTTCCCATGTGTGTGTGTTAAGGGTATAAGAGCTGGCTTCACACAGAGATGTGTGGGATTGCTATTTGACATTTGCTG
This sequence comes from Alosa pseudoharengus, assembly GCF_046254945.1. NCBI lineage: Eukaryota > Metazoa > Chordata > Actinopteri > Clupeiformes > Clupeidae > Alosa > Alosa pseudoharengus. The sequence continues at coordinate 13,653,877 of NW_027468565.1, forward strand.
TGGGTAACAGTCCCCTGATGTCATAAATAAAGCTGCAGTCTCACACCAGTTGTCTTGAAGTCATTTTGACCACACTAGTATCTCACTGAAAGGTGATTCTAGGTGGGAGTGGCCAGGCTAACATTGAGCAGTGGTGTACATCACTCTAAAAGCTCTCAACTTTGCTGTGTGGATGTGGATGGCAAGTGATATAATGTGATATTCGTTCATGTCAGGTCACATAATCAGGCTTATGATTATGCATATAAGCTGATGTCATTCAAATACATGGGCAAAGGTTGCTTATATCTAAGAGCCATCACAAACAAAATGTCAAACAAATTGGCACTGTCAAAAGTTTGACTCGTACATCATCTATGCTCCACTACACGTTTCATGAGGCAATGACTCCTGCAGACAACTTTTCAAATGGACTTTCATTGCTGAAACGGATTTGCAAAAAGGAAAACACACACACACTAATCTAAACAAACACATGCACAGTCATAGGAAGAGAAATTATGCCTGAAACTGTGAAAAAAATAAATCCAGTTGACTCCATTCTGAGAGGAGCCCCATATGCCCCACCCCCACCCAGTGCACAGCGTGGGGGGCTTTATCAGCAGAGAGCAGACAGGCTTGGAGGGGAACGAGGAGTCGTGACAGACCTGAGGGACAGCCAGTCACACGCCCCCTCTCCATCGCTTCATTCAGCTCCCTCCCTCTCGCGGAGGTTCCCGGCCAGATTGTCTGAGGGAGGACGGGCGCTCCTCGCATGCCACAAGTGGCTCCAATCAGAGCTGATAAGGCTGTTGCCACAGGAAACACCACTTGCAGTGGGAAACGGCCGTCTCTCGCTGCTGTCTTAGGTGTGAAGGCATTCATTTCACTGCCATACCACTCATATAAGCATACTGAAATGCAAACCTGCATGCAGTCCCAGAAACACAGACACAAATCACCATGCAGGACATGTGTGCTGAGCCACGCCACACAACACTTCCAGCTGGATTACTGGGGAGATTTTCACTGTCCTTTGTCTACATCAACCTTAATTATTTCAGCCGGTGGATACAATTCCAAAAGCCGAATTGAGAAAGATGGAAATAAAGTCTGTGTTAGGAGAAAACACCATATGCACAATCACACACCCCCACATTATTCAGTTAAAAAAAGACTGTCTGCTGGAGGACAAGGGATAAAGGCAGACCTATCACTTATAGGATGGATCACTGAGATCTGCCAAATCATTATGACTGCTGACTGAAAACCTCTGAAGAGATGCATGAAAACAAACACACACACACACACACACACACACACACAGACACACACGCACACACAACCAGAGAGCAACAACCTCATCAGCTGGAAGCTTGTTAATGACTTCATGCACCAGCATCTTAATGCAGGATACATTTCATAATTTGATTGCACCCCAAAATAAGCACTGTTAGTGCAAATCAAATAATTTTATCTCAAAAGTGATGGTGAATGATTTTACTGACAGAAAACAAACAAAAAACTGATAAACCACATAAAACAGCAATACAACTGAGCTAAGTATAAACCCTGAATAACCCAAATGTCCAAATGGAACAGTGATTCATCTTTTTGATCATGAAGAATTCGGTGACAAGCAGCAGAAACTCTACAGTGAAACAGGAAAACCACCAAAAACCTTATCCACCCTTATGGGTTTCTGGGCAGCCAAAGCACTTGTTTCGATTCGCTTCCCTGCCTCAATCAGCACACAGAATAAATGATAAGCATTTGTATTAACAACTGCAGTATTTCTAAACATGTTCATTTGTAGATGAGAGATTAATGCGAGACTTGCTGCATATTAAAGCTTTGGGAAATATTCTTCGATCATGGGATGTCCCTTTTTATTTCTGATAAGAAACCACGCAACCCATCATTCATATCAAATTAGCTAAAGATATGTGGGTAGAAAAAAAATCAGGTTGATGCAGTTTATAACGTATTTATGTTTCATTCATTCTGCCTATACAACAGGTTTCAAAAGGCCCTACACACCATCATTAAAATGTCATCTTTAGCCTTGGCTACCGTTGATCAGCAAAACCAAGCCAGCCCTGCAGTGGCCTGATTAGCGAGAGGCCACTTACTGAAACAGTCCATCACAGCAAGGACTCAGATTATCTTAACTTGGCTTACATCTCTTCTGAGGAAGATGTGCACGTCGAGAGTGAAAGTGGTTGGGAAGGATGAGCTAACAAAGTGTCTGAGGATCTCCCTTCAGTAAACACAACAGCCTGCCAATCTCTCTCGTCCACGCACAGAGATGGGCCTTTCAAATAAACAAAGGTCTGCTTACATAAATTGCAAAATTGCACATTGCATGTTGGCCAACACTGCTGGAAATGCCAGGGGATTAGTTTTGTGGAAAATTATGCGTAGGACATCTTCAGTGGTGTTTTCTGTGATGTCCATTTCTCTGCCCCCACACAAGAGAGTGGGGGAAAACAATCAACAGTGATGTGCTTGATTTGTGGGAGAGCATCCCTTTGCTTTGCTGGCAAGAGAAAATCAAGAAATATACTGTGAAAGAGGAGAGCACAGCCCTCTCACTGGTTGGAGAGGGAAGGGACTTCGTTTCCACAGAATAAAAAAAGATGGCCTCAGTTAATCTAACAGCCAAAGGGGGAATCCTCACAAGCAAGTGCTTCTATGAATTTACAGCAAAGCTTTTTTTATATTCTGAAAACTTAAGTGGAATTTATGCAAAAATATAATACAATAAAATGCTCAAACATTGGTGATTTATTGCAGTGAAAAATACAATGCAATGAATTCAACGTATTATCCTGACAATCATCAGTATGTCACCTTTGGACAAGATTCCAAAAAATTTAAACCAGGAAACAAAATAAAGGAGGAAACCAACCTGTTCAGACTGTGATGCAACACAAATATGAGGAAGGTGGTAGCAGATAAACATGGGGTGGCACACCTGCAGTGCATGTCATTTGGTTTGACTGCTTGAGGGTACGTCTTATCAAAACTGAGAATAAATGCAATCAGTAAAGTTCACTAGTCTGCAAATGCTCTACAAATGTCTGTTACAATCCATATTGTAGCCTACTGTGCTGGAAAGCAACATGCCCCAATGTGAATCTGTTTATCACAAGAATGACAGTTTATACCAGGAGGGACAGGAGTTTTCAAAATCAGACATCAACCAAACATAATTAACATATTTCCTTGTTGTCAGGATTTTCTGCATATATTATGGATTTCCTGAATTATATTCTGAGAATTTTTTTTTTGTCATTGTAGACCTACAACGACAATAAATAGCCTATGGCAGCATGCCCTGGCAGAATACCGGTATTTAATGTTTTTAAGGACTGGTACCAGTGGGTGTTGGTTCCATAAAAATAACTCCGTCTGTGTGGTTCTTCTCCGGAAGGTCTTAATAACGTAACCTAGACTCCTAATGACAACAAAAATCCCCAAGTATAGTTTGCAAACTTCAGTCTTGCGTTTGCACTGCTTAACTAAACACACATTTGAAGTTATAGCCTCCTCTAAGTGCAGATTCTATAATAGTGATCTAAATGCAGGTTCCATATGTAATCATTCACAGATAAGTAAAATAGATAGGCACTTTTTTCCACAATAGCATATTTTCTGTGGACATATCAATTTGCGCATAGTACAGCACGTTACGCATTAGACTAAGGGGTTGTTCTTGAGATTCCTAAAGTTAGCCAGTAACCAAACAGGATATCCTTTCCCAGGAAAACGGGAATGGTAACAGGTGTGCAGTAGCTAACAGGAGGCCGCTATGTATGTGCGGACAAACATTCCTCACTCACCTTTTGCTGACGACGTGCCATATCTGTTGGTTGTTTTGCGTTGAAAGGGTACGATATACATCGCAGCACAAATACATAGATCTGTAGTTTTGTTTTTCTCTCTGCTTCCTCTTTCTGTATTCGCTCATGCTCACTTTTGTCATCGACTACAGGAGCTGGACCTGGGCTATCAGGTGGCTTGCGCGGCTCACGGGTAACCTTCTCCGGATTTGGAATCTTTTTGCCGGGTTCTATTTTGATGGAGGGGTCGTCTTCTGGTGGCAGTTCCTCCTCTGATTCACTTGAGGAAGGGTCCAGCATATTTGACACCTAATGAACCAAAAGCCCAATAATAAAAAAAGACAAGAGGAATAAAGCGAGGTCAGCTCTCTTCGATGTTCTTTCTAGTTTCAATGCTGTAGGACGACTTTTCAGCTGAATGTCTTCAAACATAGATGGGCGGAGTTTAAGGAAATCGGTTCTTTGCGCTCGGATGTTATAACAGTGGATTCCATTGGAACGAATGCAGACTGGAGAGTGAAGGAAAGCTGCTTCTACAAAGCGTTGCAATACAGGTATGCAACCTGTAGCGTGAGAAAACAATCAGCACGTGGGAGGCTGACTGGGTTACTCTGGGTGTATAATTGCATCTACATGCTATATCAGAGGATAGATATGATCATGGACGCACACAGTCCTTCGTTAATCATGTTGTAGTTTTGTGTTGTGTTACACAATTTAGACCTAGCCCATCTGTTCTTCTGCCGACCTACAAAATTCAAGCAGAATTTTCATTATAGTAAATTGTATCTTAGTGACTGACAGTTATTTTGACATGCCTACTGGTAGGGTATACGCTCCATAATAAACACTTATGTCAACATAATGATTTTAGGGAATGGACATTTATCAGACCAGATATGAAAAAAAGATAGAGATCACAGAGGTGAGATTACTTTTTAGCTCCAGTGGGTTATATTAGACTCTTATTAGCCCAATGGAAGATATAATCAAATGCAATCAGAATCAATTGAGTGATTTATTGTCATTGCTAAAATAGCATAGCCTACTCAGGCTGACTTTCTGAAAATGTTAATTTGATGAAACTAATCCAAACACATCTGTAACCTAGGTCTGATTGACAAAACCTTTAAAGCAATATGATTTAATATGATTACATTTAATATGATTTAAGGTTATTTATTAGTGGGCTTTATTAATTCAGATAGAACTGTCGATTGACAGAAAATTAATAGGATAAATAGGATAAATATCCACCACCGCCCCTTAATCTCTGGTCATTTTCATAGGTTTCAAAGCGCAAAATAAAGTTTCGCATATTATAACAGAAATAGTGATCTGATGGAAATGGAGAGCAAAGCAACATGTAATACATGTCTGAGAGAACTTTTAGTACCACTGTATTTGGGCTGAAAGCCACAGTTATTTTACATAGCTAAGGTTCAACAGAATGCTAGTCTGGCAAGAGCAGGCAAAGAGTATAGAAGTAAGTTACTTCTATACTCTTTGGAGCAGGGGAGGAATTTGTAGATCTGACTAGCAGCCTAGTAGCCTGACGTCGTCATACTCAGTTCTAGTCAGAATTTGAGTCTGATACTGCTCCATAGAGCTCAACAGTCCAGCCCCTCCTCCGAAAGCACTTACAGTAGTTTGCGGAAGTAAGTTCCCCATTAATTTCTCTCGACGTTTGGAAATATTCATATATAAAGTTTTAAACCATGCCTTAAGCTAACCAACTACGACGTGACTCATAATCATACAACATATAATTTCGAGTAATATATAATCTTACAGAAAAACGAAAAAAAGACAAAGGTGCAAGACTGTACATATTTTAATTTCCGAGGAACTACTCATCCCATATGGGCCACCGACAGCCTTTTTAAAGGGAGATAAAATAACACCTTGGACAAGGTATACTCGAACATCAAACAGGGCTACAGGGCAAGACCACTACCACACCTGGGCCAGTCCACTTATCCTTGCTTTTAATCCCCGCATATGCCCCCCTCAGGAAAACTGCTCCCGCCATCACAAAGACTGTGTGTTGCCACATGGCCAGAGGGTGCCTCCCAGCAGCTACAGAACTGCTTTGAGAGGACCAACTGGGGGGGGTCTTTGAACCTCAGCATCTGGAAGTGTTCACAGATTGTGCTACATTAAGAACTGCATAGACTCAATAACTACCCTCAATGCTGCAAAAAAATAATGTGCAATATGGATTCAGATGTTAAATGGATCAATGCAGTGACCGATAGTATGCATGCCTGCAGATGAATGTTCATACTGTTTTTATTTAATGACTGTGTTCATACTTTTTTATGCAATGACTGGGTCTGTATGACTGTGTGTGTATGCTGCAAATGATGTTATATGTTTCTATTTATTTTTTAGGTAACACTAGCACTTCAATTATTTATTTATTTTAAATGTATTTATATTTATTTTTTATATAGACTCTATGAATGATGGATTTTAAATTTTGTTGTACCTGTGACGATGACGATAAGGATCTATTCTATTCAAACTTACACATTTCGAACATTTGCAGCCTAATGATAGTTTAACATAGCCTAGAAATCTAGACGCACCCTAGCAGACGCAAATTTAATTTGCTGCCAGGGCTAGTCTAGCAACTCTCCGTTGGCTTGTGACTGGAAAAAATAAACGAATATGAATACTTTATTGTCCACAAAGTGGAAATTTGTCTTCAGTTTCACCACACACATACATGTATAAACATAAACAATAATCCCACAATACACAAGCAAGCATTCAAGAACTGCACTTGTACAAAGCAGAAGAGGAGAACACTAAGTTACGATAAAAAATAAATTAAAAATAGCCTACTAAGTTAATATAAAAGTACATTAGCATTCAGTAGAGTGTTTAGATTAATAAAGTAGCTGAGGAGTAGTAAATATAACACAATACAATAAAATAATAAATAAAATAAGTAATAAGACCAATAAAAGACTAGGGGTGGATTAAGTGTAGAATCCTGTATTATTAATCGCCCTTATTCCTTTAGGGACAAAGGAATTCTTAAAGATGTTTGTAATAGCGTTGGGCACCCTAAAACGCCTCCCAGAGGGTAGGAGCTTAAATTCACAGTACAGAGGATGGGAGGGGTCATTTATGATTTTCCTGGTTTTGTTTAAAATCTGTTTATCATACATCACACTTAGTTGCTTTTGCTGCTTTCCTATGATCTTTGAGGCCATATTCACTATTCTCTGTAATTTATTTTTTCGCTGCATGTTCAGGTTGCCATACCACATTATCATATTGAATGATAAAATGCTTTCGACAAGGTTTTTATACACTGTTTGCAGGATGTCCTTGTTCACGCCAAAGTTTCTGAGTCTACGTAGAAGGTAAAGCCGTTGTGAGCACTTTTTATAAATAAAATCTGTGTTTTCTTTAAAGCTGAGGTTGCTGTCTAAAAGAGTGCCAAGGTATTTAAAAACATTTACCATTTCCACTCTCTGTCCCTTTGTAATTATTGGCGGTAACAGGTTCATATATCATTCTGAATGATAAGTTCTTTCGTCTTACTTACATTCATTTCTAAGAAGCTATTTTGGCGCCATTGCTGAAGACATGATGTGTGGCTGGTGTAGGCATGTTCTCTCTCCACATCACCTTTCTGCATTAAACCAACTAGGGCCATGTCATCAGCATATTTAAGTAAACTAAAAAACTTCGATAGGGCCAATCACATTGTGTATAGCGTCGTTAGGCGGGCTTAACATAATGATTGATGGCAGAGTTGAAACGGTTTGTTGTGAATTCCCTGCTACTTGAAAACAAAGAAGGTGGATGTTGCTGTTGGCGAACAGTGTGACACGAGTTTTTTAAGTTTAGGTTTTTACGTTTTTTTTAAGTTGGCAAAACTTTGACCTAGCCACTAGCTCCGCTGGTGGGAAAACGCATGGGACTCATGAGTTGTAGCGCTATCCTATTGCGTGCAGAGGGAATTTGAAAGATAACCGATTATCCCGCCTCTCGGACTGAGCACTGCGAATGGGGAGTCCCCAGACCCTACATTTTAATGTGGATCTGGCTCGTTAGGCTAAGTTTAACATGCTTCTATTTGAATTCCGCACAAGAAGATGACTAACTTCCTACTGTTTACATTGAGTAAATTCAAGATGAGAAAAACAGTTTTTATCTGACGGCCACACATCAGTATCCATCTTGATTCCAGTGAGTAATGAGACGACAGGTGCGGGAACAGTGCCATAAACATTTCCATGGCAACGGCAATCTCTACCAATCAAAGGCTCTGCTTTTTTTTTACACGTTACGATTTTGGGTAGTGTAGTACTTTTCCGTTAAATCGTGAATAAAAACAAGTTTGATGCCCCATTAACCTTTGCCGTCTATATGAGCATGTACAATCGCTTAGTCATGTCGTAGCTGGTTTTCAGTCTATGGACGGTTACGATTTTATGGCTTATACTCCGATTGTCAATGGAGAAATTGTATTGTGTTCTTACTTCCGGAATCGGCTGTGGTCGGGACTGTTGCGGTCTATTGGGCCGTGATTATGGTGCGTGTTTCAACCGATACAGTGGGAAAATGCCTCTGCACTCAATTGGATAGACCTAACCAATCAGAGGGACGAAATAGCTTACCGTGAGTTGTAGGAAGAACACCCGTACTATCCTTTTCCACAAATACCTTAACATTTTTTTTCTGGTCATTTTTAGTTAAGTTATTGCGCAGTCAATATCTTGTAGGCTACGCCCGATAGCAAAATCTAAGACAACGAAATACGTAGCAGGGTAGGCTATTCAGAAAAAACTTTTTTTACATTTTTCAAAAATAATTCTGTTCCTACCGATGCTAAAAACAGCTGGGGAAGGGTGTCTCAAACAAACGAGCAAACAACATGTCACTTCAAAAACACTGTTTTTCCTTGATGAAAGTAAAACCAGAGTTTTCCCACATATCTACTTGGCCGGAGTTTTCAGAAATAATAGTTTTCAGTGATAAAACCTCCGTTTTGGTGTAAATGAAAGGCCAAACCGCATAGTTGCTCCACAACGGAATAAGTCCAGACCGAACTTCCCGACCTCAAATGTTGTGGGTGGGACTAAGTTCGACTGGCATGCAGGCTAGCAGCCTAGGGAAATTCTGCCACTAGAAAATTGTTCTAATCTAACACTTTCATCTAGTTCAACCAATTTAGCGACACAGTTTCGGAAACACAGAAGTCAGAGTCATGATTCCTAAAACCTCAGTAAACAAGGCAACACTGCCCAAATGAATAAACAGGCAGACAGACAGACAGACGGACAAACAATATTCAGACAGTATGGGTGGAACGCTGTGGTGCCGTAATGGCTAAGCAAAGGGGGATACCAGGGACAATGCTGAGGGCTTTCCGCAGATGGAGGGATGAAGTCTTAAGACTACAAACAGCTCACGTAAAAGACACTACAAAATTCAAATGATATCCGGAGTGCAATACAGTGAAGGGTCAATGAAATGACTCCACCAACTTGGGACCTTGGGGGTACTAAACCATCCGTTAAAGCGTAACTCTCGCCAAAATTCAACCTAGGGTCTTTTTGTAAATGTACCTGAGTTTAACTTTTGTTTAAAAGCATAATTAAAACGGAAGCGCCACTTTTAAGATTGACCGTATTGTTGTTTTCAGGTATAATGGCCTTTTGAATGGGAGTGCTAGGGGCACTACTATTTTGATGCGATCATACTATGATCGCATCAAAATCGCTATTTTTAAAAACAATAAGAAGGGTTGACACAACCTGAAACTTTGCTTGAATTATCACCAGGGTCTCTACACATGAACTTGAGCATTGAGAACATTGTTTGTGTACAGAGTTTACTAAGAAAGGTTTTGAACAACTCACTTCTTGACTGGCAAGATGGCGGCAAGCGCAAAAAACAACTGCTAAAGTGAGCTAAGCGCCAGTCTTGCTTCGCCCTGAAGGGACTTATTTTCCCGATAATGACCGGCATTCTATATATTTAGTCGCTTATTATACGGCTACTTGCCAAAACGAAAAAGTAAAGCCCACATGATATTTCTCTTTACATTTATTGGTTACTGTTTTGTTATGACTTTTGCTGAGAAACAAATAGCAACACACTGATATGAAAGACTTTAGAGGGACACAACGTTTTTCTGTTAATTAATCATCTTCGTAAGTCGGTATATGGTTAAATGACTCATTACAGGGCGGATGAAGACCTACTGCCTGTAGGAAGAATATCCCGCTTGCAAGTTCAGTGTATCGTACCCGCCTACCTTGAGTCTCACAAAGTCTCAGACATCGCGAGAAGCAGGATCAGTTTACATCCTGCATACACAGCACAGAGGCAGGCTAACGAAACGCTAGCGATTGTTGCAAACGTGTGTATAATGGCAGAGCCGGCGAAGAAGCAGCGAAATCCCTTGACGGAAGATGCAAAGAAAAGGAAAAGAGCTTCAGACCACTTATGGAAAGCCGATTGAGCATTTATTCTGATATCTTGATATCAGGCATAATTGTCATGTACATGTAAGCCATTTTTGTCAACTAGTTAATTAGTGAGCCATGTTTGTGTGAACTAGTTAACTAGTGAGGGCCAAAATATGCACACTAGTTAACTAGTGGGAGCCAAAAGGCTCACTAGTTAACTAGTGAACACATTTTAGCTTCACTAGTTAACTATTGAGAGCCAGAAATGTCTACTAGTTAACTAGTAAAGGCCAAAATGCATACCAGTCAGCTAGTTGAAGGCTTTTGGGTCTCACTAGTTAACTAGTGACAGCCAAAAATGTGCACATGTTTACTAGTGAAGGCAAAACACCTCACTAGTTAACTAGTTGCAGTAGGTCAATGTCACTAGTTAACTAGTGAACCATAAATGGCTTACTAGCTAGCTAGGTGATTGCAGCAGGCTCACTAGTTAACTAGTTGATGCATCATTTGTCCAAACTAGTTAACTAGTGAGGTCATAAATGTATACTAGTAAACTAGTTCAAGACAAAATTCACACTAGTCAACTAGTGGCGCAGAATTCAAATTAGGAGGCGGAGAATTCTGGAAATTGAGGCTTTCTATTGGCTCCCTATGTCCAAATAGAACATGACAACCAATCACAGTGCTGAATTTCACGAAATCCCACCCACAACATTTGCATGTGGCACACAAGTTAACATGCTGGCCAAAGGAACTCTAGCTAGTAAACTAGTGGCTTCAGTGTGACACTTACATGTAAACTAGTGAAGGCAGAACTGCTCACTAGTTAACTAGTGAAGACACAAATGCCCACTAGTTAACTAGTGAGGTCTAAAAAGTGTCACTAGTTTACTAGTGTGCACCAAAACACCCACTAGTGAACTAGTCACGGCAATTTCCATTCGACTAGTTAACTAGTGAGGTGCAAAAAGTGTCACTAGTTTACTAGTGTGCCCCAAAATGCCCACTAGTTAACTAGTGAAGGCCATTGCAGCCCCACTAGTTAACTAGTGAGATGCCAAAACGCTCACATGTTAACATGTAAAGGCCAAAATGCCCACTAGTTTACTAGTGAGGGTGTTGTGGGGCTTACTAGTTAACTAGTGGCATGCATATTTTGTTCACTAGTTAACTAGTTACACCTAAAAACACAAACAAGCTGACCGTTTTTGTCCACTAGTTAACTAGTGGAACAATTTAAGTCTCACTAGTTTGCATGTGTGGCAGTAAAGCAGCTCACTAGTTAACTAGTGCGCACAAGACACACACTAGTGGCTGTTTTTGGAGCTATCTAGTTTACTAGTAATGCAAAAGGTACTCTTACTAGTTAACTAGTGACACATTGGCCTTCACTAGTTAACTAGTTGACATGTTTGGCCTTACTAGTTTACTAGTAATGGAACAGGACATGCTTACTAGTTAACTAGTGATTATATCTGCATTATTAATGCCTTTCACTAGCTTATAGAGGGCATTTTGAGCCTTACATGTTAACTAGTGAGGACAAAACACTGTCTATAATGAACTAGCAGGAGAAAAATGCCCCTCACACTAGTAAACTAGTGGAATTTGAATAAATACACAAACGGCTGGCATTTTGTGCAACTAGTTAACTAGTGGGACGTAACATTGCCCACTAGTTTGCTAGTGCGCAATGTCGCACTTGCATGCAAATGAAGAAGGCGGAACAAGGATTTTGATTGGTCCATTTAGGACTCAGAAACCTAGAAAACATGGCTGACTTAGTCCAGGCTGTTCTAAGAGCAAACTTTTATAAACTAAGATCGTTTGAGCATAAAAATATGTTTTGATAACAGGTCTAGTGACAAATTTATGGTGTATTGCTGTAATCTTCGTTCAGTTAATGTGTACAATCTTTAGTTTTTCAGTTATTAGTCTGAAAATAGCGATAAAACGGGAGGCATTTGTATATGGTTGCCTAGCAACAAAACGTATCAGTAACATGAACATTGATGATAGCTTTGTTGAAATGGCAAGACTAGCTCAAGTGGTTAGGCAGCAGGTCATCATGTGGGAGACCAGGGTTCAATTCCTTAGAAGTGCATGAAGGTTTTTTCTTGATCTTTGAGCTTTTAATTACTTTTGAAACCATGTGCAGTTAACCCTTAGAACCCTAAGCTGTTTTTAGGGCATTTTCACTACCTTTATTCATAAGGATTTATTCTGGTCATTGTAAGTGCCACACACATATATTATATATTGTTTTTTTCAGGAGAGTTTAGGCTATTCAGATCTGCCATTTCATGTATTAATACTAGCATTGATTTTCTTTTGATTTTTAAAAAAATAAAATATAAATAAAGTATTATAAAAATTCTTATATTTCGACATGTATCTCACCACTGCAAGCTCACAGCTCTACATGCATTTCATGTGTGTGTAGGGCAGACTGTCCTGAATCGGGCAATATAATTGCCATGTTGGAGGGATACTCTGGGGCTGAGCAATTTACAGAAATATTTGCTGTGTGATTTACGGAAATAAATGCCATTTTTTATTTAGTGATGAAAAATGACCTTTCTGCGCTCCATATCTGTGACACGAACTGATCTGACCTGACTTGACCCGAGGTTGCATGTTAGCCTGCGTGCCTGTGTGTATGCAGTCATAATAATTCTCAACTCTTTACTGCATTGCCATGAACAAAGTAAAGGCAAAAAAGGTGTTTATTTGTTGAACAAATTGGGATGCAATGTGAGCCTTGAATTGGATGCCATGCATGAATTTGCTAGGATCTCAAAACCGGAATATGAACATGCTTTGCCATAGAGAAACACATGATAGCATTGGATTATAAACATGCTTTGCCACAAGAACAGACACAAACGTGGGGTAAGTCCAGCTATATGAAGTTATTATTTTGCTGTCACTTCGTCTGTTTTATAACCCAGAAGTATGTACTTGGTATCAAATGATAGCTCTGAGTCTCCTCTTTCATCTGACATGCGTGGCATATCTATGCGATCACGGGTCCGCGAGTAATTCAAACGAGAGTAATGAGTGTGCAGCGTTGGTTTGTGTACATGACGTTATTATTTTGCAGTCACTTCGTCTGGTTTTATAAGCCAGAAGGATCGATAAACATGGTACCAATGGATAGCCCTGTGCCCCCTCTTTCATCTGATATGCTTGCCATATCGATGCGATCACGGGTTCGCGAGTAATTCAAACTAGAGTAATGTGTGTGCAGGTGAACGCAGAGAAGTATAGACTGTAAATATGATGCAATTTGATTTAATTTCATGATTTTTTTTTATTTTCATACTTGATCGTACAGACAAGTGTGTAGTCTCGTTGGAAAGCCCCACTTCTGCTCTGTCGTGCAATAAAGGTTTCATCTCGCTGCGATGAACCGTTCCGGAGCAATGTAACAGAGAAGAAAGGGTGTGTTTTTTGACGCACTTTGCGTCAATCGGGTTCTAAGGGTTAATGTGTACAATATTTTTTTTTTCAGTTATTAATCAGAAAAGCGTGACTGAATGGATACATTTATGTCTGTGGTTGCCTAGCAACAATAAACAAAGAATAGGCCTAATATTAAAATCGATCCCTTGAATCTTTGGTGTGGATCACTAAGAGCTCACTTGTTAAAGCATGGGGTTTCCCTGTTATTATTAAAAACCATTTTGACAGAATATGAGATACTGCATAGGCCTACTGCAGGCTCTGCTTTACTATCTATACTGAAGTACCGTTGCAGAGCAGTGTGTCACTTTAGCCACTAGGGGCACCCATCAGGACCTGATCGCGAGGCTATGAACAGTAAATTTACTTTTAGACTGGGTGGGATTCTTACATGATACCCAATAGGAGTCTTCTACCCACCCTCTCATTAGAATATGCATAATGATCGTTTCAGGCACTAGTTAACTAGTGAGCTGCTTCACTGCCACACATGCAAACTAGTAAGACTTAAATTGTTCCACTAGTTAACTAGTGGACAAAAACGGTCAGCTTGTTTGTGTTTTTAGGTGTAACTAGTTAACTAGTGAACAAAATATGCATGCCACTAGTTAACTAGTAAGGCCCACAACACCCTCACTAGTAAACTATTGGGCATTTTGGCCTTTACATGTTAACAAGTGAGCGTTTTGGCATCTCACTAGTTAACTAGTGGGGCTAGAATGGCCTTCACTAGTTAACTACTGGGCATTTTGGGGCACACTAGTAAACTAGTGACACTTTTTGCACCTCACTAGTTAACTAGTCGAATGGAAATTGCCATGACTAGTTCACTAGTGGGTGTTTTGGTGCACACTAGTAAACTAGTGACACTTTTTAGACCTCACTAGTTAACTAGTGGGCATTTGTGTCTTCACTAGTTAACTAGTGAGCAGTTCTGCCTTCACTAGTTTACATGTAAGTGTCACATTGAAGCCACTAGTTTACTAGTTAAAGTTCCTTTGGCCAGCATGTTAACTTGTGTGCCACAAGCAAATGTTGTGGGTGGGATTTTGTGAAATTCTGCGCTGTGATTGGTTGTCATGTTCTATTTGGACATAGGGAGCCAATAGAAAGCCTCAATTTCCAGAATTCTCCGCCTCCTAATTTGAATTCTGCGCCACTAGTTGACTAGTGTGAATTTTGTCTTGAACTAGTTTACTAGTATACATTTATGACCTCACTAGTTAACTAGTTTGGACAAAGGATGCATCAACTAGTTAACTAGTAAGACTACTGCCATCACCTAGCTAGCTAGTAAGCCATTTATGGTTCACTAGTTAACTAGTGACATTGACCTACTGCAACTAGTTAACTAGGTGTTTTGCCTTCACTAGTAAACATGTGCACATTTTTGGCAGTCACTAGTTAACTAGTTAGACCCAAAAGCCTTCAACTAGCTGACTGGTATGCATTTTGGCCTTTACTAGTTAACTAGTGGACATTTCTGGCTCTCACTAGTTAACTAGTGAAGCTGAAATGTGTTCACTAGTTAACTAGTGGGCATTTATGCTGTCACTAGTTAACTAGTGTGCACAAACATGGATCACTAGTTAACTAGTTGACAAAAATGGCTTGCATATTGGCCTGATATCAAGATATCAGAATAAGCGGCTGGCCAAATTACATAGAAGTTAACAAGTGGGAATTTGACATTCAGTAGTCAGCTAGTAAACATTTTTGTACCTTACTAGTTGACTAGTAATATATAGAAGTCTTTAAACTAGTTAACTAGTGCACGTGGCAATGTCCACTAGTTAACTAGTGAACATGCTGAGCATTACTAGTTAACTAGTAAGATATGAAACATATGAACTAGTTACTTAGAGAGAATTTGGGCCTTACTAGTTAACTAGTGAGCATTTTGGCTGTCACTAGTTAACTAGTTCACAGAAACATGGCTAGTGACAGCCAAAATGCTCACTAGTTAACTAGTTGACAAAAATGGCTTACATGTACGTGACAATTATGCCTGATATCAAGATATCAGAATATATGCTCAATCGGCTTTCCATAAGGGCTCGCATACGCATCAACACGTACAGACGCTAGGAGTTTCGTAGAGAAAAAGCATCAGGCTTGCCTGGTGTCCTTTTAATCAGAAGCACAAAATACTGTAGCGAGCTCACCCTCAGACAAGTTTCACCTTTGGCCAGGACGGCCATTTATTGGAACAGGAAGATTCAAACTCAATCAGACATACTAGGATAACTACACAGAGCAACACAGGGGTAGTCTCAGCCGCACATGGAACACACAATAAGGGTTTACCACACACATCAACACGAGGATAAACACATGGGGTACAACCAAAGAGACTAACACGCTAACAAATATACAACGTGCTAAACGTAACTACAACTATTATAACCGACATTACACATTATAGCATTCACTCGCACTGCATTCTGGGAGACACTCATTCAACGTTAAACATGTACATCCACCGACGCTACAATACGTTGCCATTGACAGCGGTAATTATATGTTTGCAGCGGTAATTACATAAATATATTTTACCGTAGAATGTTGGGAAATCTCATTCAAGTCAATGGAGCATTCTACTAGCATTGTGAAGAGCCGTATAATAAAACAAATATATTTCCACGCAGTGTATATCTGGTTGTTAGCTTTACGGCTGGCTTGAGTTGTGTAAAAAAGATTCTTGAACACTACGTGGGAACCCTGCAGTTAGCTGCCTGAGGCTGTGGAAGACTGGGGAAGATCAATTGCCCCAAGGTTTGTACTGCTTCAAAAAGAAACTCAGTCACCGTAGATACCATTGACCCTGCTCTACACACTTTCGTCCTCTGCATTCAAGTGGGTATTGTGATCTTCAGTACGTAAAGATGGCGAACTTTGATTTTTGCTACCCCAGAGCTAACATGCAATGCAACTTGCCATAGATAGTTAGCTTTAATTAACACCCGGATCTCTATATGGGCAAAGATGGCAGCTTTGGTTCCTTTTTCTAGGCATACTTCAAAGGGCTATAAGCAGATGGAAGAAAAAAGCTATGAGCCCTTGTACCCCCAGGAAAGCCCTCCCTTTCCCAACTAATGGCCTTGCCACATACAGTACTATCAGCAAAATGGCCATAGGCTGGTAGTGGATGAACAGCGAATGCCTAACTAATAAAAAAGGAACTGTCATAAACCAAACAAACAAAATCAAATCCTCAGAACAAAGAGCGTCAACAAACCAGTCAAGGTCACACAGCAAGCCAAGAAGAAGCAAGAACTACGAAGGCCACTGATAGCAGGCACAAACAGAAACATAGCCACTCTTAGTGTTCAGTTCTTTAAGATTCTCCCCACCGAACGCCAGGAGAGGACACGTTGTTATTTATTCTGTTTATTTATTCTGATTGATTTTCCAAATACAGTTGTTTAGTCCATAAATAGCAGGTTATAAACCTGTAGAATAGAAAGGCTACGGTGTAAACAACAATATTGATAGCCACATACATAATATACCATACATTCTGAATAATATACAAATATAAATATATCCCCTTAGATTCCAATATAGTCAGTATTTAGTGTTATACATATTATAATATACTTAGTGTTTAAACTGAATGACTAAACAAAGCATATGCATCCAAACACAGAAATGCAACAATTCCTCACACAAGAAATATTGCACATTAAACATTGCACTGCCACACATTAGCAAAGTCAATAGCTTAAACCAAATGTACATCAATGTCAATGTTACACATTAAACCAATAGCCCAAAGTGTTCTCAGTATGTTGGCCTAAAGTGCAAAACAGTGAGTGTAGTTTTAAGTAGCAATGCTGAGTATAGCAATCCATTACCAATGTAAAGCGATTAACTACATTACCCAACCAGCACTGCAAACAGGAAGTAACTCGTGTGACAGTGTGAACGCTCCAATTTCAAACATTTGCTTTAAACATTTGCTTGCAGTTCAAATGGAGAGAAACAGCAGCTTACCGGTGGCGCATCTCTCCTGACGAGACAACATGCCAAAACTAGTGCTCACTCCCGCTTATAGCCCATGCTCATTCATTACTGGATTCTAACACGCCACTTTGTGTTTTACTGGTCCACGCTTCAACTCTTTTTTTTTTATCTGAGGTATTTTATTGAGCATTTATAATACAGATACATTCATTAATACATTTCAGGCTCTTTTTTGTTTACAAGTGTGATCATAAAATGTAAAAGGATATTGTATTTTGACAAAACGAAACAGAAAAAAAAAAAAAAAAAAAAAACAGACAAAACAGACAATGTACCACAAAGAACATACTAGGATGACTAGGACCCTTCTCCCTCTTCCCCACCCCTGAAGACCCTACTCTTAACTATATCAGTGCTGCTTACTACATATTAAGAGATGGGATGTTGCATTGAGTTTGCATTTGCAAGATATGATGTAAATGGTTGCCAGGTATTATCAAAATGCTGAAGTCTGTCTTTTAGAATGTGCCTTATTCTTTCAAGATGGAGTGTATTATAAGACTGTCAAGCCACATCTTAGATGTTGGTGAGTTTACACTCTTCCATAATGTGAGGATCAGTTTTTTTGCTATTATGAGGCTGTATGAAATGAAACGCTGTTGTGCTTTGGAGAATGTCTTGAAGGTTTCAGATACACCAAGAATGATGAGTACCGGATCTGGGTCGATCACTGTTCCCATGACCTCAGACATTATGCCAAAAACATTGCACCAAAAAGAATAAATATTTGGGCACAAGGCATAACTATGAAGATGAGTTGCCACAGAGGAGTTGCATTTATCACACATGGGCGATACTTCAGGATAAATGTTATGTAATTTTTCCTTTGAGAAGTGCAGCATATAGATAACTTTAAATTGAATAAGACAGTGTCTTGCACTGAAAGAACAGGTATTAATCTTTTCCAGGGCACTGTCCCATAACTCGTTTGTGATTGTTTCACCAAGTTCTTTTTCCCATTTGCATCTATGTATGTTGGGAGATGGAGAGCTTAATGATAAGAGAGTGTGATAAATGTGTGTAATCAATTTTGGTAGTCTTGGTGGTAGTTTCAGACAATCATCTATAGATGTACTTGATTCAGTCTCAAACTCCTTCACATGTTTTCGTATGTAATCCCTGATTTGCAAATACTGAAAGAAATTATTATTTCCTAACTCAAATGTATGCTGTAATTGTAAAAATGAGGCAAAGATACCTTGTATATATAAATCCCCAACACATTTAATACCTTTCTGACTCCAGACAGAGAATGCTCCGCCCATTCTGGAAGGGGTAAAAGTGGGATTCTTATCTATAGATAATGCAGGAGAAATAAGTTTCAGCTTAAAATGGGATCGAATTTGTTTCCAGATACAGATCATGTTGTGAATAATAGGATTGTTATTATATAATAATTTACTTATTTTAGTTGGGGCAAGCAGTACTGCAGACATTGAATAAGGATGACAGTCCTCCTGTTCCATCAGTAGCCATTTAGGTGGATGTGTTGTGGTATTAAAACAAAAAGTGAACGTCTTAATTACTGAGGCCCAGTAGTAAAACAAGAAATTTGGGAGGGCTAATCCTCCTACATGTTTAGGCTTGCAAAGATATTTCTTGCCTATTCTAGGGGTTTTGTGCTCCCACAGAAAAGGACTGATTAAAGAATCCAGACATTTAAAAAATGACTTCTTAAGAAAGATTGGAATATTTTGGAGAAGATATAACAATTGAGGGAGAAACACCATCTTTATAGCATTAATTCTTCCTATCAGAGAGATTGGAAGAGAATTCCAGAAAAGTAATTTGGACCGTAGTTTTTCTATGAGAGGGAGAACATTTTCTTGAAAGAGAGAGGTATATTGTTTAGTTACTTCTATCCCCAGGTAAGTGAATTTTTCTGAGGCGATTTTAAAGGGGAAATTGCTTAGGGGTGTCTGATCATTCATGCTGACTGGCATTAAAACACTCTTAGTCCAGTTAATTCGGTAGCCCGAAAAGGTTCCGAAGAAACTGATTTTGTCCAGAAGTAGGGGTATAGTGATTTGTGGACGTGTTATGTGGAGCAGAATATCATCTGCATACAGGGATATTTTACTAGTTGTTCCTCTAGTTGTGTAACCATGTATCTGGGGGTCTAGTCTAATACTTTGAGCCAACGGCTCAATAGCAAGGGCAAAAATTAAAGGTGAAAGGGGGCATCCTTGCCTTGTCCCCCTGTCCAATTTAAGTGGGGAAGGTAAAGTTCGATTGGTTAGGATTCTGGCAGTGGGGTTTTTATAAAGGAGTTTAATTAATGACAGGAATTTTGTCCCAAGATTGAATCTTCTAAGGACTTCAAATAAGTAATGCCATTCTATCTGGTCAAATGCTTTTTCAGCATCAAGTGCAAGTATAACAAGATCAGAGGTCAATCCTCTCTTTGTGTAGAGAATATTAAAGAGACGCCTAAGATTGAAGGTGGAGTTTTCTTTAGGTACAAAACCTGTCTGATCTGGATGAATTAGTCTCTCTAGCAAGGGATTGAGTCTGTTAGCTAGTATTTTAGCAAATAATTTCCCATCAACATTGAGGAGTGAAATAGGGCGATACGCACCAACTTCCTCTGGATCTTTCCCTTTTTTATGAATTACTGTTATTACCGCCTCAGTTAGAGTTGGGGGGCAGAACACCTGTTGTCTGGGCGTGCTCAAATACTCTTAATAGATAAGGAGACAATTCTTCACTAAACGCCTTGTACAACTCCCCAGAGAGTCCATCAGGGCCTTATAGTGATTGTTTGAAAAGGTCTATTTTGTTTTATTGTAGTTTAACATTTTGCATCCCATAAAATTATTATGCTTGTTAATTAAGCTAATTTAAATACGTAATACCTTATGGGTTTAGCTCCCTCCTGATACATTAGGGCTCATGCTAGTCAGTAAACCAGCACTTTTAGGACACTTGCTAGTGCATTCAGCGCCCAATCCTTGGGTGTGCTTTGTGGTGGAAACACCAAAAGCTGAAGACAGGTAAAGTTGAGTATCGTCCACATAGCAGTGATAATCAAATTCATGGGAGCGAATGGTCTCACCCAAGGAAGTGTGTAAATAGAGAAAAGTAGGGGCCCTAATACTGATCCCTGAGGCACACCTGTGGTGAGGTCATGTGCCTTTTAAGGTAGGATTTAAACCAGTTAAGGGCTTTCCTAGACATCCCATTTCAGATAGTGTAGAAAGGAGAATGTCATGGTTAACAGTATCGAAGGCTGCAGATAAGTCTAGTAGAATGAATACTAATGACTTAGCAACTTAGATGAGGACTTAGCTACTCTCAATGCACAGTCACAGACAGAAAAGCAGTTTCAGTAGAATGACTCTTGAAAACAGACTGCATAGGGTCTAGCAGGTTGTTCTGATATAGTAAGTCCAAGACTTGCTTGAAGACCACTTTCTCCAAAAACTTTGGCAAGAAAGGAAGAAGGGAGATAGGTCTGTAAAAACGGGAATGGTTTTAGAGGTGGTGGCAAATGATAAATTTTCCATCTTTATCCTCCTTGACTGGTTTTTCACTAGTTTTACATTTGGCTAGGGTCAGTGTCACTACTGGTAGCATAAAGTACCTGGAGCCTACAAACGTTGCACAGGTAGTCCAACTCCTCCAGAATGTGGCAGAAGGCATTGATACCATTGACTGTCCCCCCACACTCCCCTGACTTGATCCGATTGAACACCTCTGGGACATTATATTTTGGTCCATCCAACACCGCCAGGTTGCACCACAGACTGTCAAGGAGCTCAGTGATGGCCATGTCCACATCTGGGAGCAGATCCCACAGGACACCATCCACCGTTTCATTAGGAGCACGTCCTGATGCCATCAAGCATGTTGGGGCCATACGAACTACTGAGTACCATCATGAGTTGCTGCGCTGAAATTCAAGCAAAATGGACTTGCCGCGTCATTTTTTCTACTTAGATTTTCGGAGGGGTCTTTGAATTCAGTCCCCTGTGGATTGATCATTTTCATTTCCAAATAACGAAGTGGCATCCTTTTGTTCCTAACATATTACCCAGTCTATATCAGTTTGAATCCTACCTCACAGGATGCTCGTTTAACGTATCATGGCTTGGACAGCTGTCCGCACCTCACCATCCCACCACAGGGGTCCCTCAGGGCTCAGTACTGGGCCCCCTTCTCTTTGCTATCCACACTACTTCTTTGGGACAGATTATCCATTCGCACACCTTCTCATACCACTGCTATGCAGATGACACACAGCTTTATCTTTTCTTTCCACCTGATGACCCCTTGGTCTCGGCACGGACCTCGGATTGCCTCTCAGACATATCTACATGGATGAAGGCACACCACCTCCAGCTAAACCTCTCAAAAACCAAACTGCTGGTCCTCCCAGCTAAACCTACTGCTCCCACCTACTTGAATGCCCTCATACAGGCATATATTCTACCCCCCGACCGTTGCACTCTTCAGACAAACATCGTCTAGCTCTGCCACCGGTACGCTCAGGTCAATCCAAACTTGTTTCATCTGTTGTTCCTCGTTGGTAGAACGTGCTACCAGTTCCTACTAGAGCAGGGACATCCCTCTCCATCTTCAAAAAACTCCTGAAGACCCAGCTCTTCAGAGAATATGTCCTCTCGTAGCACTACTTACAACTAGCTAATTCTAGCACTTACCACCTGACTTGACTGTATAAAAAAAGCACGCACTTTTCCCTATTGTACTCTACCTTTTTGAATTGTTTTAAATTGTTCTAGAATTGTTGAGAGAAATTGTTGTTTACCAGGTTGTAAGTCGCTTTGGCTAAAAATGCGTCAGCCAAATGTAATGTAATGTAGATATCCAGCATGATGTTTTTTCCCCATTGAGATCTGATGTGTTTTATTTTTTAAAGTGTATAATTTTTTGAGCAGTGTATAGTCAGAGGTAAGGTTTGCTCAGAAAGAGAAGGTGGTAGAATACATGTATTTCTATCGAACGTCACGAAAACATGCGTGCGCAACCAAGAGGCAGAAAGCACCATAGAACAGCATAGAGCAATGCAAAAGAGCAAAAGAATAAAATGAGTTTTTGTGCTGAAAACTGCACCAATTCGAAATCACCATGGTTAGAGAATGTTAAATATGTTCAATATCCCTAACGGAATGCATGTCTTCGCCAAAAATGACAAAATACGATGTTATATTAATAATGCAAATGAACGGCAAAATATCCGATTGTAGCTTACAGCAGCCGACTATTTAGGTTAAGTTTATAACGTTGTGGACGGCCACCAAGCGTCTTCGGCCCCACGGCTGCGCATGCATCTAGTTTTGTTGGTAAACGGGAAACCCGTGTATTTGCAGAAAACCATAAATGCGGTTATAGGCTACCAAGCAAATTGATAACAGGGCAATTCCATGCAAAGGTCACCCTTACCATGGGAAAAAAAAGTTGTGCATACGCAAATAGAACTGTTGTTAAAATCTTCATTTAGGTCTATATTTTATTGTTTGTAACTGATCTGATTGAATTTGATGGAGAATTACACTCTTTTTACATCATAAATATGGTGTGCAACCATACAGAAACAACATTTTTCACATGGTAATATTATACATATTTAAAAAGTGGATAAATGGACTCAAGGTTTAAACAAATTGTATCCTTTGACAAATTCCAGATTGACAAGGGAATGGTAGAGCAATGTGTAACGCTCAGCTTGCCTTTAAGAGCACAACTCCTTAGGGTTTTGTTTTTAAGTCAGCAAGTTCCATGGCCATGACACATCCATAACGTTTTATAGGAAAAGTTTATGCTACACATACAGTGTTGATGCGACAATGTCCATAGTGTCTGTGTAAAGCTGATTAATATCAATGTAAAGTGTGATGAACAAATTGTGCCCCTTTCTTACTTTTAAAACCTTTAATGCTGCGTTATGGATGTGACGTTATGGATGTGACGTTATGGATGTTACATAATGTGACTTTACAAGACTGGAGACTATATTTTACCTCAAAGCCGATAAACGTCTGTTCTGGTGGCATGTCAGTTTCAACGCATTTCACCTTAGTGTTTACTATTGACATTTCAAAGAGTATTAGGTTGATCAAAACCACAGGGATGCCTCGCCTAAGCATTAGCAAAACAAACATAATATTAAAATACCTCCAGTGATTAGCCTAGCCATAGCTTATTTTCAAGTGGCCTAATAACGAAAACCTGAGCGATTATCTTCCCGTAACTGTCATACTGTTGTTGTACAGTAACTGGATTATCGTGTTAGCTGGTGAAGATGGCTGACTTTGCAGCTGGAGTTAACATAGCAACCTCCTTCTGTTGCAGATCTGTTCAGCCTGCCGCTCACGTCTGCTTAACACAGTTTAATTTTAAATGTGACGCAATATACCAGCATTTGAAGTGTCAGGTCCTCTGTAGCTAATACCCACAGAGTAACATGAGTAATAAACTAGATGTACCGCATAGCGGTACAAAATATGACCGCCTGCAAAATCTTCGCAAAAATAAATCACACATCTCCTACTCCTGCAACTCATGTGCATGTAAATGAGTGTGTGCATATGTGAGTTTGCTTTTGTTTGTGTGTGTCTGTGTGTGTGCATGTGCGTATGCGTGCCTGTGTGTGTGTGTTTATGTGTGTGTGTATTGTGTGTGTGTATTGTGTGTTTGCATGCGCGTATGCGTACCTGTGTGTGCGTGTTTATGTGTGTGCATTCGTGTGGGTGGGTGTTTTTGCATGTGTGTGTGTGTGTGCTTGCCTGTCTGTATGTGTTTATGTGTGTGTGTGCTTGCCTGTCTGTATGTGTGCGACTGTGTGTGTGTGTGTGTGTTTGTGCGCGCGTGCATGTACTTTATGTGTGCAAATCACAAATGAGTGGGTATGGGCTAGGTTGATGCGGGCTCTTGAGACTAACATACCATAAATATTTTGTCATCTTGGGTGCAACGGTTCAGGTAGGGCTAGTCATTTAACCTAGCGCGGTGGGGGAGTGGCCACCAAGTTTCATGTTCCCTGGTGTTTCAGTAACCCGGGAATCACTGACCAAAATTGATGACGGTAAAAGAAAAAAAATAATTTCTTTTTTATATTTTAAATGACTTGTTGTCCTGATTCTTCCTGTGGATCTTAGTGGGCACTGAGGAAGCAATAATTTCATCGCTAGTTTTTCATGATTACTATTTCAATTGTTTCATATCAAAATTCACTAATTAATTATGTGCTTTATGTAGTTTGTCGAGGACTGGTTCAGACACGTCACATCCATAACGTGAAACCGTCACATCCATAACGCCAGTTTTTCCTACATGATGCATTACGAAAATGACGCATAGTTTCAAAAACACACTTTTTGTGTTCATTCAAGTCTCCTTCATGCTACATATATCATAGTTTCGGCAGTTTCCTTCAAAATTCACAGAGTTTGTAGAAAACCTGTAATCTCTCACAAAAGTGTGTCTATTTCATGTCACATCCATAACACTGATAAAATGCCTTGTATTCTTAGGATGAAAATGATTATATGAAATTTAAGGATTTCTCAGTATTCAGAGGACAGAGGTTACATTAAAAGTTATGCAAATTAATTCACTGATACTAATTTTGCCCCTACTCTAAGGCATTTTGTTTACCAATATGAGTCCAATTGTCACATCCATATACCGTGAGACTGAGACGCTTTTTGTTTGTTCGAAGTGCGTGTTTAGGGTGTGAGAGGGGAGTCGATGTGCTTTGATTCCAGCTTGGTAGTTGTAATCTATGCGATTAAAAAACACGTGTGTGTGTGTGAAGTATCCAAACAATGATAACGCTTTCATTATGGCTGCTTTAGCCACAGACCTTGAGCTACTGTACAGTGGGTTGGGTTCCATTTTACGGAAGCGTATTGCTGCCACACTAAAATAAATAAAAAGGCTCAGTATTATGTAATTACGTGAAAAGTTTCTTGTTATAACAATATCTTTTTCATGTTTTAACAAGATATGTATCACGTTCATTAATACATGACATTATCATGTTATTTCATGATATTGATATTTTCACGTTATAACGTGAAATTATCATGTTATTTCAAGATATGATATTTTTACGTTTTTACAAGATATATATAACGTTATTAGGCTACATGAAATTATCACGTTTCAAGATAATAAAACGAAACGAAACGAGAGGCAAGTATAGGATATGCTCGTTTACACGACTCAATCAAATTCTATTTTAAGCTCGCAAGACATTCTCGTTATTAAACACGGTGGATGATATTGTTATAGGCCTATAGCCTATGCGAACACCCAAGCATTGTCCAGAATATTCTGCACCTGTGTGCAGTAGGCTAGCCTAGCGGAGTGGCAATCGGGAGAGTCGGGAGGATTCCCGGTGGGGCCGGATTACTGTAGTGTGATCTCAAAAAGCGCATGCTATATTTTCTTTGCTGTGCTCTCCAGCAGCCTGCACTGTGCGACTGCAGCGCTTCACTTCTCACTCCCTGCGTCCCTTCCCCACAGCCTTAGAAATGACAGCGATGACCTGACATGCAGGCTACCGAGCCAGAGCGCTCTATACATTCACCCACATTGCGTGAAGATTCGCATATTTTTCAAAGCCCTTTCTCCCTCTTGCGTCAAGTTAGCAAAAGTTTTATTTATTGTGTTGATAAGAAGATAAAGCAGAACTATCAGGCTGTGTGAGCAGGCTATCCTGCACAGAACCTCTCTATCGGCCTCCTTTTCAGCAGCTCTCTGCCGATACACACACATCCCTCTTCGCTGCTCTTCAGTAAGATGGGAATTGACCACACACATGTACACTGTAGCCTAGACACACATACACACATGCACAAAAACAAACACTCATCAAGCAGCACTGTGTAATAGCAGTCAGGGTGCAAGTTCATAGATACGACTAGTTATCATTTATGCCAGCCATGAGCTCTCGTGGCCTTGTTTCGTTATTTTGAAATAATGTGATAATTTCATGTAAAAACGTGATAAATATCTTGTAAAAACTTGAAAAAATCATATCTTGAAATAACATCTTACCAACATTTCACGTTATAATAAACATGAAATAACGTGATAATTTCATGTAATAATGTGATACATATCTTGTTAAAATGTGAAAAAGATATTGTTATAACAAGAAACTTTTCACGTAATTACATAATACTGAGCCTTTTTATTTATTTTAGTGTGGCAGCAATACGCTTCCGTACCATTTAGAAGTGTCCACTTCATTCGTGCTTTCTGTGATTCACACAGCTGCGTGAAATGTATTACTACTACTACTACTACTACTACTACTACTTAAAACTATTAAAGGTAAACTATGCAGTATTGGCAATTTCCTTACTGTTTTCTCGGTTTTTTCCTTTTTTTTCGCTGGCTCTGTCATGACGAATGTCTGAGAAACTCCATCGCTACCTTTTTCTAGCTGGTGCCTGGCGTGTATGTGTATTTGAATGCAGTAAAGCAGTTGGTTACACTAGTTATACTTCCTGACACTGAGGCGAAAGCCAGACTAACCATGGACCTCATAGTTGCAAAATGCAAGGGAACATGAATCTATTATGAACCTATTATTTGCACGAACAATAATGGACAGTAGCTCTTCAACTTGGCCCTGTTAAAATATGTATGAACAGTCTAGCAACGCATTTCATGAAGGCCCTTTTGGACATGTCAGTTATTTGCACCACTGGGTAAAACTGCCTTTTGTTTTAGACTACTGGTATTTTAATTTGTGCATTGACAATAAAGCTGAATATCATATGAACTAGATGACTAAACTTATACATATGTAGAAGAAGAAACATTCACAAAAATCCATGACATGACCTCTCTTCTTGATAGCTGTTGAAAACTGCATGGAACTGACAGGGATTGTTTTGTTTAATAATCAATAAATAAATACATTATGCTGCTACCTTCTGCTTTTCCCAAATACAATGTAGCCTACAGGTGTACCTTTCATCAGTCCAGTTGCAATAGATGGACTGTAATGAACTGCCCTACTTGTGACTGTTTAGAGATTTTAAAGGTTTTATAACAATGCAGGTTTTATAACAATGAATAGATTTGTAGCACTTGCCAAAAATTTTTTTGGCAAGTGCTACAAATCTATTCACCTTTGCAGCGCCAGTAGGCTACTTTGTGTGCCGCCCGCAAACACACATTCCAAACAAGCATACACAGAAGTTTCAAGAGTGGGGGATGGAGTAGAAGATGGAGACAAATTCATTAATATGATTTATTTTCGCGGAATGGATGTACAGGACTGAGCGGCGGTCATATTTTGTCTAGTTCATCTAGTCATCTAGTTAATGTACTGAGCGCACCTTTAGCGTTATTTCTCAACAGGGTTCCATGCATGAAAGTCTATCTGACTGCCCTGCATGTTTGAAAATGATGCTAAAGAGGTGCCCAGTGCATTGAAAAGTGACATAATGACTCATGTTCCTACATGGCACACCAAAGTAACATAGTGCAGTACCAGGCGTTTCGGCCATGCAGTGGCAGTGACCGAGACACCATTCCCCCTACTGCAAGTGGACATGTGTGGTCAGTACACAACATCATTATTTTAAGGTAAAACCTTTTCATCACTTTTGGAACAGTACTCTGTCCCACTACGTAGTCAGTGTGGGATTATAGAGGACTTATTCACTGGGTGGTTGGTAGCCCAATCAGGGTAAATGTCCAGGTTAAATAATGGTATACCCCATGTACTGGTACCAAGCAACACTCCCAAAACACTGATAACATTCACACCAACGCCGGCTTTAATCTGTGAAAACAATAAGTTCAGTGAAGACTTAAGTTGGTGAGGAGAGACATGTCAGCATGTGATATAAAGCAATGATTGTAATAATGCTCATCTCATTCATTTAACTGTAGAATCACTAAAGCAACTATTGTCCTAAGAATGTGCAGCCCTACTTAATTAATTTGTGTTGGAGAATGTTCTTAAGTATGATTGAGTTCTCACCATATCCCAGGTGGTCAGATGGCCATAACTGAAGACGATGGCATTTGGAGGGTTAGAAGATGGAAGCAGGAAGGAGAAGGATACACTCAGGGTGGCTGGTATGAGCATGTAGAGGGGGTTCACATTGATGCTCTCAGCCTGTAAAGACACAAACCGATACATTCATGCCTTAGAGCATTTATTAAAAAGCAATCCGATGCACGCATCTTTGGATTGGTTCAAGCAGTGAGAGAAACTTCAGCCAGAGAACGATTAAATGTGAGTGCATATTGGTGATGCACACCTTCTACGATTTGCAAGAAGATGTTAAAAGGAAACATTAACCGTACCAGAGGTGCTAGAATGGGCAGGAATATGGTGATGGTGGCAGAGTTGCTGGCCACTTCAGTGATACAGGTCACTATGACACAGACAATAGTGATGGTCGCAATTTTAGGAAGATCCCCCAAAGGAACCAGCAGTTTTGCCATCGAGTGTGACAGACCAGATGCCTACACACACACACACACACACACAAACAAGATCAACTGGGGTGGAGTAATGTGAGAATGTGATGGAAGGATGCATTTATCTCTCACAATTGCATTTTTATTATTATAATTATTATTTTAGGTTTATATTATGTTTCTTTCCACAAGGTCTAAACGGTTTTAATTTATATACACTACTTGCTGACAAGCACTGTTTTAATAGTATTGTTAGTTTAAAATATGCTACAAAAAGGAGACACTTCTAAATGCTCATCTGTGTTTCATTGTAAAATTAAACACAGAACAAAACAACTTGACAACCTGGTCACATGGATAAATAAATGATGAGTTAAATTTACAGTACAATCAAGGCAGACACACATTTAGGTAAAAATAGCACTCACATAATACCAGTGCTATATGGTCCAAATAAAGATTTTTGATTGATTTACTGTGACATTTTGCTCTGGACCAAAAGTTTATTTTTGACTAGACTTCCTCCCATTACTGACTGTCACAGATGACAAGCAGCAGTTATTTGTGATGTGTGACAGGAGCTTCACATGCATTGTTCATTACGACATTGTGTTTTTGAAACCATAACAAAGGATGGTCTACTCACCACAGCGCTTTAACAATTACTGAAGACTTTAACTAATGTAAAGGCAAAATTCTATATTCTGGCTATATCCTGCTGTTCTTCTTTTCTTTTAAAAATCATCTGTATGGTAGGCTACTAATTGTACTTCTTCGTTGGAGGAGACTGACCAGTGTTCATTATTTCCTTACCTGTGTGCCCTCAGCCAGTGCAAAACCACCCCCCACAAGAAGACAAATTTCCCAAGGCATACAGGACTGAAATTCTTTCCATGTGATCAAGGTCTCTGTGGATGTTAAGATTAAGCGATTGATTAAAAGCATGTCTTCCTTCAGCTCAAAGTCAATGTTAACCACGATTTCAGTATAATAGTATAATACAAATGAAGATTTGATCATTTATCATGACTTACCATAGTTATCAGTGCTTACTTGAGCTGGGATGATGAAGAACAGTAAGCCCATCAGAAGGGCCACAGTGGCATCGGTGGCATATCCATGATGGCTGCTCAGACACAGTAAACATGGCCTTATAAGTCAAGAGTATTGGATATGCTGTGTGAAGATCAGTGTTAGAAAGGTCACTTAAATAACTTACAGCATCCCCACAGCTTTACAATAATACTAGAATGCCATAAGTACTGAATATATTTAAGACAAACAGCAGTAGATTCTAACATTGTCCAATGTATCCACTGGAAAATAAATTAAGGCTATAATAATTTTATTGATGCAAACAATGTGCTCCGAGTTAATCACATTTTCTTTTTTTAACAAGAGTATGAATCAAGTGAACCCAAAGGACACATTTACTGGTCTATGACTGCAGTCATACTGTAGTACTCTTTCACTGGATACATGCCTCAGCTGAACTAATAAACACGGTGTGAAAGAGCCCTTACTCTGGGAACAGGGATGACCAGCCTGGTATGAAGCCTGGCTCCCTGGTGAACCACAGCAGTACCATCACGGAGAAGATTGCTAAGGAGATGATCTCCTGACGACTGCGTCAGTCAGAAAGCAAAACCACAAAGACACTTGTCAGACACATATGGATCATATGGTTACCTATTCAAGGA
This sequence comes from Alosa pseudoharengus, assembly GCF_046254945.1. NCBI lineage: Eukaryota > Metazoa > Chordata > Actinopteri > Clupeiformes > Clupeidae > Alosa > Alosa pseudoharengus. The sequence goes on from NW_027468565.1 coordinate 13,684,747, forward strand.
CAAATCCATCCATCTACTCATCCATACTCCTTTCCACTATAAGAAGTCACACCTTATTGGCCCGAGTGCTTTGTATTCTTCCTGCAGGACCTTGGCCACCGCTGTCTCTCTCTCGTTGTTGCCTGCCTTGGAATGCAGAACTGAACGGAAACTATATTGGGAAAGAGGGTTGAGAGAAATGTTTGTAGAATATCTTTAATAGCAGAACAGATAACAATAGAACATGCATAATAACAGATAACAATAGAACATGCATTTCTTCGCAGCTGTGCCAAATCCAAATGGGGAACGCAACATGTGCAACAAGTTGCAGACAATGTGTTAGAAGTGTAAAAACAACTCTGCACAACATACAGTTAGAGAATTCATTTGCAGTAAAGAGTAGGTGAGGGAAGTAACGCTGAGGCAGATGAGAAGTTAACGTTAAACTGGAAGCAATAAGATAACCACATTGGAGAGTGGAAAGATAAGGGAAACTTAATTGGAGAGGATTACAAACTCACTCTGAGCCCAAGTATAGCCAGTGTAGCCAGATCCAGGATAAGAAAAGAGCAATAAAGCTAATCGGCAGGCAGAAGATGAACCAGTTCCCAAAGTTGATAGAGTTGCAGTCAGGATATAATCTGTAGATAAAGTATGTTTATTATACCATGTGTATGGTATGCATCTATGCATTAGTCTCTTACATTACATATATGTATTATTGGGTACAGATCAGCTGTACTATACAGTACATTGTCATAATATGCCTACCAACTATACTAGCTTTACATGTGGCTACCAACTTACTGATGCATGTACTCTGCAAAGATCATGTTGGTGGATGACCCTGTTAGTGCGGTCATACCACCAATTGTGGCTGAATAGGCAATGCACAGAGAAAGGCATTTACACATCGGATGGTCCTGTTGGGTGCGGTAGTATCCCTGTGATGGTGTACATTGTGCCTCAGAGTCACAGGGTGAACCCTGTCAGAGGAAGACATACATATTAATTGTATGCAGATGTATACATATGCAATACATATCTAATACACATTTAAAATAATGACAGATGGCTATTGTTACATGTTGTTCCACTCTAACTGGATTCTCTGCAATGAATAATTACATCTACACCTCATACTATTGGCTTTGTAATGTTTGGCTCAGGGAATTGACTTAACCAAACCATGCCTATTGTGCTTTAACATGGAGAGTAAACTTACTTGATTGTCTGGAATAGATTTTTCAATAGTAATGTCAACTTTCTCCATAGAAGGATCAACACTACAATGGGCAAAAGAGCGAGGAGGGTTTGTTTACTATTAATACATACAGAACATTGAATTGCTTTGTTGTTGAGAGATTTAAATTGTTACCTCATATTTTCTTTAGCCTTCTCATCTTGTCTGTCCATTTCTGTTTGAGTAGTACACATATTTACAAACAAATTGGAACAGATGTAGAGTTTAGAGTGGTTGAGTGTTAATACTATTTACCAGTGATTAGAACAACCATTCTGAGTGGACACTAACCGTCAAGCTGTAAGCCCAGGTTGGAGGTGCCTGTTAGCGCTCGCTTACGCAGCTCTCTGGCCTCACCCTCAGCTGTGACAATCTGCTTCAACACAGCTTCCACAATGGGCATCACCATAGCGACTGTTGAGGTGTTGCTTAGCCACATCGACAGGAAGGCACATCCAACCATGGAGCCAAGCATGAGTCTGAAATCACAGGGTCAGCTAAAGCAACATTCACAACAACAATACTCACTATGCCACCAACCATTATCCAAGTAAAAATATGAACTAAGTATTAACACCTCACCATTTGAGGGCGTTTTTACCAAAATGATAACACATCACATTGGGGATCACTGCCAGATAAAAATGTAGTAGTGGAGATGCATTGTGTCTCTCGTTACCGTCCAGGATTAACTCCAACTATGCTGATGAGACCCAGGGCAATCCTCCTATGAAGGCCCCACTTCTCAATGGCTGTGGCGAGGCAAATCACTCCAGTGAGGAGGAGGTGGAAGTCCTTAAAGAACACTGCTGCCACCTAGGAGACAAGTAAACATAATCTGACTTTAGGATTGTTAGGAAGATACTTGGGTATTTTAATAGGCAAAACTAGATCTTTTTTATAATACCTGTGAAGATTTCATTATGCCAAACAAAGGAAAAAGCATTGCAGGAATCAGGGCTGTAATAGACAAAGGCAAAGCCTCGGTGAGCCAGTAGACCCCCATCAGTAAAAGAGTAAAGGCACATTCTGCAACCTAGAAGAGAAAATCAAATATATAACATTTACCATGTTTAGAGCAGTGCTGCGCATAGAAATACCATGTCAAGAAACGACTGTAAGACAGACACAATGTCTAAGCTCCAGAGTGTACACAATAACCAAATGGATAAATGGTAAGGTATACAGAGAGCACTGGTGTTCGCAAAGCAGTCATTCCTGTGAAACCTAATAAAAAATCTACCATAGCTACCATAATCTACCTACTCTACATACATTATATTAATATACTGTTTCTGATCATATTCTGCCATATCAAAGGTCTGAGTTGCTGGTAATCTGTAATTATTCACAATGTGTGTGCACCTGTGTGTGTGAAAGTATCACATTCGGACAATGTACAGTAACAATATGTCTGGACTTTGAACAGCAAAAAGTTTCAGTGTTTCATTAACATTTTATTAGGAGCAAAGAACATGTACATTTTTAATTTATATTAATCCAATTTTGAAATTGAAAAAAAAAAACAGCTATTTAGAGTGACTGATTGAAAGAGCTTAATCCAAAGATGAGTTAATTTCCTTAACATTTGACACATTTCAAAATTATATAATTGTTTCTAAAACCAAAATGTTGTACATGTTTCTGTGATAGAAATGCAAGTAAATGCATGCACGTGTATAAATACATACAACCGTATGGTCTGTTGTGCTGCCTGTGTATGTTTACATCCATGTAAATATATTTACCTTGGTGTTGTAAATGAGTGGGATGGGTAGCAGCAGCAAAGGGGTGAGGATGATGAGAATGAGATGGCGGTAAATCCATATGCCCTGGCCTCTCATTTTCTGTCAGACACCTTGGAATGATCACAGACTGACTGACTTTGTCTAAGACACACTCATGTGAAATACCTTTACAATCTAACCTCACTAATAACTAACCAAGATAATCTGACTAGCGGTCACCTGGCTTTTATCTGTGATAAAGATAGTGCATGGTCAATCAACTTCAGGTGAACCATAAAACATTATTCCTTATTGATACAGATACTGTATATGTGCCAAATGTCTCCAAACATAAATGAGGTAATACACAGTGCAGGTATCGTACGATCCTCTGTGATTCCTAGTAGTCCACTGCCCTTCTGTGAAAGAGTGACAGCTATTTATACAGTTTTTTTTCAATCGCTAACAAGCGCTTACCCATACTTCAGATACTTTATCTAAATTCTTAACACAGACTCACACCTACAAAACACAGTTGGCCAAATGGATAATTTACTTCTCAAAAACACATTTTGTTAAATATATTACTAACACATGTTTCTCTGCACACACTAACTTTACCAAAACACTGGAAATCTGACTCAAAATTAAATTATTCTGTCAAAGAATAACACTTGTTTTCACTTCACAAGGTACACGCAGTCAATCAAAGTACACCAGGTTTCAAAATACTGGTGTACTTTGCAAAACATGCAATTCATCGTTTTTACACTAAATTTCTTGGTTGGGAACTGTATGTCCACATGTAATGTTCACATTTAAAAGCATTCCAGTAAAAAGCTAATCAGTTTTTTTTCCTTTACTGTTTACTACAGGAGGTACAGTAGAAATACTGTTTACAGTATGATAGAACAGAATTTTTTTACAGTATTGATTACAGTGAACAAAATATCCATGAAACACACAAGAGTATTCTGAACAAAAAAACAGCAAATAGCCCAGATAAAAATGGGGGAACTAAAAAAACACAAAATTACTCTATCTAATCTCTGCGATCTTCAGGGTTAGGCCACATGTTTTCATCAACATCGCATCTGATGTTATCCATGGCGATGCACCTGGGATAAAACCGCTTGGTATGTCGGATCCATCCTTGGCAATCATCAACTGTGATGTCCCTGCAGCCAGCATCCATGGTGGTCATAAACCTTCCACCTCCATGCAGAAAAGAACTCCTCTATGGGGTTGAGGAAGGGTGAATAGGGTGGAAGGAAGAGACGTACCAGTCTTGGGTGGACTTCAAACCTGTTGTTATTGTTTATTGTTATTGCTGTTATTGCTTGCGAGTGATGGAAAGCCACATTGTCCCAGGTGATTACAAAGGTCCTCATGTTTTCACCCTCCTGCTCTGGAACCAGGCGCTGGTGGAGATCATTGAGAAAGGCCAGGAGGCGCTCGGTATTGTAGGGTCCAACCTGACATCTGTGAAGGAGTAATCCTGCATTTCCAATTGCTGCACACATGGTAATGTTTGCCCCTCTCTGTCCTGGCACAGTAACTTTGGCCCTTTTTACGATAACATTTCGTCCACGTCGACGCCTTTTGGCCAGATTGAATCCTGCCTCATCTATATGTATGAATTCATGAGGGGCCTGGTTGGCCTCCAATTCCATAACTCTCTGAAACAAAGTTTATGTGAGTCATGTCATTACTGTATACCATACTGTACTGTAACCTATTACTGTGTAAGTTACCTACTTGCAAAGCGCAAAGCTTATAGAACTGGACATTGAATTGAATATACACTATACCTGGACATATTGTCGTCGTAGGTCCTTGACTCTCACTGTTCCTCTCAAAGGGAACAGTGTAGAGCTGCTTCATCCGCACTCTTTGTTTGGACAATGTCCGTGTGATGGTTGTGAGGCTGATGCTATCGATATTGTCAAATATCTCATGGTCCTCCACAATTCTAGTTTTAATTTCATGCAGCTTTATTGCATTATTTGCAACAACCATTTCTACAATGGCAAGCTCTTGATCATTATTGAGGAGCTTTCCTCTTCCCCCAGAGGGTGGAAGACGTTGCATTCTTTAGAGGGACAAAACATTCAACATATGCATTACTGTATGACCATATTGACATGTCAAGTGAGAATAGAAACAATCCATGTAAAATGCAGTACTTACCTGTTGGTTTGTTGAAAGACGCTTATAATGGAGGCAACCGTTGACCGCCTCAAATTGGGCTGCACTCTTTCACCAGCCTCTCTTAGTGAAAGACCGTGGTTGACTACATGGTCAATGATAGTGGCACGAATTTCATCACTGACTACTGTTCTTGCAGCCCTTGGAATGCCACCACCACGCATTCTAATACCTCTACCTTGCTCCTCTCCTTGGGCCTGCTCTTCTCCCTGGTTCTGCACCTCTCACTGCTCCAGCACCTCTCACTGCTCCTGTATCTCTCACTGCACCTCTCACTGGGCCTGCTTTTCTCCCTGGGCCCCTTGGTCTTACTCTTCCTCGTCCAGACATTATAGTGTAGTTATAGTTTTCTGTTTCTGTTTCCAAAAACATCACTCCTCAAAGTCCTCCTTTTAAACCAGACTGGAATCAGCTGTGTTTGGCCCAATTTACCCAACATAAATCAGCTGTGTGTCAAATATTCAATTGTTTGTTTATTATCAGCTGAGATATATTGCTTTTGAACTGATATCATTGCAGAAGCAGAGGTTTTTATACTGTATCTAAGGTTTGGAATATTGTTTTTGCCAGAGCCATATAAAGGTAGAGTTGCGACAATGGGTGTTCAAAATTCGTTAAGGTCACATGGTTCATGTAAACTTCAAAAAGTTCCAGGAAGTGATTGACAATGGATTATAATGCATTAAATAAGCTACTGTTCAATGAGAGACAGAGCCACAATTTTGGGTAATTGACAGACAATAAATGCATTGATATACAATATTTATAACACAGTGTAAATAAACTGTGTAGTTATCCTACCATTACAACAATATTAAATTAAATTCCAGACCGTAGCCTGCTAAATATCGGAAGGTGACCTTTTTTTCTCCCTTTTACGTAGCCTATGTGTCACTTAATATTAATTTCTGTACAAAACCAAGACGGGAGATTCTTTAGAAAACGCAATAGCACCCACCCCATAAGTGTAGCCTAGGCCTATGTAAATTATCGTTATTAAAAAAATGACCTAGTACATGACTCAAGAGCTGTAAACAGTGTTTTTGAGACTGCGTGTAGCATACAAAAGCGCATGGAGATTTTAATTTTGCAACGAGAAACTGTAACACAGCTAGTCTAAGTCTAACATTAGAGGGACACCAGGCAAGCCTGATGCTTTTTCTCTACGAAACTCCCCCTCGCTCGGTCCGTCAAGGGTTTTCGCTGCTTCTTCGCCAGCTCTGCCATTATACACACGTTTGCAACAATCTCTAGCGTTTCGTTAGCCTGCCTCTATGCTGTAAACTGATCCTGCTTCGGTCGCCGGGTAGGATACACCGAACTTGCAAGTGGGATATTCTTCCTACAGGCAGTAGGGGCGGGAGAGAGAGCCTTCATTCGCCCCGTAATGAGTCATTTAACCATATACCGACTTACGAAGGTGATTAATTAACACGAAAACGTTGCCTGGTGTCCCTTTAACTTGTTTGAGTTTTCTCCCCAACGTTTTCTCTGGTAGTTCTTCACTGATCTGAGATAATGAGCGAACAACCTTAAGTAGCTAGCGTCTCGGGAGAATAAAAACAGAGCCTGTTTACGAAGAGCCGGATCACTCCCTATTAACTCTATTGTACCTGCCTTCTGTTGCAGTTCCGCTAGGGCAATCACGAATAAGTGCAAAAACAATGGGGGTCTATGGAGCTAGACGGCTAAATGTGTCTCTTTCACCTGGTTGTCTCTCTGCAAGCTCAATATGGATTTTAGGTCAAAAGTTGAATGAACGAGTACTTACGTCCTTTCGATTTCTTACAGGTTGGGTCGTTGTTGCCCACAACACACTAGCTTTCTGCTAATGAATGACGTCATTGACTCATTTGAAAGGCTTTTTAGAACAAATAAGTGACTCAAAAAATATAATACTCAGCGGTGTGTATTTTCTCTGCCCCCTCTTTCGCATGCAACATTCCAATTTCTGGGCAAAAAATTATATCCCGAGAAAAGTGGATTTGAGGGGTACAGCTCCATAGACCTCCATTCATTTTGCACTTATTCGTGAGCGCCCTCATGTGGAACCAGAAGAGGAACTGCAACCAGTTGAGAAACCGGAAGCCGCTGCGCGTCGGGGAGTTTTTTGCCACTCGCCCTCATCCATTAATTCTGTATAACAGGACACCTCGGTGGCTGTTATCCTTTACATAACCATTTGTGTAAGCAGAAATATTGTTGTGCTGAGTTCTAAGAACAGAGAGTTCAAGTTAAATGTTGTTGTGCTGAGTTCTAAGAACAGAGAGTACAAGTTAAGTGTGCACCCAGACAGACAGGAACTGCACCCTGTCTGTGTGTGTGCGTGGGTGAGATATAGTGGGGCTGTTAAGCTCTTAAAATAAAGACGATCTTGCTTTTTATGAAAGAAGCATGACACTTTCAGGGTTTGTTCTTGATGACCTAAGCTTTAATTTAAGATCTCAACGCATGGGAAGAATTACTTTGAGAAGTTCACCAGGTTCCATTGTCTGAAAAACACTCAAAAACACTCCATTTTAAAATGGATCACTTGGTCATCTTGGATGCTGATCATGGATCACACTTCTCCAAACATCAGCTAAACCTTTACAGTATAAGGGCACACCTGAACAAAGAATTTAGCTTTCGTTGGAATTCTTTTTGACCCAGGGACATGGCCTAAGATTGGCATAAAAAAGAAGCATTAAATTCCAATGACACCGTGTCCATTTCAATTGTGGGGGTTAGAAAAGTATTCTTTTGGGATATTTTTCAACCAGGGGGACCTGGTGACCTTCTCAAAGTAAACGGTAACACTAAAGCAAGAGGCTACACTGAGATTCTGGAGGAAAATATCAGGCAGTGTGCCAAGAGACCTGCCCCAATAGGCATCATTGGACCATTAAACCATACAATGATCCAAAACATACAGACAAACAAGGCAAGAAATGGTTAACAGAGAATAATGTCAACATTTTAGAGTGGCCCAGCCAGAGTTCAGACCTAAATCAGTCAAAAAAGTTAGGCCAATAAACTTATACCACTTAGGCCTTTTTTCCTAGATCACCTATATTCCTATAAACCTTAAGTCCTAGAAACTTGACATTTTCAAGTATTGTTACCAGTACCCCCCACTACCCATAACCCAAAATTTGGGGTACTACACCCAAAGGTGGCGCTCTTGTCAAAAATGCTTATTTTTCCTTACCAGATTGACCTAGACTCAAAATTATTTCATCATATTAATCTCTACATTCAGATGCATCTTTTTCACCCTGGTCTTATGCTCTAATTTTTTTTACTTTTGCCACAATTTCGGAGAAAAGCCAAACGTCATAAAAAGTTTCACGGGCTTCAAAAATTATCAAATCTTCACCAAAATTCTCACAGACAATGTTTAGACAAAGCCTCACAAAAGTTATCAAAAGAATTTGGATATGTTGTTCCATTTCAGAGATATGGGCCAATAAAGTTCGACCACTCAGCCCATTTCTCCTATATCACCTATACTCATATATGAGTATTTTTTTTCTTGGATAACAACCATACAAACATCATTAGGTGGATACCATTAACAGTGCACATTTTCAGATCTGTACTCTTTTTTATAAAGCCCTTAACTCACTGAGTCCTTCCCATGCGTTGAGCGCCAAAAACGTAATATTACGTTTTTAGCTTTTTTTTTTTTTTAATTACGAAACTATCCGACAAACACAGGACGTCCCCCGGACCTCATGCCGACATTCACGACGTCCCCGATTGGTCCCGAACATCATGTTAGCTGACGATCCCTTATTGACGTCTGGAGCAAGTTATCGTTTGGTTATTGTGTGACGTCCGGTGCAGGACTTTCTGGGGACGTCACCGTCAGGTCCCTCGGATGACATTTGCATTTGGTCATTTCAAATACCTCCTAAGGACCCGACAATAACGTTATACCGGGGACATGGAGGGGACGTTTGTTTATTCACACATGGCAGCGGAGTTAAGAGCTCTGGCTACCGCCTGCAGGAGACATCATTCACATCCATGCATCCATGCATCCATGTTACACGTCTAGGGATGACTTAAGTATCTAGTCTCTAGCAGTAGCTGCATTAGCCTACCGTAGTCTAAGGCAACATATCATACAGTTTATGAAGTTGTGCGCACAACTTCATAAACTGGGAAAAGGGTTAACGTTAAACTCAAAATGTATGTGCTACATAATGCATGCAGACATGCTGAATTATGTAGCACATACATTTTGAGTTTAACGTTAATGTATAACGTTACAAACTAGGGAAGGGATTTTATCAAAATGTTATGATGTGATGCTTGGTGTAACGTTAGCAAAGTCGCTGTTCTTATCTTTTACCCTACAATGCGCTTTTCTTCAGATAACTGACATTACGTGATGTAACATGCTCTAAATAGGCAGTGGTTTATTTAACGTAGTCACGTACTTATTATCTGTTTTATTTTCAAAAACACACACGGCCGAATTGGGACTGAACCGGCTTTTGGAGCTGAATACGATGCAATAAAACTAGAGAAATGTTAAAAAACAGACCACGTAGCATTTGTTTAGGGTTGTCTAGCAACAGAAATTACTACTTAATTTGTAAAGCAAAACGATCTAGCTCTACATTGCAGAAGAATTAAGGATACTGCTTCTTCATGACTTGTTTAAATGTCATTGTAATTTATTTGACGCATGCTCGCGTTTAAAAGTGTCACGCATAGGCCTAGCTGTCCCCAATGTTACAGCAGCTCCTTGTGGAAACAGCAAAGAGTGCACATATCCGATGAGATTTCTAACGAGGAGCAGAAGCTCTCTGCCTCACCAGAGCCTTACTGTTTATTAATAAAACAATGATATAGAATAGAAACATCCGAATCTATTTATTTCATCTTAAAGTTGGCTATAAAGAGCATTCATAGCCTAGAGAAAACGATACATTTTTCTTTATCTGCAATGTTCCAGGAAGAAAGGCTTACATTTATAGGCTGTCCCTGTTTGATCACAGCAGGTCCAACAAAATGAGTGGATATAACGTAATGCATTCTAGTTATGTTTCATGTACTATTTCATGTTGAGTTTTGCTTCCCAGCATGCATTGCGATTCATTTAGCCTATTTTGGCTATTATTAGTTTTTAATATTTTGAAACAATATGGTTTGAACAATTTATCTTAGGCTAGCCTAGGCCTAATCTGATGATGTTTTGAACAATATGCTACGGGATATGCCCATTAAAACGTTGTATTAGTTTATTAAGAAAATGACACCGTAGATGTGAAAGCAGCACATCCTAGCCCGGTATAAATATCCATGTCTACTCAACATTACTGTAATGCATTCGGAGGACGTGATTTCATACATGCGTGAAAATATGAGGTGAGTAAAGTTAATTGCGTAGTTGTAGAACAAGTCATTAATGCGTGTTCATGTTCCGTCTACCTCTCTCCTAGCAACGCTGAGATTTACAGGATGTAATACCGTACCAAATCGCGCTTCGTGTTTTTTTTTTTTTTTACCATCGCGGAAATATAAACTTCGCGCGCATAACGTCGCGGTGACCATTACAGGACGTCCTCTCAAAGTCTTGTGGATGTCTTTTAGACCTCCCGAACAGAGGTCCGCGGGACGTAAAGGGAACCCTACACAATGTCGAGGAGGTGACTTTCGCCAGGGGACCTTTAGGGGACGTCGCCGGGACTTTATTTTGTTTACTGGGTAGGCACTCTAACACACCTTATATGTGATTTTGGGAGCTCTGTGATGAATGGAAATGAAATATATGACGATCGAAAACTCATGAAAACGCACTGGACATTTTATCTGGACATTTTTATCATAACTCGGTTGCCGCTTTGGGTCGAATCAGTGATGCATGCATGTCATCTCAAAACCAGGCCATTTTCGTCTATCACTAGGTGGCAGTCTCGCCATGCAGGTCTCGCTGATCACTTCCCGGAAAGTTTACAGGCAACACTTAATATTTCATGAAAGACGTTATATCTCCATTTCTAGAAAAAAAACAGCGATTTTGATGAAAACTAGCCACTGTTTAGCTTGGGATTTCTCAGGAACAGAGACGTGTAGAAATACACGGTTTGCACCCACTGAGAGCTTAGAGTCTCACCTTTTAAACGAGCCATTGTATGTGTTCATAGCTATAACACAGAATATGCTGTGGCTGTACAAAAATCATCAACAATGGTCTAGATTGCTGGCACTCTGACAAAGCTTCCGAAAACAGCTTGTCATTCAATGAGTTAATTCTATTGTCAAATGTATGTTAGGAATTTTCTTGATGTTGTGTGTTTGCCAACACACATTTTCACCATGTGAATGTGACTGCCTATATAGGATTGTCAGTGGCTCAATGGGATAATGCCTAGTGCTGGTGTTTGTTAGGTTGAGAGTTTGAATCCCCGGTAGAGCTTTAGGCTCAAGCTCGAATGTTTTTGAAGATTCACACCATTGAACAGCACCTGAATGACATCAGGCAATCAACATACACAGTCATTAGTTGCCAAGAATCAGAATGCTGAGACACTCTGACATTTAGGGGAACTTCTTTGTTTACTTTTCCTTCATCATTAAGTCTATCATATTTATCCGTTGATATGGGTAATGACCGAAAAAATCTATTGTATTTTTGAACATGCAATATGTTTTTTGATACAAATATGCTTAAATGACATAGATTGTGTATATGTAGGCCTATATGCAAGCTAAAATATGCAGGATATTGAATTGATGATATTGATTGCAATTTCTGGTGTGTTAGAGTGTGGAGTACTTTCACTGGGTCTGGTGTGGTCATGTGATGATGTTACACCTATTTCACCTGTGGGTGTCAGATTGACTGTGATCGTGAACCTGATGAAGCAACTTGCGAAACGCGTTGTTCACGGCAAATAAAGTCAGCAAAATATACCCTCCAGTGTGCGATGTATACTACTCTTTTGACTTTTCAATAGTTATACTGCACACCATCAGTACCTGGAGCAAGAAGAGCTGTGCACAGGGATTTTGACCTCTATCATATTTATATTTCATCCATTAGTGTTCGTCTCTACAAATGTCTTATTGCCCCAGAATTTCAAAAAGTTTTCAGGTGTACTCTTTAAGGAAAGCCCTTCATTTTATTGTCAAATGTATGCTTTTTTCTTGTGTGTTTACCAACACACATTTTCACCATGTGAATGTGACTGCCCAATGTGTATGATTGTCAGTGGCTCAGTGGGATAATGCCTTGTACTGGTGTTTCTTAGGGTGAGTGTTCGAATTCCTGTTAGAGCTTTAGGATTTGTCATTTAAGATTCACACCATTGAACAGCACCTGAATGACATCAGCCAATCAACATTCACACTCATCAGTTGCCAAGAATCAGAATGCCGGGACTCTCTATTACATTTAGGGGGAACTTCTTTGTTTACTATTTTTACTTCATTATTACGTCTAGATATTTATATTTCATCCATTAGTGTTCATCTCTACAAATGTCTAATTGCCCAGAATTTCAAAAAGTTTTCAGGTGTACTCTTTTAGGAAAGCCCTTCATTTTATTGTCAATTGTATGCTTGGAGTTTTTCCTTGTTGTGTGTTTACCAATACACATTTCAAGTATTGTTAGAAGTATTGTTAGAATACTATTGGGTTGTAGAGATTAGCACACTAAAATAGAGTACTGTTAGAATACTGTTGGGTTGTGGTGGTTAGCATACTACAATAGAGTATTGTTAGAATACTGTTGGTGAAAAGACTCCCTAAGTTTATATATATATATATATATATATATAATATTATTATTATTATTATTATTATATTGTTTCTCATTTTCGAATGTACACTTAAATCTCCACAAAGTCCTTGAGGTGAAAGTGCTGTGGAGAAATTGCAGGATTGTTTGGCTCTGCCACCTAACCATGCCCAGTTTACCTGCTGGGAAACCCTGTAGCTCCGGAGCAGGGGCTCAGACCAGGATAAATTGTTTGCTCGCCTTCAGTTTACTCTTTTGGAGAGGTAGACTGGAGGAACTTTTGAGCTCTGCATAGCTGTCGGAGCGATGAGTGCTTCCGGGAGTGCGAAAGAGCCGCCAGACCCATTGGAACTGGCGTTTGGTGGACTGGGATGTGATCGCATGGATAAGTTTGAAACTAATGATTTGGAGGAGTTGTCAGGGGAGCATGATAGTGAGAGTACTATAAGCGAAGGTGACGAAGGTGAATGGAATTTAATTCAAAGAGCATCGAAGAAAAGAAAGGAAAATACTAAACTAGATGAAGCGAAAAGAGTTAGGCCTGAGGTTAAAGTAGTGATTCGATTTCAAACCCCCTGTGCATTAAACCCATTAAAAGTCAGTGAATAGCAATTATAAGCAAATAGGAGAAGGTCGCTCCGTCAGAACGCTAAGAGATGGTAACCTGTTAGTGGTTTGTCAAGACAGAGATCAGAGAATGGGATTGATGAAACTTAAAACGTTACTGAGGAAAAGTGTTAAAGCCCAAGACTGAGAAGAAAGGGGTAAAATAATGGCGGTGATATCAGGAGTATCGACAGACTTGTCAGAAGAAGACATTAAAAGCAATGTTAAACGAGTTCGAGTCAGCAAAGTCAAGCGTTTGCAAGTACTTAGGAATGGAAGTAAAGGAAAGTTTGTCTGTCTTGTTAGTGTTGGATGAGGTTAAGATGCCTGAACGAATCATGATTGGGTATGTAAGTTATATGACGAGGACTTACATCCCCCCACCAACTAGATGATTTAAATGCCAGCGATATGGACATATTTCTTCTGCGTGCAAATCAAAACCTAGATGTGCTAAATGTGGAGGCGAACATGAATATGGTAAATGTGCGGAAGGAACGAAAACCAAGTGCTGTAATTGCGGAGTAAGTGCGGCCTACAAAGGGTGCGAAATGCATAAAAGAGCAGTTCAAGTGCAAAATGTTAAAGCGATGGTTCGGAGTAATTTCACCCTAGGGTCCTTTGCACCATGACCCCGAGCCAAACACCCTCCCAGAACCCTTTTTCCCTTGGTCGAACCCTGGTCGAGTAGTGCTATCAAAAACTAATGACGTTCTGCAATCGTGATGGAACCAACTTTTATCTCGTAAATTACCCCACTAATAATGCCCTGAATGGTACGACACTTCTGCAGTAGTACAACTACGACCTTTAGTCCAATAACGAGGCATTAGAAAGTTTGTAAGTGCACCAGGAGTTTATTTAAATAAGACTTGCCTGATTATCTGCTACTATACCGCTGCATCGACGTTTCTTCCGTGATTTGGGAAAAGCCTGTAAAAGTCCTGGCAGGAAGCATGCATAAGGATGTAGATCCAGGAATGCACTAATATTGTGTTCGTAGTCCAGTTTGCAACAATTATTAGTTATTACTAAGTTGTAAACACTTCGGAAAAAAAATATTTAAAACTGGATATACCAAAAAACGTTGATGTAATCGCTTCCTGCAAGGACTTTTACAGGCTTTTCCCAAATCACGGAAGAAACGTTGACGCAGCGGTATAGTAGCAGATAATCAGGCAAGTCTTATTTAAATAAACTCCTGGTGCACTTACAAACTTTCTAATGCCTCGTTATTGGACTAAATGTCGTAGTTGTACTACTGCAGAAGTTTCGTACCATTCAGGGCATTATTAGTGGGGTAATTTACGAGATAAAAGTTGGTTCCATCATGACTGCAGAACGTCATTCGTTTCTGACGGCGCTACTCGACCAGGGCTCGACCAAGGGAAAAAAGGTTCTGGGAGGGTGTTTGGCTCGGGGTCATGGTGCAAAGAACCCTAGGGTAAAATTACTCCGAACCATCGCTTTAAGGTAAAAGAGAGCATTACTTATGCTGAAGCCATTAAAAAGGTTGACAAAGAAAACCAAGCAAAATCAAGGGTTAAAGTAGGTGTGGCCCCTTTAGATTTAACCCCTAGTCAAGCTCGAACGACCCAGAAATGTTGTAAGGTAACTGAAGATACTTTAATTGTGGATAAGAAAAGTGTCATTGCTTTTATGGTGGAAGTGGTTAACTGTTCAGTGGCAAGTAGAAGTGATAGAATTAAAATAATTAAAAGAGCAGCAGAAAAGTATCTAGAGATTCATGATTTGTCAGTTGATTCTATTCATAACATGGTATTAGGAATTTCTGATAGCCAGGTACCAGGTGGCAGTTCGTAATGAATCTATCAATTTTACAGTGGAATGCCAGAAGTTTAATTGCTAATGGTCAGGAACTTAAAAACTTTATTGAGGAATTAGATATTAAACCAAACCTTATCTGTATACAAGAAACCTGGTTAAAATCATCACTTGATTTCATAATATATGGATATACAGCAGTACGTAAAGACAGGGATACTGCAGGAGGTGGAGTGGCCACATTTATTCAGCAGGGGATTAATTACAGAGCTTTAAATGCAGATAAAGAGGTTGAAACCGTCCTGGTTGAGATCTGGGTAGGTAAAACTAAGATTAAAATCGTCAACTTTTGTAACCCTTGTAAAAGATCTCCTGAGAGAAATGCTAGACAATATGTGTGAGGAGGGAAATGGGAAGTTAGTATTATGTGGAGATTTTAATGCACATAACACTCTGTGGGGAGGTACTAAGGTGGATGAAAATGGGAGCACTATTGAGGAGTTTATGGATGATTATAAGTTGGTTTGTTTAAATGACGGAAGGAATACTAGGTATGATGCGTCTCATGGAACAGGATCAGCAATAGATCTTACATTAGTATCTGATCAGATAGCAGGGGTAAGTGAATGGGAGGTTAGTGAAAATTCTCTTGGCAGTGATCATTATATTATTTGGTTAGGTATTAGAAATCAAAATGTGTGCCTTGAAGAGAATTGGTTTCCAAGATGGAGAATAAGAGAAGAAAACTGGGGGTTATATAGCATGCAGGCAAGTGGCAGGCTAATGGGAATAATGTCAGAAATGAGTAATGATGTTGATGAGTTAAATTCAACAATTACAAATATTTTATGTGAGTCAGCGGAGGAGGTTCTTGGCAAATCTTCTGGGATGAGGAAAAGAGGAATGGTACCTTGGTGGTCAGATGATTGTAAGGAAGCAATTAAAGCCAGAAATAAAGCTTTCAAAATTGTTAAATCAAATCATTCCTATACCAACTTAATGGAATATAAAAAATTACACTCAAAGGTTAAAAGAGTCATAAGAGAAGCTAAAAGGAATTATTGGCGTGACTTTTGTGGTAAAATAGGAGCAGAAGTCAAAGTGGGTGATGTTTGGAGCATGATTAAAAAGATGGGAGGCATTAGAATGGAATTTTCTCTACCTGTAAAATAATGATAAAGAGGCAGTAACTAATCAAGAGAAAGCAGAGATGCTTGCAAAAAGTTTTATTAAGGTTCATAGTTCAAAGAACCTAACTGATGAGGAATTGTCTTGGGAGAGTTAAAGTTATGGATGAGAGTAAAGGGCTACTGGGGAAACGGGTAATAAACGAGAGTGTATTAGATAAGGAATTTACGTTATTTGAACTTAGGAGAGCGTTAAATGGGGTTAGGAATACTTCACCGGGGAAGGATGGTGTATGTTATAAAATGATTAATGAAGTCGATGATATGGCTAAAATGATCATTTTAAGTCTTTACAATAAGGTTTGGGAGCAAGGAAGATTGCCTTTGTGCTGGAAGCATTCTGTAGTGGTTCCTATTGGGAAACCAGGGAAAGATAAGACTGAAGTTAAAAGTTACAGGCCAATAGCATTAACATCTAATTTATGTAAGCTTATGGAGAAAATGATCACTAGAAGACTAATGTATGAAATTGAAAAAAGAGGTCTTGTCTCCCCATACCAGAGTGGGTTCCGTAATGGACGTACTACGATGGACCCTGTTGTATGTCTAGAAAATGAAGTAAGAAAAGCGCAAGTCAGTAAAGAATCAGTCTTAGCAATATTCTTTGATATAGAGAAAGCGTATGATATGCTATGGAAGGAGGGACTGTTACATCTATTCAATAGAAAACGGAACACCTCAGGGTAGTGTATGCAGTCCAGTGCTGTTCAACATCATGATTAATGATGTTTTCAATACAATAGACGACATTAGAATCAATAGAGCATTATATGCTGATGATGGAGCTTTGTGGGTAAAAGGATGCAATATTGATAATATTACAACCAAAATGCAACTGGCTATTAACAAGGTAGAAAAATGGACATGTGAGTGGGGTTTTCATTTGTCTGTAGAGAAGACTCAATTTATTTGTTTTTCAAAGAAAAGAGTAAATCCCACACTAGAACTTAAGTTATATAATCAATCATTAAAACAAGTTAACGTTATTAGGTACCTGGGAGTGTGGTTTGATGTCAAGTTAACATTTAAGGAACACATACAGAAAATAATTGAGAGGTGCAAAAAGGGCATTAATGTTCTGAAATGTTTGTCAGGGTACAACTGGGGAGCGTCAGGGATGTCCCTTAAAAGAATTTATATTGCACTGATAAGATCAGTGTTAGACTATGGATGTATTGTGTATCGTTCAGCATCTAAGACATTGATTGGTGAAATCAATAGAATGCAGGCTAAAAGTCTGAGGATATGTTGTGGTGCATTTAGAACATCTTCAATACCAGCATTGCAAATAGAAACCGGAGAAATGCCCTTAAGCCTTAGACGTATTAAGTTGAGTATGGCTTACTGGATTAATTTAAAGGAACATGATGCATCACACCCCACTAAGAAAGTTCTTAACGAGTGTTGGGAATATGGTAGATCCCAGATTTGTAGCTTTGGTTGGGATGGTAATAAAATAGCAAACCAATTGGAAATAGATGGTATCAATTGTAGCAAGACTGTGCCCCTGGTAGGAACTCCACCTTGGTTGTTTTGTTCCCTATGGTGATTATGGAAACAAAAGAGATAGATAGTGTATCAGAACGTAGAGCAATATCTAGAAAGTATGTATTATAATACAACACAGGTCTATACAGATGCATCTAAAGATTCAGAGGGTAAAACAGGTATTGCAGCATATATCCCTGATCACAAAATCTCTATTAAAAAGAGAACATCAGACCATCTGTCCATATTTGCAGCTGAAATGACAGCTATTATTATTGCATTACAGTGGATAGAAGAAGCTAGGCCCCCTAAAGCAGTTATTTGTTCTGATTCAATGTCATCTCTCACATCTATACAAAATGCAGAATCATCATGCCGACAGGATTTATTGAATGAAATTAATAATATGATATTGGCAATCAGTCAACAGGGAATATCAATCTAGTTTGTATGGGTACCTGCTCATAAAGGAGTTGGTGGTAATGAGGAAGCAGACAAGCTGGCAAAAGAGGCAACTAGGAAGAGGAAGTTCAGTTAAACATTCCACTCAGCAGATCAGAAGTTAAGGTAATCATCAAACACAAAGTTAACTTAATATGGCAAGCTGAATGGGATAAGGAGAAGAAAGGTAGACATTTATTTAATATACAAAAGAATATCTTAAATAACAAACCTATTTACCCAAACAGACAAGAGGAGGTTTGGTTTACAAGGATGAGAATAGGCCATACTGGTTTGAATAATAGCTTACATGTTGTAAATAAACATCCAACTGGAAAATGTGAGTTTTGTGGAATGAGAGAGGATGTAGATCATGTTCTGTTAAAATGCTTAAGATTCTCCAGACAAAGAGAAAAGCTAAAGAGGGAAGTGAACTCAGCCAAGAAAGCCTTCTCTTTAGACACCTTATTAGGTGAGCCTAGATCAGGAAACATCACTAGTGCGGTCATCACATTTATCAAAGAAACACAATTAGCAAATAGGATTTAGTTGGTTGTTTTGTGTTTTCCTTTTTTTTTTTTTTTTTTTTTTAATTATTTTCTTTGAAATGACATCCAATTGATTGCATCTCAGTCCAGTAGATGGCGGTAATACACTTTGCCTGTAAACTGCCATAAAAACTGACAGAAGAAGAAGAAGAAGTTCACTCTTTTGTTCATCTCAACCCAGCACTCCAGTGTGTCCTGCTTTGTGTGCGTCTTTGAGTTAACGTAAGTCATCACTTTAATGACCCTCACTTTGACTTTTATGATGTTTATCAGTTTGTAGAGTAGCTCTGCCATCATGTGTAAAGTTAAGGTCTTTGTTTGTTGGTTTGGTGTGTTGGAGTCCCATGTGAGAGATGATTAGATGATGTTGGTTGACTTGGGATGTCAAGTATTGTTTACATAGCCATATGATTTCAGTTTATTGTTCAAATGTCAATTGGTTTGTTTGTGAGTTGGGATCTGTACTGATTTACCCCATTTCACTGATTACTCCATTTTCTGTTTGTTTCCTCTTTGATGCAGCACACATACAAGTAAAGAACAAAAGAATAGATGAATTGAAACTCAAATAAAGTTCACTTGTGTTGCACCGAAACCTGCCATCTCCGTGTCATCACTCCATACCATTGAGCCTTCTGACCGAGGCTCTGCCTGCTCGCCACACACTCACTCTACCTCAACCCACATCGCCCCCTACAGTTCCTTCAGTTGGGTTGTGGCGATTAGCATACTAGAATAGAATACTGTTAGAATACTTTTGGGTTGTGGAGGTTAGCACACTATAACGTTACAGCTTCTTGCCAGGACTTGTTGTGCAAGGCCAGTATAACTGTATAATTATAGGCTGTTCATCTTATTGACTCCAACACAGAACCCACCTCCCCTCCTTCACCTACCACCACAAATACAATTCAATTCTGTGGGAAACACTGCCTGCCATTATCAGACCCTTCATCTTATCCACGACAAATGCATAGTCCTGTAGAATAGAGTATTGTTAGAATAATATTGGGTTGTAGAGATTAGCACACTAGAATAGAGTATTGTTAGAATACTATTGGGTTGTGGAGATTAGCACACTAGAATACAGTACTGTTACAATACTGTTGGGTTGTGGAGGTTAGCACACTATAACGTTACAGCACTGGGTAATCCTAATTTTATGGATCAAATTTATTCCAATCCAACTCAAAAAGTTTTGAACAACACAAAGTGAAGGTTTTATCCAGATCAAAACCAAGAATAGATTATGTGATCTAATCCAATTTCAGGATCCTTGTTTCCCTTTGAACAACCCATTTTCAAGATTTGATCCAATCCGATAGCCGAAATCCGGTAACTGAAATCCGATAACCGAAATCCGATCACGTTTCTTTTGAACAATTGGGCCCAAACAATCAAAGCATATGTAAACTAAAAAGCTATGCTACCTTATGGTCGTTTTGCTCGGACCCCGTTAATCACCGCTTGCGGTTATATTTATTATTATTATTCGGATGAGGCAAATGTAAATCTGAGTCTGAAATGTTGGCTACAAACAGTCTATACTGCTGTAACTGCAACTGCTGCTATTATTAATTGTTAACTTCCGGGAACTATCCACTTTATTAATTGTTAACTTCCAGGAACTATTTCCATTAGCGGCCATTGCTGGAAAAAAATGGAACATTGGCGTCAATGTAGTTGTCGCAACTCTACCTTTATATGGCTCTGGGTTTTGCAATTGTGGGATGTTGTGTGTTAACATTTGTAAATACTGCAAAAACAATCCATAATTTTGTTGGGAGGTATAGCTTGTTAATGTAAGCATTGTGGAAATGTGTTCACTGACTGCATATTGTGTGAAAACGACATGAAATGTGTGAATGGTATGGCCACAAAAGGCCGATGCTGTGCTAACTGTGTAGAGTTTTGAAAATGTAACAACTGGTTAGTCAAATGCTTGTTAGCGACTGAAAAAAACTGTAATATTAACGCCCTTTGAGGCTTCCCATTCCCATCATTTCATGGTTTTGACAGAATATGTTAAATTCCATGAAAATGTTTTGTCTGGATTGAGGGTACATTGTTGGGACGAATAACTGTCAAAATGGGCACAAAGAATCTTCTCTGTAAATATCCTTTATTTTAATCCTCTTCTACTTAGCAATAAAATGTGTTTTGTCTGATAACACGTTTTTCTTATCAGCAAGTATGACTTGTGGATTGATGGATAATATCAGTTTAGAAAAAGGACCACAAAAATGATTAACTTTTCATCCATTTTAATGGAATTGAGCAAACTTTTGAATGATTTGGTTCCAATGTTTTATTTGCAGAAACTAGGCCACAATAGACCAACTTGGGCAGAAGCAGCCATTGTTAAAACACAAAACAATACCTATTTCCACACGTAGTAGGCTATGACGGACAACAAGTTACAACCTAATATTCCCAAAATCGAACCCTGAAAACGGGATGGCTCGATTTTATGTACAGCTGGATGTCACTAAGAGTGCATAGGGACTACAAAGTGCAACACTGAAAAGAGAGTGGCTACAGCAGTCTGTAAAAATCCCTTTGTCATTTGTGTTTTAACAATGTTTGACTTCTGATTTATTGATCACAGGGGACATCTAATGTGTGGATAGGCAAACTTTCCAGCTTTACTGTGTGATCTGTTGTGCTGCCTCTCCTAGTTCCTGTGATTAAACATGGGAACAAAATGATTAAAACAAGCATAGGATTTAATTAAAACAAGAGCACAATTCTATAAAACATGCACATGATTTAGTAAAATGACCCAGGTTCTCTTGATATACAAAACAAATCCTATGATGACACCTCCTGGGCTCCATAACTAAGTAGAGTAATGTATTACATTACAACACATAGCGAGTATTACACATTAGCCTACTTTTCCTGAGTAATGATCCCAAGAGTGTGTGCCACCCCTTACCCACTGTGTTTGTGCCTATAGCCTAAGCCCTGCTATTCTGCCCACTATGCACCAATGTTTAGAACTCAATAGATTGAACAGAGCCAAAGAGATCACCTTGAATCAACTCAAGTATTGTATGTTATATGTTCTTTTGCTAAATGCCCCTTTAATCATATCTTCATTTAAGCCTTTTATCTTACCACTAGTACTCCAAGTTATTCACAAAGCCTTTCAGACCTACTCTTAGTAAGGAAAAATGACAACTCCTAAACTAAGAGTCTTCGTTGCTATGGATGACGTCATTACTCATGCACGAGCTTGACTGAAGTGGCCACCTTGATTGGCTGATTGTAACGCGGGAATGATTCCAAACACCTCCCTTACGATGATGAGTGACAGGTGACAGGTCTGAGAATGCGTGCGCTACACAAGGACAGAAGATGATGAATAACTGAATAAAAAGGCCTAGCCTAAATGAATAAAGAGTAAGGCGAAACAAATAGCCTAGTAGTTGCAGCCTAATAAAACATACTGTATGGATTGATGCAGTAGCCTATCTTTGCAACATTATTAAATTAATCTTTCACCATATGCCTATGTCTACGTTTGCAAAGAGGAGAATATTTTATTTTATAATTTGATTTACAATGAGACGTATTTACATGTTGAGAATGAGTAGTTTGACACGTGACAGTAAAGTGAGTAGGTCATTACTGTAACTGAACTCCAAAAGGTTGAAGATGAAACAATTATGACTCGTATGAAGTTGTCATATAAAGAAATGCATCCTCACCACAAAATTCAGTGTCAGAAGTTTGTAAAGCAACATCTAAACCAGCCTGATGCATTTTGGAAACAAGTCCAAAATTTAAAATATAACTTTTTAACTGCAATGAGCAAAGGTATGCCATTGCATCAAAACTCTGTAGCTAGACCTACAAAGCCCAGCACACGAGACTGGAACTGGAAGGCCTTTTCAAAGAAGAATGGATTTTTCTACATATTGTACCTTGTGCAATTGTCTGTGACAATTCAAATTGGATTTGCCTGATGCCATAAAGAAATACGGTAATATTTTACCAGTTTTGACTAGGGTTTTACTGACACTGTATCTTGATAAAAATGTTATTATTATTTTTAATTAATTTATGTATTACTGTAACTGCCCAAGATCCAAGATAAGTCACTGTGCTTCTGAACACATTGTTCACATTTTTTTTTTTTTTTTTGCTGAATGATGGCAGTCAAGGTTTGCACAGTTAGCACAAATACTTCAAATGCCATTTTGTACCTAATAAATGTTTGGCAAAGCAAAGGTTAGAAGCTGTTATATGACAACAATGCCTATCACTACAGTTTCAAAATATGTTAGTCCAAGGTTCCACTAGGTGCATGAACCAAGTCATAATTATGTAATGAACTTTTTTACACTGAAAAATTGTCAAAAATAATCAGATTAAGGAAATGTGAATAACACATACATAACAAGTATCAGTATGCCAAAACCAAACAAAAAGGCATGTTTAATTTTCCTGGTGCTATAGACTGATATAACAATATCAGTTTAAAAACAACCACATTTGCCTATAGAAAGGAGGAGGAGACAAATGTCTTTTGTGGACGAAAGGGCAAGAAAGTAGAAAGCCTTCTTTACTGTAAGGCATGCAGGAACACAACGTTTCTGTCTTGCCATGGAAGCAATAAGGTTCCTTTACTTAGCCACTGTTGTGATGGGCTTGGCCACCAGTAGTTTGCTATGAGCAGCAGGCTGGGAGCCCAAATCATGCAGGTATTCAGCCATCACAGGGATCTGGGAGAAGTACTTCCGAGCCAGCGTGTGTCTGTGCTTCACGGAGCGGATGAAAGCCACACCATAAGCCTATAGGAACCAAAAGATTTTTCTTTCAAAGTCAGTTTTTGTCCAGCATAATGACAAGCTGAACACATAACACTGCCATCTAGCTGTAGTAGACATGAAGGAGTGGAAGGCAAACATTCTACACTGGGCACCAGGCAACCTCCCCACTTCCCCACTAATGACATTTACTGTATACATCAAATTTCTTGAATGATCATGTTAGTTATATGATCATTCAAGATATATATATATATATTACGGTACACTGAAGGTGACCAGGTCTCCTAACAGGCAGCTTGGTATACAACACACAAACTGCACATGTACAGCCTCATTGTTTTTACTCATCTCATTAAATTAATTTCCTCAACAAACACATCTAGCATGTATTTTGGTCAATAATGTACTGCATTTACATTTACAAAGATGCCTAATGAACACATCATTTAGGCATACTATTCCATTGCTTTTAAGTATAGAAATATTGCTACCATGTACCAACAACAACTTACAGTCTATAATGCTAGCAATGCAAACTTCCATGTTATACAGACAAATCAAAGTAATTCTAGGGTGCAAATATCAATTAACACCTGGCTTGTACACTGAAGCGGTCATGCCCTCTCCATACAGTCCTCATGCCCATTTGCATCTAGCTGTGTGGAGTTTGGGCTGTGAGGTCACCTTGTCAATGTTGTCCACTGTGAGGTGAGCTGTGGCTTCGTCCTTGGTCAGCAGGATGCAGTTCCAGGGGCTCCACTCCCAAAGCTGGTCCCAGCGCACCAGCGTCAGTTCATGCAGGTTACTCCACGCACTGAGCGCGGACTGCGCTCCCCACACCACATCAACCAAGTACCGCAGGTCTTGCTCCTACAGAAGCACAATCATCCATCCGCATACCAGAACCATTACATAACATATACACTAGAGACAATAAAGACAGCTTGGTATCCACACACACACACACACACACACACACACATACACACACATACAAACACACACGCACACACACAAACACACACACATACAAACACGCACACACATACACACACGCACACACACACAAACACACACATACGCACACACACACACACGCACTCACACACACACAAAATGAATGATCTGACATTATGACACCTGATATCAATGCCCATCTATCTATAAATGACAGAAACATCTGTCTGTTTGTCTGTCTGTCAGTTATTCGCATATCTGTCAAACTGTTCGTCCAATTGATTTCAAACTTGGCAGATGTCTTGCTAGGGGCACGACTAAGACGTTGCTTGGATAAAAATGGCAAAAGATATTGTTAAATATATCGGTAAAAGAAGAACACATTGGCT
This sequence comes from Alosa pseudoharengus, assembly GCF_046254945.1. NCBI lineage: Eukaryota > Metazoa > Chordata > Actinopteri > Clupeiformes > Clupeidae > Alosa > Alosa pseudoharengus. Next base: position 13,709,822 of record NW_027468565.1, read on the forward strand.
TTCGCCGCTTTACTGTAGTCACTCCCCCTCTCACACAGCACTGTAGACTATCAGAGAGGATAGAAGCGGGGCTTTGGCAGAACTGAATCAGTGTAGGTACTGTAGGCTACACGGGTAAAAGCGAGTGCAAGATCAAGATGTGCAAATTATGTGCAATAAACTGACACTTTGAATAGCCCATGCTACTTTGGACTGTCTTTAGATTTTGAATAAACAAACGACAATTCCGACTGCAAGGTCCCAACTTGAAACGAGCGATAATGATCCCAAATTTCAGGATGCCACACATGCATTGCACAAGCATAACCAGCTAGGCAGACAGAGCCTGGTGTCACTTACAGTATAGGCTACCAGAGACTGTTTTTGAGTCACATCGTTGCAAATTTCATATAATGATGCATCATTACCAAAAAAATGGTTTGTCTTCTCTATCATGAAGTTATTCAATAGGCCTTATTCAACATATAGCCTTGACTCAAAACAGCTGTTAGGCTTATATCATTTTCATCTTTAAAAAATGTCACATGCAGCCATGCTTAAATTCTGCTCACTGCACATTTATTATATTAGAATGTAATATTGAGTATTCATTATGGAATGCTTAGCTAGAATGATGTTTTTCCCCTATCCCATCCTATCCTTTAAAGGAGGCCTACCTGCGGGCATTGGGCTACAGGTTTTCTATTGGAATAGCATGTTTGAACGGGCACTGCACTAGTTAGATAAAGGAGCAATAAAGGTAAAGGAGTAATAAAGATAAAGGAGCAATTCACAGCTCCTTAAGTAGCCCAAATGCTTACTGTACATTTGTCTTGTAATTGTTTTAACCCTGTGCTAGTTTTGTGTCTCTGTTAGAACTCTTGCAGCAATTTCTCTCAGTATCCAAAACACATTTCTCCTTGGGGAGACAAATAAAGATACTTTGACTAGATAAAATGTGTGCTCCTGATCTTACCTGCAGCAGGTATGGGATCTTGGCGTCTGGGTTGTGTTCAGCCACAGCCTTGCGCACACGCCTAAGGATACTCTTGTAGTGTGAGAAGTCCTCCCTGTGCCGGGCCTCATTGTCCAGCTCACTGCAGTGCCGGCAGTGGCCAACCGCTCGCGCGTTCGCAGTGAGGGCAAAGTCAGTGGAGCGCAGATAGGTGTTGCAGCCACGGCAGAAGTAGATGTCCTTCCTGAGGCTGGCTGGGTCTTGGGGTATCTGGTCAGAGAAACTTAGCCTTGTTATTTATTTGTGGTTAGGAGAATTCCAACCACGTAGACCATACACATTTTGAATTTGAAAGTTTCACACACTATAAGCAAAAGTTTTAGTTCATCTGCTCACATCTAGAATTTTAAAGTTATTTGACATATACTGTATATATAAACAAAACAATGAAACAACTCAATCTTAACAACAAACAAACAACAACAAAATCTTAAGAATATCAAGTCAACACTATAAAAACCTGAGATGCACACTGACCCTGAGCAGCTTGGTGACTTGTGGGTTGAAGGTGGGGGTTTTGATGTACTGGAGGAAGAGAGTGGAGATCCTTTTTCTCAGTCCCTCCAGGTTGGCTTCCTTCACACCCCTAGCCAAGAGATCTGTCTCTCTGTCGATCAGCTCCACAATGTCCTGGGACAGCTTGCAGTCATGTTCCTAACACAATTTCAAAGTGACTTATCGATCAAATTAGGACGCTTTCATACCTATTTTGTTCCGAATCACAGGCTGAATCGATACAGTTTTTCCCCATTGTCCCTTGGGTTCGTGTGTGTGCATCCAAAGTCTAATCTTCTCCCACTCTACCGTTTTCGCACGTAACTCCGGTAAAATTAGCCTAAGACATTCGCTTGAAATTGAAAACATAGGCTAGCTAGATATATACTCTGTTAAAAGTGGAATAAACTTGTAATATAATGTGTAGGCCTACAAAAATGTAAGCACCAGCAAGTTGTTCCGCTACAACAGGCCGATTGCTTTCTCACTGCAAACGTACCGCTCTAGAATTCGATTGGAAACGAGCCGAGACCACCTCCTTCAAACGGCCTCGGTCCGTTTGTTTTGTTCCGAAACAGAGTGCGATTGCTGCTTTCACATATACCCAATCGAACCGATCTTTTAAGGGGAAACGCTCCAGGTTCCGATTCAAAGAGCCAGGTGTGAAAGCGCCCTAAGTCTCTGCCAAAAATGCTCCTCCATCAAACAGTTGTAACACAAACCCAAGGAAATAAAAGAGATCAGGTGAGCCTAAGTGATGTTAGGTCAGGCTTTTCAGCAAAGCCCACTCATAAACAATGACTACCTTCACTGTGTGTTTGAGTGTGAGCAGCACGTCCAGTCTCTCTTCCTGGCAGAGGTACTGTAGGTTGATGCTGGTGTACAGATCTCTTAGTTCCCTGGCTCGGAGGGTGGACTGGGTGTCCATCTCAGTGACCTTCCCATCAAACGCTCTCCATCTTTTAGGAGCTGCACACTGTGAGTGGGTCCAGTGAGTCACTAGGGTCAGGATCCAACTAGAATTCTCACCTCAGACAAGCATTAACAAGACCTACACTTGCAGAGGCACTTAACTGGTAATCTAATGATAATTGCAGTAGCGATTTAATTAGCATTTAGCTGAAAATGACAACAGAAATGCGATAGGGGTTGATAGAACTATAAAAACACACAAGAGGGTATAATGTTGTAGATGGAGGAGACAGGGAGGCACAGACCTTGTCCAAGAAAGCTTGTACAGCCTTCGACTGATTCCTCTCACCAGCGACGATGCGATGGCGGCCGATGGAGGCAATGAGCTGTGTCTCCTTCTCCAGCAGAGCGCACAGTGCAGCCTTCCGCTCAGGCCCACTCAGAGAGCTGTCGATCTGCTCCATTTCCTCCTTTCTCCACCCTGGGAGACAAGCATAGTCACACAGATACACTGGTATGCACACACACACACACACACACACACACACAAACACACACACACACACACACACACACACACACACACACACACACACACATACGTATGTCTTACTTTCAAGTGCATTGTAGAGGAGAGCAAAGTCCTCCTTGTTCTGTGGGTGCATCCTCCTGTGGTGCTCAGCATTGATGTAGTCCTCTTTCTGCTGCTTTTTCCGCGCCTCCTCTTGCTCCAACCAGACTCGACGGAACTCCCTGTCCATCCGTAGAAGGTTGGTAAAACGTCTGGCCTGCCAACGCCTGAAGTACGTCTGCAGAGTGATCACCTGACACACAACAGACATGTTTATTTCTCTTTTTTAAGTTTGACCGAGACATTTTGTGATACTCTACCCTCCTACACAGTTCCCATACATAGCCTATATAAAAAAACTCACCACTTCTAGCTGTATCTAAACAAGTTTGCTCACAACACTTCAACCTACTGTAATATCCATTAATAAACTATGATTCGTCCCTGATAACTGAAAAAAGGGCTGATACAAGGACAAAAGACAACAATATGAGACAATATAATAACAGAGATATTAAAGAGTTGCCACCTCTAGGAGTAATCATACTTAAGTATTTTCCTGTCTCTCACATGCTCAGTGATACAGTTTGTACAACTAACAAATAGACCCACAGATGCAGAGTACACATACAGCATTGAGTCTCGTGCTGTGGTACTCGTCTGCGGTGACGTATGGGCCAGGGCTGATCAGTTTGTCCTCCATGCTGGACATGTAGCAGCCAGTCTTGGTCATCTGGGTGGACGTGTTGTTGGCACACTGTTGAGTCTGACTCTTCATCTGCACTGTCTAATGAGGAAGGGCACAGAGCATCTTTTTAAACAAACGTGGACACACACATGTTGGAGGGCTTGTAAGAGATTTGTGTGCTTGGATGTGTTATTGGCCTACTTGTGTGTCCCGGCTGAAGGTCTCCACTCCTTTGTCAGGTCTCCTCTTGGGCATGGTCTGTACTGCAGCATGGTGGAACTCTGTTGTGGTGATCTTGTGACGGTAACCTCCCAGAAAAGGCTTTTTCCTGGTGGCCCTCTCAATTTCCACGACTACATCCTGATAGGTGTCTGCTTCTAGAGACGGAAAGGGAGAGGAAGGAAATTAAAATGCAAAATAATTTTTGAGTAATGCATGCCAGTGCATACAAAATAAAGGACAGACTGGGACCATGTTTGCACCTGTCTGGACTCTGACAGTGATTACGTCTGACATGTTGTACTGCTGGAGTTTTACTGGACGGATGGGGTGCCTTTCAGGGTCTGATGAGGTCATCTCTAGTTGAATAGTGCCATGAGGCTGAACCCCCAGGTCAATGAGAGTTTGGTCATTCCCCACAACTTTTCCTATGGGAAAATTGAGGCCTTAGAAAACATTTCAACATGCACTTCATACTTCATCATACATATCTGCAGTAGTCTGGCGTTATGACCTGTTTCCTGGATGTCACAGAAGAGTGTCAACACTTCACAAGATCTTACCATCAAGAGAAAGCTGTATGATTTCTGACGGAACTTTCAGCTCATTAGCAAAGTGATCCTTCAGTTCTCGAGTAGTGACACCAATGGTAAAAGCTATGGTCATCATATGTCCCTCGGGCATTAGCATAATCTTAACTGCAATAGAGAGAAAACTTTGACGTTCACAGGAAATGAGTTCATGTCTTCTTGCACAAATGGCTAACCTGCTTAAAATGAGTAAACAAAACACATCGGCCAACTGCAGCAACAACAAGAGTGAGGGTGACCTTGAAAGGGACCTCTGACTATAAGTAAAAAGGGTAAGCAGGGAAGTGTCAATCTCACCACTGGCCGTGGAGTTACCCAAATCAGATGTAACGCTGACATGGCTGGCAACGTCTCGATAATCTTGAGCCTTTGTAGAGCTTTGATCAGCCATAACATGACCAGTCTCCCCTGAGGTCAAAAATGTTGGACAAATATTTGTTGTTATAACCTCCGCAGCATCTTCAGTGTCATTTAGGGCATCCTCGGTTTGTGTTTCGCTTTCAGACTGAACTTCTGAAGTTGCGTAATTATTTTCCGAAACTGATTCGTGATGGCCCTCAGGGTCACCCTCGGTCACTTCTGGATGTGTGGCTTCATCTTCCCATGCTGACATAGCTACGTAATTAACCTATTCAGTACACGTCTAAACTCTAAAAAGTAAAGCTCGATACACGGGAACAACAGTTGCTACTAACATTTGTAAAAAATATAATATGTTCAATTACGTGGTAGTAGGAATATTATGCTAGTTATCAACATGTTTCCTTTCAGGGAGGATAGAGTGTTTGGTTGTTGCCCTGGTAACAGGTCACGTGACCTATTCAGCAGAAACTTGGTTGCTCTTGGGGGCAGTAAACAAAAACATTTGTAACAAGGAACTATCACACCTTATCTCTGTGCACTGCACATTGTGCGGTTGAGGTGACCTACCCTATAACTTGAGCATGAGACTAACATTAACCCACACTGTTTTAGATAAGCAACGTGGCCTAGCCTACTCTAGGGCTGCCTAACTGAAGTGCCCTATTTGTGTAAAATGTAAAACCTTTAAATGTGACTGCAAGATTTTGCTGGAATATTCACTAGAGACCATGGTAAACACCACCATTCTATGTTTACTAACAAACACAATGCTGGTGGAAACAGCAGGGTAGAAGGGCACTGGCATAATTTATTGGCTATCGAACAGCAAACAGTATAATGTGAAGCCATGCCTCATTGTTATGGCATGGCATTCATTCTCAGAATTTGGCCGCATTGATAGCAGGCCAGCCCAGTGTTTAAATGCTGCCACCCACTCAGAGCAACACTCTTGTGGGGGAGACATTCAGAGGTGAGTGTTATTACAAAATGTACATGCTTTCAGTGGAACTGCCAAAATGTATATATGTGAAGGCATCTTCTGATGTTGGGATTCCCTAACAAAACATTGCAATTGCATTAATAGGACAAATGACTGCAGTACAATGCAGTACAATAACAGTTTCATGTCCAAAATATTTTATTTCTGCAGTAGGCCTACGGTGCAGTAGTATGAATAGAGCAATACAGTTTTTTCATGTCTGAAACTTTGACACTTGAAGTAGTGCAGTTTTTTTTTTTGTAAGAGTTTAGAAAATATAATAAATCCTGAAATGTTTGTCCTGTGATTCCACTCCATTACAAATGTAGGTCATAACTCACAGATAGGAATGGATATGTTTGTTGGTATGAGTGAAGATGAAATCACTGACCACGTAATTCAGATGAGTCTTCAAGAAGCTTGCCAAAATCCATTTTTATTACCAAAAGACAGGTATCTCAAAAGTTGTTTTACTACCTTTGAAATATTTGTTCTAAATAAATATTGTATTCTAAATAAAATGTTATTCACAATCTTTTGGACCATTTATATACTAAAGTTGTTTTCTCTTAATTAAGTTTAGAGACATTAAGTGATGAAAATGTAAAACTTCTGGAGGCCATCAAGGCAGGTAAGTGACTACAGGGCATACTGACCTCATTACCCCCTTGGCTTTATTACCAGTGCTTATCTCTATACCCTTTGGTGTTTGTAATCTGTTGTGATACTGTTGGCACTTATTAGAGATGATATCTAATGAATTGCACATTAGACAATATTCAGTAAATGTTCAGACAGTTAATGTTCAGACTCATAACAGATCATAAATAGTTATAATAGTTGTGTAATAGATGCAGTGTGTACCATAATTAGATCATTTACTGATAAAGACAGAACCATGAGTCTTTTTGATTCATTACTTCATAAAACCAGTTGGAGATCATAAAGTCCTTGCACAGTTCTAAGGTTACAGTATATGATATGATCATTTCCAGGTGATATATCAGCTCTGCAAGAGGTGCAGAAGTTCCCCTCTGCTTTCCGGGAGGTGGACAGTCGTGGCTGGCTGCCTCTCCACAGGGCAGCAGTCCAGCCACTAGCAAAGGTGCTGGAGACAGTCTTAAACTGTGAGTTTTGATTCAGATAAACACTTGTTTAGTTTGTGAGAATCTTACGGTTGTACACTAATAACCTTTTTGTTTTCTGTCATGTATGTTACAGCCCCCTGTGATCATGATCTTGAGAAAAAAACAAAGGTGGGTGAGACTTGTCTAACTCTTGCTGTTGAAGCCGGTCTGTTGGAGAATGTGAGAACTTTGCTGGAGTTTGGAGCATCTCCTTACAGTGTCAACAGCAAAAATGAGTCTCCTCTTCTGCTGGGTAATGAATGGGTAGAATAGTGGTCAACTTGGTAGAAAAACAGCCAAATGGCATTGTCAAAATGATTATTCATGGTTGCCCCATGAGTAATGCACTGTGTATGCATCACCCAGAGCACATGTCTTTACAATTAAAGAACTATGACAATTATGGCCAATGTTTTTCCCTTCTCACATGTCTTATTTTTCTATGCCTTTGAAGCGGTGAGGGCAGGATCCTATGAGCTGGTCAGTGTCCTACTCACCTACGGGGCCTCTGTGGACCAGGCCTGTGCCAAAAAGTGGACTGCTATGCACGAGGCAGCCAAGAGGGGCTACAGTGACATCATGATGCTATTGTTTAGATGGGAAGGGAAGGTGACCTTCAGAGATCAACATGGTGTGACTCCACTGGGCACTGCAGCAGAGAATGGTCACGAGGAGCTCATCCAAATCCTTCTTCATAATGGTGAGCTATCTTTGTTGGTGGTTATTTTGGGTTAGCATGTGGTACTGGTTAAATAAGATCATACAATTATTAGGTTCAATTACAATCCCAGACTCTAACAGAAATTCCTCTTTTGAAGGTGCCAACGTGAATGCCCAGTCTTACAATGGGGAGAGTGCGTTGATGGAGGCAGCCAGCTCAGGCAATCCAGATTGTGTCAATCTTCTACTGTTGAATGGGGCTAATCCCAATCTGCCCAATGTTACTGGTCACCTTCCCATTCATCGCGCTGCCTACGATGGACACCTCCTGTAAGTGATAGGGTTGGAAGTTCTTATATAACTTTAATTGTGACAAGTCTCAGGAATAGTAAACATCATTCTGCCCTTGTCTGTCAACAACTGAAACTTTGGAAAAAGTTTGGAATCACTCCTAAAATCTCACATTCCATGGACGCCACAACCATCAAAACTAATTAGGCTATCATTGAGATTAGAATTATTATTATTAATAAGATTGATTAGAATTATTTCTGCGTGAAATACATTTTTGCTTGAAAGCAATTTCTTGCTGACCATTTCTTGACCTTAATTGATAAATACTTCAGATACTCAAGGAGTCCTAAAGAATACTGAATATTTTAATGGAACTGAATAGTTCCATTAAAAAGTACATTGCTGTTGGACCTTTGTACGCATGTAGACCCATCCATTCCATTCTAAAACGGCTGGTTCCATCTACAATAGTCACTAACAGTATTTAGCATGCCTAGATGGTATTTCTTATAAAGCTAATGTTATTTGAACTAAAATGTGTTTTTTGAAATATAAAAAAAAATGCCTAAATGATTCCAAACCTTTGAAAGTTAGTTTTGATTTTGAAATTCCCATGCATGCACAATTAACATAATCCTGTGAATAATTAATGGCTAAAGGTCAAGTATAGCGCATTTTTTTATGCACAGAGTGCAACCAAAGGTGACACATTTGTCAAATTCTGTTTGCCGTTTTCTGTATCATTGAATAATATAATACATTTGTTTAAATGATACTTACAGTGTTCTGCGGACATTGATACTGGTCACCTCTAAGAGAGCTTTGAGGCTCTCTGGTCAGAGCCCGGTGCATTCTGCTACCGATGGTGGCCATGCTCAGTGCCTGCAGCTGCTGATTGAGTCAGGATTTGACGTCAACACAACCCTGAGTCAGACCATCTCAGACAACTACAGTGACATGCGGCGGAGTGCCCTTTACTTTGCCGTCTCCAATGGTGATGTCATCTGCACAGAGATGCTCCTGAATGCTGGAGCCAAGCCTGACCTGGACCCCCTAAGCTGTCTCCTAGTGGCTGTACGGGCCGGGAGGTATGAGATTGTGAAACTGCTGCTGGCCAAGAGGGCTAATGTGAACTGCCACTTCACTCTGGTCAGCAACACGGTCTTCCCTACCGCGCTACAGTACTGCCTTAGAGATGAGATAATGATGCGACTTCTGCTCAACAATGGCTACAATGTGGAGAAATGCTTCAGCTGTCACCATGACAACCCCTCTGATTCGACCTGCTGCCGGAGGGTCCCTCATGAGCTGCTCTGTCAGGGTAACAGTGATGGAGATAAAATCCCTGTGAGTTTTCCTCCATTAAGTTACCTTAAGTTATGTAAAAAAAAGCCTTGATGTAGTTATTAAGGGAACATCAGAACCTTTTTAATAGATGAATCAATGACATTTAAAACTGATCTCCCCATGAGACCATGGTTTATGTCACTGCTCTTTAAGCAATTTCACTGCCTTGATTTAAGATGATTTGAACAGAACCTTAGGTGACATCTCAATCCCAGTGATCATTCAAACCACCGTGTTTTTCTCTTTGTTTCTTTTCTTGACCAGTTCTGTGAATTCATTGGCCTGTACTGCCTCATGCACCTCTCTGGGAAGGTGGTGCAGATTCTCCTGGACTACGTGAGTAATGTCCACCTTTGCTCCCACCTGAGACGCATTCTAAAGAAACAGAGGGAATGGGAACACATTTCGGACATCATTTGTGAGTTCTCACACTTCCACAGTTTACTTGTCTTTAGTTTCCTCCATTCATACATGTCCTGTCCGTGCTAGTGTATCCCCTTGGCTAGCCTGGCACTGACGCTGAGTTTGTGTGTGTCTCTGCGGACTAGGTAACCCTCGCTCTTTGACGCACCTTTGCAGACTGAAAGTCAGAGGACTCTTGCATCTGAACACTCTCCATGACTCCAGCACCATGGATTTTTTTCCACCCAGAATTAGGAATTATCTGTTGTTTAAGGAGAATGACCTTTATGAGCAGCTGTCTGGTGTGCCTGTGTGAAGCGTTAATATGTTTAAATAATGTCATCAGCATCTTATACTGTACATACTACATACTTGAATTTGTTTTGCTATTGTAATTTACTGAGGACTTTTTAATAAAGCCTGATATGATAATGTTTTCAGTGCATAAAAAAAAATCATAATACTGTATACTACATACATATACACATACTACATACTTACATATACTTGATTAATTCTTCAGTGACCCTGTCCTAAAAAAATGTTTTCGTCATTTATTGATGAATTTCAATAAAGCCTGATATGATATTACAATATTTGTTTTCAGTGCATATCAATACACACTATACACATGCCTTATAAGTTATTAACTGTAGTAATACTTTAAGCTGTGATGTTAGATTAACAAGGTTTGGGTGTGTAGAATCACCAGAGAGCAGAGCTTAATTTCCCTCAAGGGTCCTTTCCAGCAGGGAGGTAAACATAAATCCAGACGCTGTCTCACTCTCGCCTGCCTCACTCTTCAGCTCACACTGTCTGAAGCAAACAGCCCTTGCAGGTTTATGATAAAGCACTGCCCTCTGACATCATTGACCCAGTTGCACAGTGAGAGCTTCTTGTTCATTATCACAACCATTCATTCTCTGAAAACCATGTCTTGTGTACACAAGCACAACACTTTAGTGTGCTGGCATGCACGACTGCACTGGCAGGTGAAAGCCAAAAATACATTTGTGGGAGAGTGCGGGTATGTGTGCGCGTTCTCAGCGGGGAGGTTGTAGTTAGGCAGGGAGCAGGGCAAACAGACCTGGCATGGTTATCTGGAACTCGTGATTTCACTGGAAACATAACCATATTTCACAGAGGGTAAGAGACGGGGTGGCTGCTGACTGTCGTCTGACACTTCCATTAATGTTGCAAGGCTGTGTTTGTAGCAGTGTTTGAACTTTTGAACTTGTGCTCCCCCGGAGCAGGTGCACATTTGCTGCAAACGTTAACTCAGTTGGACTGCCTGCAATCTAAAACCTATGTTGATATATTTGTCAAATAAATCCAAAATGTTTTCTTGGTTAGCCCAGATGTGTTTAGACATTTTTGTTTAGTCATCATGTTCCTCTTTCTAATGTTTCTTTGAAATAAACGTCAAAAGCATAACCAGAGCTAACCTGGAAAATACAATAACACTGGATTTTTCAGGACATTGAACATTAATGTTGTGATATAGATTCATAACGGTGGCCTTTACTGATACCACACACTCGTATTATAAGATTACAGTAGGAGGATAACATGATTCAGTGGACCAGGTGCCTATCTTATAGCAATATTTACATGGCTGACCAATGTCATTTTTTTTATATTTCTACAAAAATGTAGCATGGCTACTACAGACATAGATGATGATGACCTTCTGGACTATGCTATACAGATGAGTATTCAGGAATCCTGCCAAAATTCAGCCTGCTCAGAGAGGTATGAAGTGAATCTCTGAAACTGTCTCAATTGTATATCTCAATTGTATCAATTATTGCGGGTGGGGGGGATATATATATATATGTATATACTGTATATACACACTACCGGTCAAAAGAGCCCTTTTGTAATTAAGCAAGCACATAATGTAATCTGAAAACTGCTGTCCTGATTAAAAAAACAATGCTCAGCTGGTATTCTTTTCTGGTATTCTGTAATGGAGTGGAATGGAAATGTATAAGTTACCCAAACTTTTGACCAGTAGTGTACATTTTGGAAGAACTCAAATGAAAAAATTGGTTGATATGAACAAATGTCTTCTTAGTTCTAGCTCGGAAAACTTAAAAATCCTGGAAGCCATAGATCGAGGTAATTTATCAATTTGTTTGTTTGTTGTGTTTCTTAATTTTATGTAGTTTGAAAGATGGCTATGTTTTTTACTTGTTCTACGATACATATTTCATTATTCATTTGAAAGTGATTGAAGTGTTCTTGGGAAATGTGTGGTCCTTATATTTTTAAAATTTAAATGTTGTATGCAACACATATTCATGTCAGCATGTATATATGTCACATGACATTTTTGATTGACTTAGATGATAGTGCCCCATATTGTAATTTTATAAATTCATAAGTCTTACCCATTCTTTGTGGTCTTATGGCAGCTCTCCATCTGTCCACTTTCAGGAGACTTGTTCATGCTTCAAAAGCTGTCTGATGTGCCAGCAGCCTTCACAGAGGTGGACAGTGGTGGATGGTATCCCCTCCACAAGGCTGCCATCCAGCCATCACCTCAGGTTCTGGAGATTGTCCTCTATGGTGAGTGGAAAGAATTAGAGTGGGAGGATCACATACCTAGATACCATATATTTTGAATTCACATTTTCCTGATATGCACTGTAATGTATTTAATGCAGACATAATGTACCTGTCCTTATAATGTTGACCTAATCCCTGTATTGTACAGTTTCATTCCAGAATTATACAGTGAAATGTATTATCTGTTCAACTTGCAAACAAGTTATGCTATGGAAATACTACCCATGACATATATCATAAAACAGCTTCATATAGATTAAACTTGGAGGAAAAGACCGGCGATGGTGAAACTGCTCTGATTCTGGCCACACAAGCGGGTCTGGTGGACAACGTGCGGATGATGCTGGAGCATGGAGCATCCCCAGACAGAACCAATGAGAAGAATGAATCACCGCTTTTGCTCGGTAAAATTGACCAAATAATGTTTTCTCCATCAAATGTATGTGGTCCAGAAATCTGATATTCCAACAAATTAGATGCATCTCTTGTTTTGCTCATTACACTGTTTTACTGCTACAGCAGTCCGAATGGACTTGTTTGATGTGGCCCTGACTTTGATCTCCCGGGGAGCTTCAGTGAATCAGCACTGCCTGAAGAAGTGGACGCCAGTGCACGAGGCTGCCAAGATGGGCTGCACAGACATCCTTAGACTCCTCTTGATACATGGGGGGAACATTTCAGAGACAGACCAACATGGAGTCACTCCAATGGCTGTTGCCGCAGAGTACGGTCAGACAGATGCTATAGAGATCCTCATTCAGAATGGTGAGCGCATGGCAATGCCTGTGTGTGCCTTTGTGTGCCTGTGTATGTTTGGGTGAGATCATAGCAAAATGACATGACTTGTTACATTTTTTGCTTTTAAACAAGCATGACTTACTATGTAGCCTAACTAAAAATTGATCAGCATTAATATTCAGACACAATAAAAGCCATAGCTGCCTGCTGACTATATATCAAGACATCTCCCTAACCATTAGGTGGTGACGTCAATGCAGTGGCTCCTAATGGGGACACTGTCCTCTATGATGCTGCTGGATCAGGCAATCCTGACTGCATCGAACTTCTCCTTCAACATGGAGCTAATCCCAATATCGCAAGCCTCTCTTCTCAGCTGCCCATCCATCGAGCTGCCTATGAAGGACACTACCTGTGAGTACTTTATCCTGAGAGAAACCAGCATAGCACTGATATTGCCCAGTTATTGGATCAGGTTATGTTCTCCTTAAAGAAAGTTCTGTCTTGTGTATGTCACTTCATGACTGGTTCGATTTTGAAAAGTTGAAGATCTTGACATGTAACTTTCCTTGTAAGGGCCCTGCGTATTTTCATCCCCATCACTACCCGGCGGTCTCTCCGGCTCTCTGGCCAGAGTCCCGTCCACTCTGCTGCTGATGGAGGCCATGTCCGATGTCTAGAACTTCTTGTGGAGAAGGGCTTTAATGTGAATGCCCTCTTGGACACACACATCTCGGAGAACTACGGTGACATGCGGCGGAGTGCCCTTTACTTTGCCGTCTCCAACGGTGATGTCACCTGCACAGAGATGCTCCTGAATGCTGGAGCCAAGCCTGACCTGGACCCCCTAAGCTGTCTCCTAGTGGCTGTACGGGCCGGGAGGTATGAGATTGTGAAACTGCTGCTGGCCAAGAGGGCTAATGTGAACTGCTACTTCACTGTGGTGAGTGACACGGTCTTCCCTACCGCGCTACAGTACTGCCTTAGAGATGAGATAATGATGCGACTTCTGCTCAACAATGGCTACAATGTGGAGAAATGCTTCAGCTGTCATCATGATGATAGTATATGGAGTACTGATAATGAAGAGGATGACTGTCATCCTGCCAAAAAGGTCCCTGTGAGTACCAGGGATGTAAAAAATATTGATAGACTTGAGTATCAAGATGTTATGTTTTGTGATGCTACTGTATACTGATTCTCAAAAACACTGTATTGTTACTTGATAGTTTACATGCAAATATTCATAGTAGAAATGTTATGTTGTACTTAAACCCCCAACCCCCCCCCCCCCCCCCTTAGTATTGTAATCCAGATATGTGACTCTTCCTCTCTACTGTGTTCTTTACACTATAGTTTTCTTATTTGTAACAATCATAATATATCCCCTTGCTTACAGTATTGCATCACATCCCCATTTACATTTTAATCCTTGTATCTCTGCAGTGTACTGACTCATAGTCGCTGTATCTCTGCAATATATATATATATCGAACTACAACTCCTGATATCTTAGCACCAGATTCTTGCCAATATGCAAACCTAGTGAGAACTGGAAATGTTTGGTTTCATGATTTTGTGAGTTGCAACATGACTTTCTGTGTTTACCTCCTAGTTTTGTGACTTCATCAGTGTGTCCTGGCTTGAGCATTTGGCAGGGAGAACTGTGAGAATGCTACTGGATTATGTCAGCCATGTCTGCATCTGTTCTAAACTTAAAATGATTTTGGAGAAGCACAAAGAGTGGTCAATAATCTGCCATATACTGGGTATGGTATCTTTTACATTGAGAAGAAATACAATGCATATTATACCTGTTATAACTCCTTACTCTTGCTTTTTTCTTTTCGTAGGAAACCCACGATCGCTTAGACACCTCTGTAGGCTTGCAATCAGATCTCAAATGACCTCACAGAGATTTGCTGACCCAAAGACTATGGATTCAATCGTGTTTCCACACAGACTCAAGAACTATGTGATGTACAAAGAGCATGATCTCTATACTGATATAATATGCTCCAATGAGTCAAAAAAGTAGTATGCCATTCTGCTTTCCTCCTGTTGTACAGTTACTGCTGCATCAGTTGCAGCACATACAGTAACAGGCTTTAAGTTTATTTTCAAGACTTCCTGATGTCTTAACATAGAATGTACTCAACAAAGCACTTGAAAAAGCAGCAAGATATGAAAAGCATGTGCTTTTCTCTTTTCTTTGCTGCTTGTTCCCAGTGAGAGAGAAAGAGGGTTTAAAAAGTAAAGAAACAGAACATTGTTCATCATTGTATCATTATGAACTTTAAATATGTGGGATACATTTCGCATGTGTTGCCATGTTTATATTTAATTTTTGTTGATAAAGGTACTTGAATTATTACAAATGTATTTATGTAAAGACATTGTGCTGAACCACTAAAATGTACAGTGTACATAAGCTTTCATTAGCAGGAGAACGTGTCCTGGTGACTCAGTAAAGTATGGGTCCACACACTATTCTCCCTCATGCTGTCATTAAAACACTAATGTCAAATGATCCATCTCTCCCATCACTATTTGATTTCACTTTTGGTCATATGTCTGACTGACTTTGACACACCATACCAGCTTATTCCAATACAATTAAGATTCTCAATGGAATGCTATCTGGTTACTGTACATCTCCTTTCCAGAAAAGGAACATCACTGTGTGGTCACTTTGTTAGAAAGTCACTCCCACCCCCAAGTCCCTCTGGCAGCTGAAGAGATTGGACGAGTAGTAGCTCTCCAATCATTAGTCAGGACAGCCTGCTATTTTACACCAGCAGTTCAGCCAAAGACGGAGAAGAGTCCAGTGTTGACTGGTGACAGACAAAGCACCATGAGCTCCTTTGGGTACAGGAGGGAACTGGACAAGTATGAGAACGTGGACGAAGAGGAGCTTCTGGCCACGCTGAGCGCTGAGGAGCTCCGAGAGCTGGAGAGAGAGCTGGCGGACATTGAGCCGGATGATGCTGTTCCCACTGGGCTGAGGCAACGGGATCAGACAGCCGGCACCCCAACAGGCTCCTTCTCCTCAGACGCCCTCCTAAAGCACTGGGACAATGACTGCCCAAGGCTCCTGGAGGTTGGGGTGAGATTCTTATCTGTTCACTTCTATTACACTTGAACCTTGCCAGTAAGATTGGCAAATGTAAGTGCAGAGTCTCTTGTCATTGTTTTCTTCCTTCACACTCTCAGTTTATATTACTATTTATTGGACTTTGTGTCCAGAAAGATCTATAGCCTATATATACGTATCTTGTTATGGACATATTGTTGTCATTGAGACCAATTTACTAAAATCCTCAATGCTAAAAGGAGATCAAAGTCATGACATTCAATTAGTTTGCAAGTGACATCTTAAAGTAGTTCTGGGGATCAGTCTGTAATACACTTTCTGACATTTTTAGTTAATTTAAAGTTAAAACGGTCTAGTATAACCTACGGTAGGCCTTTAACCTTATTGTCCATCCCTTCCTGGAGAACAGGGCAACATGGAGGAGGGCCAGAATGATAAGAGGGAAGTGGACAGTGTGACCTGGGGTGATGGTCAATCCTCAGCACTGAAGGACGCTGACAGGAACATACAGAGAGATAGCAGTGAAGCTGGCAAGACTGGAGGGGGGAAAAGGGAAGAATACCAGCAGTTGCATGTTAACAATTCCCATCCAGGTCACGGAGAGGTCACAACAACTGTGCCCTGTAGGTTCAAAGGTCCTAAGAACCGCAGCATCATTCCAAACCACAAGCTAAAGTCAGCCCCTGAACAACAGACAAGAAACCCCGTTGTGATCGATGATGTGCTGGAGATGGTCATCTGTAACGAGGCCGCTCTGAAAGAGATCAATCTGAACAACGCAGAGGACATCCCCATGGAGACCCTGGTGCGCTTAGCCGAGGCTTTGAGTTTAAACACACACGTGCGAGTGTTCTGCCTGGCCAACACCCACGCCGACGACCACGTGGCCTCCAGCGTAGCACGCATGCTGCACAAGAATAGCACGGTTGCCACGGTGAACATGGACTCCAACCTCATCTCAGGCAGCGGCGTCCTGACCCTGATGGCCTCGCTGAGGCACAACAGCACGCTGGAGGAGCTCCGCCTCCACAACCAGCGGCACATGTGCGGCGGTAGGGTGGAGATGGAGATGGTGCAGCTGCTGCAGGAGAACACCACCCTGCTGAAGCTGGGCTTCCACTTTGAGCTCCCGGGCCCCAGGATGAGCGCCACCTGCCTCCTGATGCGGAACCAGGACCGCCAGCGCCAGCAGCGCCTGCAACAGCGCCAGCAGCAGAACACTCACTCACATCGCACCAAGTGAGACGCAGAACACTCACTCACATCGCACCAAGTGAGACGCAGAACAGTCACTCACATCGCACCAAGTGAGATGCAGAACACTCACTCACATCGCACCAAGTGAGACGCAGAACAGTCACTCACATCGCACCAAGTGAGACGCAGAACACTCACATCGCACCAACTGAGACGCAGAACACTCACTCACATCGCACCAAGTGAGACGCAAAACACTCACATCGCACCAAGTGAGATGCAGAACGCTCACTCACATCGCACCAAGTGATACGCAGGACACTGAGACACAGAACACTCACTCACATCGCACCAAGTGAGACACAGAACACTCACAGGTACCAAGTGAGACACAGGGTTTATTGGAAGTGTTCTAGCATACATTTCTGACAAGTACAAATGTAGTTCTACTAAAATGTATGAACTTAAATGTTCTGTTACATAATAGTCGCTGAGTTTCAAAAAGCTTAAAATATGTGTTCTATACAGTGGACCGACAGGATGTAGCCACGTGTGTGATGAGGAGACGGATTAATCATCACAAACATCAACTAATAGCTCACCCGCTCTCTGTTCTCTTCCTCGTCCACCCCCACCTCCTCCTGAGTCTGTGAGGAGCAACAGCCGGCCAACGCGACAGATCGCTGAGGTGCTCCGGCAACAGGAAGGCTCCAGCTTTGCTACAAGGCACACAAGCAATCAGAAGCCTGAAAGAGCCAGAACGGAGGTTGTGAATAAGAAACGGGAAAACCTCCTGCGGGACATGAAGTCTGCCCTGCGGCCTTCATCAGTGAGGAAGACTAAGGAGTCAGCAGGGGCCCACTTACCTCAACAGTCAACACACACCTCATGGAGGCCATTCGTAGTAGCAGCGTTCGGTCACTCAGAAGGGTATGTGAAAATGAATGTTAATAGACTATTTTTGTATCATCATCTACGTGTAAATCTACAAGGTAAAGTATTTGTGTGCAGATGTGCATCCAATTCTCTTTTGAGTTGTCTTTTGAGCTGAGTTAGGAGAATTGACACATTTGAGTGTGACCCTAAAATGATTATATTCTCACACACCAAGTACTGCCACATGGAATAAGCCACTTTCTAGATCAACAGTGGAACTGGGAGAGGGTAACGCTTTCTGCATGTTTGTCTGTGCTTTTCTGAAATATATAATATTGAATGAAATGTCCTAATCTTTACAAATATCATGAATCTGACTCCACTGCACAGCCTGACACTGCGCTGGTACAATGTTGTTACCTGTCAAGTAGACTGACTATAGTAACCCTAAAACAAATGGAGGTGTATTCCACTGACACAACCTGTTTCTAGTCTGCAGTGCTGCTATGGATCGGTTCACTTAAACTTGTTTGGCCTATCTGGTTCAGGGTCTGGGTGGCAGGAAGCTACTCAAGTTCAGTTTGAACATTCCATCGAGCACAGAGCTAGAAAGGCAGCCCACTGCTGAATAATACAGTGTGAGTGTGACCATTCTGATGCAGCTCGTTCAACCCTTCAGTGTCCACTGACTAACACATTACTTTTTGAAGTGCAAGTGCACTACAAGTGCCTGGATAATGCAGGACACTTTTTGCCCTCAACGGTCACCATCTTCGCTATGTAGTGGAAAGGGAAGAACCATTTTCCTCAAGCCCCCCCCCCCTCACAAAAGTTGGCGTGTTCCTTTAAGCTTCCATTCCACATTGAAAGGGAATCTATTAAAGATACTGTTTTTTAGGGATTCAAATTAAAGTGAAAAATGTGACAGCCAACCACATTCTCCCCTACATATTCAAAGTTATTTACAGTAAAGTAAATAATTTAAATGTACCTACAAGAAAGACATTAAACATTGAAATAGTCTAAAAGACATGCCTGGCTGTTTAAATTATATGAATTATGTCTATGCACATAATATTAGTCTGGCTATAGAATACGCAAAGTGCTTTTTTGCTATCTTTCCCATAAATATCCAGTTCAGTTAATAATAATAGATGTACTGTAGATGGAATTATTGTGTTTGCACTGATAGGGGTCAACAGAAGTTGCACTCCAAGTTATTTATGGACAGAGGAGTTTGGAATGTTCTTAAAGGCAAGCTCTGTAAACAGTAGACCCATACAGTACCTAATTATTACAGAGGAACTGAAACTAAAATTCCATCTGTGTTCTGAAACTTAGATCTTTGGACACATATCATCAAAACTTTACAATATCTGTTCTAGGCTATTGCTTTAGTCAGTTTTGGGCAATTCCACGCAAAACTGTCACGTCCATAACGCCAACTAAATACCATTGCATTGTGTTGGCGTTATGGATATGACAGTTTTGCACAGAATTGCCCTATTGCTTTTCACTAATTCTTGAAAGAAGAGACAAAAGCCATATGTGATGACAAATTAAACTTTATGTATACATTTAACATATATTAATCTAGATACAACCTGCTGCTTGCTCAAATTAGATATTTTTCACGAATGTGGCACTTTTTAATAGCTTTTAATTAACATTAACATTTTGACTTATGAACGATTGAACCCTTCTCTGTGATGCACTAGTTGTAGTGGAAAGTATTAGATGTCACACATTTAAAATGATGACAAATTAAATTGAGGTGAATAATTGTGTTAACTGCCTTCGATTTAACCCTTTGTAACATTTACATAATTCATGTTAATTATTAAACCTGATAGCAGTTGTAACAGCTTTACATGTTTTGTCCCATTTCTCAGGAATGAGTGTTTTACCTGTGCAAAATAGTGCAGACACCCAGTCTCAATTTCACAGTCATCAGTCACCATGGCAGTGGGGTTAAGCAGAACTATCTGTATTTGACAGTCTGCCTGGCCCTGAAAATACGTCCTACTTATTGCTTCTAAAAATAGTCAGACATTTGCACTGCTGTCACGATAAGACTAATGGGGCTGAGGTGCCTTGGCAGAGAAATGGAGTTGGCTACTCATCAACCAAACTAATGACTCAAACTAGACTTCTGCTTCACAATCACTGGTAGTGTCCCACCACCATAATACTTATACGCAACTGTACTATACTAAAATACGCAACCCATATTCTGTTCAATCCTGCTTTTTCCCAGGGGCAAGCCTTTAACTTATTTTCAGTAGTTCAGACAACACTTGACTGCACCAGTATGTATCGGATACTGATCAGTTATGATTTAGATTGGTATGGTTACATAGTCCAAGGGGTGAGAGGTGTGCTATTAGATGTAATTAGATTTGACAGAATGGTAGCACCACATAGTTTATGTCTGCTCTCTCTGCTTCCATGTTTTATCTCTCGAACGCCTCTATCTCTAGTCTGGTTTGACTGCCTGGAAAACACTTGGCCAGCCAATGCACCTCAGGTTAGAAATAATCAAGAAATTTTTTTTATTTCCCTCTCCTAATTCAAACTGACTGAATCAGCTGGAAACCCTCAGACAATCAAATTCCATTCTTCAGGGTCAGCTCCTTAAAGAGCATGAGGAACGTAATACCAGAGAGGATTAAAGCGGAGCTTTAATCAAGGATCTTTGGTAATACCGTGGGTTTTGGTGTTTTTCGGTGTAAAATAAACTAAAGTGTTTAAACAGAACCCTATCTCAATGATGTCTCAACTCTCAACCACAGCTTGTAAGGATGTGACAAAAAATGGAAGACTATTTGTTAGTATTAAAATGTACTATGTACCTAATGTATCTAATTTCCCTAGGGTCCTTTCCTTATTTTTGAGGATGTCTACTTTCAACGATGACCAATGACCTTCACCCTCCACCCTAAAAATAAAACAGAAAAAGTGTGCTGTAAATAATATTTATTTATGTATACAATTTAGTATTTTCAGCATCAGTTACTACACACGTCATGGATTTCTGTCACTTTCACTTGCCTGTGCCAGTCAGTTAAGCAAAGACCCCTTAAACGATTAGTCTACGAGAGTAGTGTCAACTGCTTTTGTGCGGCAGCAAATTCTCATGGAGGCTGATGCTGTAAAGGTGGAGGGCTGATCTGATCCTCCCAAAATAAGAACTCTGGGTGACAGTTTGTCTTCTCCCAGTTAATATGAGAGAGAAGACAGAACCTCAGACCCATACCTAAAGCTATTTATCAGAAGTCTCTTCACCGAGTCTTCATGTTTGATGTGCATTTTAACACAAAAGTCACAGTGACATATCACTATCCTCTAATAACCCAGTTGAGTGAACATAACCTTGTGGGAATTTCCTCCTCTCATTCGTGCAAATAAAACAAAACAAAAAATAAAATAAAAAATATAACAGCCTTGAATACAATAGCCTTGTGTAGGTTTTTACATGAATAACTACAGTGGCTACATATGTCGAGTAAGAGTGTTTTTGTTTTTTCACAGAAATGTACAGTGCTACACTAAGACTTGGAAAAGGGTACAGAAAAGCTGGATATGAAAATAGTGTTATCTTCAGTATTATTCAAACAATTTTCAACATAAAGGACCTAGTCCATCTCCCTTTCCCATTAGTGAAGGAACCAAAATACAAAACATTCAAAAAGACAAACTATGATAGAAACCAACCTTGTACACAACTGTTTGTAATCTAGAAGATCACTTTACAGAGGATACATAACAATGTTTTAAAGATTAAGTGAGGTATTGCACAGATTAATAAAAACCGAAAAGGCAACAAAATATACAGCAAAATGACAGACCATTTACACAGTTTGAATATAATTTTGGATTTGGAAGCATGAGAAATTTAGTGTCAGCTATTGTTTAGGGCAAGACGAATGACAAAGGAAACTAGTCATCCCATTCATCGTCATCTTCAAAGTCTTCATCGTCGTCATCATCCTCATCTTCATCTGGAAATAAGAAGATTGCACATTCAAAAATACTGTAAATGTTACATAGACCATGCCATTTAAAGTCTGCACCTACAGTTTAAGATCATATGTGGTTTTCTGCTGACCCTCAACTCAAGGTGGGTCTACCAGAAAGACAAATTCCCTCTGCACGCAATAGGATAGCGCTACAACTCATGAGTCTCATGCGTTTTCCCACCAGCGGAGCTAGTTGGCTAGTTCAAACTTTTGCCAACTTAAAAAAAGCTTGTTCACGCTGTTGGCCAACAGCAGCATCCATCTTCTTTGTTTTCAAGTAGCAGGGAATTCACGCCGAACCGTTGCAACTCTGCCATCAATCATTATGTTAAGCCCGCCTACCGACTCTATACACGTGGGTATTGGCCTTATCAAAGTTTAATTTTTCCAACTCGCAAGCCAACGGAGAGTTGCTAGACTACCCTGTGCAGCAAATTACATTGGCTGCCGCTAGGGTGCGTCTAGATTTCTAGGCAAAAACATTCCAGCATTACATGTGAGGACAGCGCTCACCTGAGGAGCGAATGGCTTTGCTCCTTATCTTCATCACCTCCATCAGAGCTCCTACTATACCTTCAGAAGGAGCCGGGGTAGGAGGGCCTGACTCCGGGCCGTCAGACACCTGAGTACAAACACACAGACACATATCAAAGCCTGCAGAGATGAACCATAACAATATATCTACTGAAGTGCCACAACGTCAATGTTCCTCTTGTATTATACATTATGCATGGATCTGGTTTTATTTGACTTTTATTATACATTGGGCATGAGAGTGATATGCTGTACTGTATGTGAGCAATAAAGAAAGGAGACATGGCTTGGAAGCCCTTACGGTTTTGAGCTGGATGCCCTGTCGGATCTGATCCAGTAATGCGTCTCGGCCGGTGTTGGAGACCGGCCTGCTGTTATTCTGCTCCACCTTCTTCAGCGGCATACCCTCACGAATCTGATTCAGCAAGGCCGATTTGCCGTTTGGGGCCAAGGGCTCTCCGGCATCTACGTCTGCCTCAGGCGGAGGTGGGGGTGGAGGCGGCGGCGGTGGGGGTGGAGGTGGAGCTCCCGGTCCTGCGTGGGACACTGGGGCCGGGGGTGGAGGTGGTGGTGCAGCCTGAGGGGCACAGGAGGCGTGTGAGGGGGCCGGGGGTGGTGGAGGAGGGTGTCCTCTGAAGGGAGGAGGGGGAGGCGGAGCGCCCATGCCCACTCTGCTGGGGGGTGGAGGGGGAGGTGCTGCAGTCGGGGCTCTGGAGGGAGGTGGAGGAGGTGGAGCTCCACGGCCGCGGGCGGGGGGAGGGGGTGGGGGTGGCGGAGTTGAGATGTGGGGTGGGGGAGGTGGAGGGGGCCCTCCACGAGATGGAGGAGGTGGTGGAGCTAGAAGAGAGAAAGAAATATTTTTTTGATGAAAAATATATAATATAATAATATATAAGTCTGATGTTGAGGTGGAGTAAGTAACTTACAAGGTGAGCCCAAAACCACCAGTAGGGGGCTCTTTATTAGAACCACTGTAGGCGTTTTTCGACCGACAGAGAACCCGTTCTTGAACCGGTTCCGTTCAGAATTCTTTGAACCATGGTGCTATCTAGTGAACCAGCCCACATTTCTACCAGTTTACAACCAAACCATGGATGCGTCATCAACAATGGGCATGCAAAACAAAAGTTAATGAGATGCATAAACGGGAGAATGGTATGAACAGTTGCCCCATAAAACAGGCAGAAATTACGTTCCGTTCCGAACCGTGTTTTGTTTGGTCAAAATGCTCCGACCGGTTCAAATGTTGGTTCGTGAACGGGAACAGAACCGGTTGTCTGTCGGTGGAAAATGCCTACATGTATGTAACACCTCTGAATGTGTCACCTCATACTAAAATATTCTAGGGTTACAACATATTCTAGAGTTACAACAACTAATTAATAAGTTATTAGCTCCTTAAAGTTGAAAATAATGGACAGATTCATCATTTATGAATAACCATAAGTTGTAGCCCTCAAACAATCAACCAATAGAAATTGTTGGTTGAAGGCTGTAGCTATTTTTGATCACATACATATCTTAGTCTATGAATTGCATAGACTGTATTAACACAGACTGAGAGCTTCACTTATGGCATTTAGTAATGTTCAATGATTCACCCTCAGGCATCTAGGCCTAAATAGATCCTTACCACCACACTACTGCAGCATGTGCTCTCTCTGTCTCGCAATTCAATTCAATTCAATTGAAAAGATGCTTTATTGGCATGATAAATAGTCTCTCTCTCTTATACACTACCCCAGCACTCTCTCTCGCTTTCTCTCTCACCACCACACAACTCCAGCCTGTTCTCCCTCCCTCCCTCCCTCCCTCTCTCTCTCTCGCTCTAATCCGTTCTCTCTCTCTTACCTTGCCTCCTCAACTCATTCTTCACAGCCTCTACTCCTCCCTTCTTCTCGATGAAGTCATAGATGACCTTGGACGTCTCCTTGTCCTTGAGCTGGGCTTCCGAGATGCCACACATATCAAACAGGTTCTTCAGCTCAGGGTCCAGGTTATTTAGCTGGAAACAGAAGAAGGCGAGAGAATGTGTGTGAGTAAAAGTGTGTTGGTGGACATCGCATCACCAGCGTTACCTCTGTGGAATACAATGACACATTAGGGGCCCCTACAGGTTTACACACTTATAGAGCTGGGGGAGGTGCTGTAATCTTCCCATTGTGAAAAACACAATTTCCAAGATTAAAGTCATACATTTCCAAGAAAAAAAAAACCTTGACCTTGGACATCCCCCAGCTCCTAATCATTTTTTGATCTATAATGGCCCCAATATGCTGTAGCCGAGCCTCTCTAGTCTCCAAATCCACATAACTTACGTTCAATATTATCACAAAATCTCACAATAATGGTAGCCAACGGGTACAGCCACCCTCCCTCCCGACACCTTAAGAGACGTGACAGACAATAGCAACCATGGGTGATAGCCTGCTAACACGCCTGTCACCCAATACGAGGTGCTGCAAGTTTTGTGGGTTCGAACTACATGAACCGTTGTCAACACAACACAGGTTACAAAAGCACATAATAAATTATGCTATTTTACAAAATAGAAACAATGTGAAGTGCACTCTGATCTCAGTCAGTAACTATAAACAGCCTATTTTCATAGACAGTCTTCTTACTGTCAATAATAACTGCAGTTCATGACAATTACCAGTGTATTAAGAACCATGGACGTGGAGGAGGTGATGCTCTAGAAAACTGGAACAGTTAAATAAATCAATTCATGTTGAACTGTCCAACTGACCTCACAATGGAAGAGAGCTTAAATGAGTCTTTAGCTTTGTCTTCTGTGGCAATGCAGCACTCAACAAACTAACTTGTGAGAACTGATCAGTTGTACTCATCTACATGGGTTGGGGTACGGAATTCTGTAGGTTGTGGTTATCTTTATGTTTTGTATAAAAAATGTACAGACATGAAAACAAATTTGCAACAATGAAGAAATAACTATCCAACCATCCATCTAACAACAAAAAAAATCCACTTCCTTTTTTCATCCACTTCTGCCACCCTATGGAGAGATGATGTAACTGACCCAAACAGTGTCCGTTTTGGACCCTCTGACAGGCACTCGCCCACTGTGTTGAGCAACTCCAAACGTGTACATATTTGACATTCATTGCCTCCCTGCCCCATGACTATGGCATTGACATGGTTACAGTGTGTGGGTTTTAGAGCGGCCTATGCCACATTTCCCCCTATTATATTCAACACTCTCAGCCAGGGGTTTCAAAACAGTCAGCTGTGTCTGCTGTTCCACATCAGGTGGGCTGTGGAAAACTGCAAAAAAAAATTGGACAAACCTAATGCTTTTAAAAAGTGGACTTTTTTACAACACAACCAAATAACAGTAATAACTGAGCCTAAGTTTCAGTTCAAGATTTCAGTTACGTTTGAAAGCACCGTTTTAAGCATCCCCTAAGTCCCACCCAGAGTTTAATCATTGGGATGTTGGGGAAGTATCTATAGTTACATAATTTCATGTTTGCCTAGTTTTGTTTTCCTGTGTGCGCTGCGAGTGTGTGCACTGCGAGTGGCAGACACAAGGCTTGCATCTCTGTGGGAAGCAGAAGGCATGACGGCGTCAGATATGTGCTTAGCGTCTGTGAGGAACATAAGGGCTTTGTGCCATTGCATCATGCCACAAGCACATGGGCCAGCTTTGTGCTTCCCTGTGCTACACTGCATAGGGAAGAGTGTCTGTGTATGTGTGTGTGTGTGTGTGTGTGTGTGTGTGTGTGTGTGCAGGACAAGCCATTATTGTGGTACTCACATCAAAGCCTGTGTTTGGGTCCCAGCCCACGTGGCCAATGTGCCTAGAACAGAACATAAGGCAGTCCTGGGTGAATACACACACAGTATGTAGAGACAGAAAACAAACACAAACACTTGCTCACGTATGCTCACACACACACACACACACACACACACACACACACACACACACACACACACACACACACACACACACACACACACACACACACACACACACACACATGATGTCACTGGGAAACAATAGAATTGAGCTTCCCCTTCCCCAGCGCCACCACCACAGTGACATACTGAGAGAGTTGGAAATGGAACACACGGAGAGCAAATGGCACAAAACAGGAGAACTCTGCCGATTTCACTCCACTCCACTCCAGACAATTAGCTCCTGCACAATGGGAGGAGCCAACATGAAGCTGAGGAATCTTTGGGATATCATCTAAAACAAGTGTCCCAACATCTTTAACAAAATAACTACACTGACTGCGGGATATCACCCATACAGGAATAATAAAACAAACTAGCACAAATTACAGCCTCTAATCTCCTTTCTATGAACCTGACATTAACTTTTTAACATGAACAGGTAATTGGGGAGTCAGAGCAAGGCAGAAGAGACTGCAGTACTCACTGGAAGTTGCTGGGGGTGCCGATGTCAGCCTTGGTCAGTTTCTTCCGCTTGCCTTTGACTTTCTTCTCCTTCTTGGCCAGGCTGCTGTGCATCATGTTGTTCATGTGGGAGTTGTTGTGGAAGCGCATATTGTTGATCTCCGGGTTCTTAATGTCAACAGTCGCCATGGGTAATGCCAGCCCTGGGAGAGAGGGGGAGGGGGTGTCAGAGTGTCGGACGCCAGTCTCTCGGGATGTCAGACCTGTCCAGGACTTGAATGAGCAGCTTGAAGCTACAGCGAGCTGGGCAAGGGCGTTCCGTAGGACCGTGCGGACGCCATGGGCCGCGGAACAATACAGCTCTGTTCTCACACGTGGAGAGGCTGCGGGGGACTTGCAAAGTTGGGAGTGGGAGTTTACAAGCCAGCAATCACGCACGGTCAAGCAGCTGGAACGCTTAGAGCTCCTGCCAGCAAACAACGGACTCTCCACCATAATACAGAGAAGTGACATGGATACATGTACACTCATTATACAAATACTGAAATATGTGTCCTTCCTGGTCACTGTATTATACATGGCATTCTCTAAAGCTACAGCACAACACACCACTCAGTACAAATAGGGAGAGTAAACTTTAAAAATTAGTTTTTTTTTCCAAAGAGTCATACAGGATGAAAACATTGTCTTAAACAACTGGGTGCTGGTCAAGGTGTCATACTCATCATGCACACTCACAATAACACACCACAGCATCTCACACAGGTAGCATGGGGGGTTACAACTATTCTAAAAGGCAACCAAGCCAACTCTGTTATCGTTAAAGGGCAACAAGACAATGAAATGTTGCTCAATACTCATGTGTATTGTCTGCACTCTGATGCCTGATTTCAGGCGCTTTAGTTGTTTTAAACTTCAAACGTATTGCGGTTGAATCCCTACTCTTTCCCTAATGAGACGATAGCACTTAACTAAAGCCACACAGCAGAAATCCATTCACAGCACCACAATCAAGATCTACACAGCACTTTCCAACCCAATAGTCACATGTTTGGACTGTTTACCTGAGCTCTGGGCACACCCCCTACCTTGGGCTACCCCCATGGCCAAGGTGACCGTATCCTGCCCAACACCCTGGTCTTGCCGCTTCCCTCTCCGAGGGAGCACTGCATCCGTCTCCGACACAACCCTTCCAGATCTCCTTGAGGCGGTGGACAGACGTGCGGCCGGGAGGGAGCGGGCAGCAAAGAGCTGGTCCCCTGACAGCACCAGGCACTGGAGGGGCACTAGGCAGCTAGGCAAGCCCTCCACAAAGCCCTGCGGCGGTGGAGAGCGGAGGCTGCTGCAGAACATCATGGCCCCTGCAGGGCATCGCTGTCCCAACACACACGTCCTGCGCTAGTCTGCTATTCCTTTCAGTGCTCTGCCCAGACGAACCGCTTTAGGGACCAGAAGCCACATTGAAGGACCAAGTAGCACCACTCCCCAGAAAACATGCGTAGCCCAAACACTCTCCTTTTCATCTAGATGAGCCTCCTTCAGCTATGACCGCATTGGTAATCCCAATAAATTACACATGCGCTGGAATATTATATAATCTCTAAAACCACCATTAATCCGGTATAATCCCCCAACATTTGCTCAGACTAACCAATCATGATCCGTCTGGAACAGACTACGTAACTTCAAATAAATGACAATTTGTTCTTTGCCTCCTGGTGCCACTCCTTAGGAGCCCTCAGATAAGAGACCCAAGCAGATAAGCCCAGGTGCTTCTTTCATTACTGCAGAAAGTGAAGTAGACAGGATTAAAGGGGGAACAGCAATGATGAACTGAAAGTCTGTAGCACGACATTGCATGATGTTCTTTGTTGTTTTTGCAGGCTTTACCACAAGAACATGTTGCTGGGACATGCTGGGCAAGAATGTATGGTTTTATGAGTCAAGAGATTCTAAAAGTATAAAATTCCGCTGCATAGAAACCATAGAGCAGCCTTCACATTACACAGCACAATTTTGAACATAATGTCAACCTCAAGAAACAAAAGACAGCAGTGCTTTTTTCAGAATACCACAGACCTATATGCTATGCTGGCAATACCAAATGATCCAAAACTATGGCAACAATATAAAGGCAAGCCAGGTCAAGACAGAAAAAAAGATGTCTGGTTAACTACAATACAAGTACCAAATCAACTCCACATACTGCTTGTTCTGATGCTTGTTCTGACTTCTGACCCTACATGGAAGACAATAGTTTGAATGACAGTTGATACGTAAATCACAAATCATTAGCCTGTCTTTCCTTCATGGTCAACACTCTGCATTAACGCAAAGTAAACGACTTGAATAATTTCAAAATAGAGAGAAAATGACTAAGTGCACTAACTGACTGGGAGACTTGAAGAAACAGCTTAACAAGCGTTATGGGAGCAAAATCTGGCGCAAATATGTCAACAATGTAATGAGGCTTGAATGTCAATACGATCCCATCAGAGGAGGGGACAGAGAAGACCTGGTCAGGACGAGACCAAACCGAGAAAATGGCAATGGGCGTTATGGGTCACAAACGTCCAAGCTGTTTTTGAAGTTAGTTAATACAGAGCAAGGTGTCATGAGGCACAGGCAGCACACATCAACACAGCCACACACAACTGTGAATGATCTGTTAATTTTCTACAAATCAGAGTGCAATCAGAGTGCATGTCACAGCAGAAAAAAGCATCCAAGAAAGAACCTGCGTCCGTGACACTATCCATATGCAATGTGAAGTACGTTCCTGTGGGCCATTTCGGTTTATGACTTCCCAACCTGTCATTCAAAACCAAAATTGTTACATTAACTCCACCAAAAAAAACTGTTATGAATCTGTAATGAGCTGATGAAACGCTGCCCGTTAATAAAGACAAATAGCGGAGACTGAAGCTCCATGGCTAAGCACTGTGTGTGATGCTCCCCCAGAGCTGCACTGCCAGACTGGAGCTCTCATGGCCGCAGTGACCTCCGTTTCCTCTGACTGAACCATTGGGATCAGGGCCGGGACGGACGCTGCTGCTCGCATCTGGGTCAAGCACAGCTGGGTGTGTCAGTGCAGTGGACTGCCGCTACATGTGTGTTTGAGTGGCAGTGTGGAAATATGTGTGTGTGTGTGTGTGTGTGTGTGTGTGTGTGTGTGTTTGACTGGCTGTGTGCGCAACTGAGTATCAGGGGATGTTGGCATATATGTGTAGAGGTGCATCTACACTTCCAAATGCATGTGCAAATGACCTCCTTTCCAGACTAATCGGCTAAATCTACTGCTGTTTCCTATTATGGAGCAGCAATCAGTAACTCAATTAAGGAACTCAAATAAGAAAAATCAGGAAAATTTTCAAGTTCAATTTCAAGTCACATACCATTGGGTCCATCACGTCTTTTTTCTGAAAAACAAAAGATGGACATTGTTAAGAATTTGGAAGCCCAATCAAACACATTGGAAGGTGTTAGCAACAGAGGGGAAAAGTGTCAGTTATGGGGTGCTTAATCAACAAGCTAAGCGCTAGAGGACAGGTGCGTTATGTTAGTATCATGAGTCCAGTGGAAAGAGTGGAAAAGTGGGATAGATTTCCAAGCCACCCAACGTGGGAGCCCATGCTATCTTTGTCTAAGGAAGACAGGCTGGGAAGTGAGCATGCCACATGCATGCATGTTTAAAGTCTACAGGACACTCAATCTAATGGTTCTTCTGAATAAACTATTAACTATAAACTATAAAACCGCCACATGGAAAGTCACATGGATAGACTATTTAGTGCTGGGAGCTACAAAACCAGAGTGATTTTCCAACTACAAAGCCTAGCAGGCAACTAGGGAGAACTAGACCAGGATGAGAGAGCAAAGTCAAGTAAAGGAATAGACTTTGTGGAAGAAAGACAATTAAGAGCATTGCTACTAAATATTCAACAACCTAGTAAAGAGGAAAAGGCAGATTGGAAGATTTTACAAAAGCAACACAAAGGCCAATCCACACGATAACAAAAATACTGATATTTCAGCAGAATCCAGGTAGGGGTTAACAGAAATAAGTCTGCATGTTACCGAGGCCAAGTTGGAAAACAGATTTTCCCAAAATCAATCCGGGGGGACCATGCACATTATCAGTCAGTCAGTTTTCAGCAATTTAGGTGAAATAATTTGACATTTACTGAATACAAATACAGATCATTCACTCTGCTATGGACGGAGAGCTCCGCCCATGCATGTTCAGAGCTAAAGTCAGTGTCTTATAATATTCTGCCAGGCTGAGATGAATAAATGGATGACCAGTGAGGTCCATCAGGATTGATCCTTCTCTCTGTTAGTCAGACACAAAAACTTCATCTCCTAAGCAGAGCTGAGCAGATCTTGCAGCTGTCGAGAGTTACCTGTTCTCCGGGATCGTCGATTGAATAGGTCATTGAGTGCTGCTCTGAAGCGCTTGGCTTCTTCTTCACTCGCAAAATTCAGGCCAACCTGGCAGGTCTGGGGGCATTTAAGCAGATTATTGAGTTAGCCAAATAACTTTGGACACACATAGGTTGACTTTGCAATCCATATACAAATATGTTGCTGAGATAATGGTTTACTCATGCAACATGTTAAAATATGCTAGCACAATCAGAAAACATACTGGTATATATTAGCATATATATTAGCATACAAGAATTAGCTTCAAGAATTGATCAGCAGTATATATTAGCTTCAAGAATTTATCAGGCTAAGAAAAAAGAGCGACTTACATCTCCTGGAAATGTAATGAAGTATGCCCGGGAATTAATAGTTGCAAAGTTATTATAGAGCTCCTGTTCAAACATTATTTTCCCCTCCTAAAACAAAACAAAACAAAAAAAACACAGCATTTACTTGTACACAAATGCAATAACACATTGCCACACACAAATAAAATAAAATCCAGCTGGACAGCGTTAGAAGTCCCATATATTTAATGTAAAGCCTGCCTCTTCCAATAAAATAGCTCTTAGTATTCTTCTACAGCATCTCATAAAGTTGGAGAATACAACACAGAGAATATAAGAGCATTCCTCTTTGCAGAATATCTCTGGAGTGTCCAGATTCTTACGTCTTGTGCACGGTCCTCTAAAGTTCACCCCACTGGTTTTCTATGGAGTTCAGATGAGGGAACTGAGAGAACCATGTATCTTTTTTAGTAAACCTTCATTAACATTTTGGTTCATTGCATTTTTGATTTTTTTTTTTTAATGCCCATGTATTTCATGCAGTTCATGATATCATGGACCCTGGAAGAGGTTCCCACAGCCTTTGGATTAAAAACAGTTCCAGAACATCACAATTCATCCAGCATAATTACATACTTAAAAGGGGCTCTTTTCAGTATAGTCATTCTTGTATGCACACTAAACCCACCTTGAATGTGTGTTGGTAAAAAGCTCAATTTTCTTAGATCATAAAACACAATTCCAGGACAAGTCTCAGTAGCATGAAGCAACTCCAGCTATTTACATTTCTAGTTAAAATGACAAGAAAGGCTTTTCCTGGCATGCCCTTTAAATAATCTATTAGCATGGAGGTATTTTGTTTAGACTTGGTGACCTCAAGATGATACAATAATCCTTAGGGAATGTTTTGCCTCTCTTACCATCCTCCTCATTGTGTGTAGGGGCAAAATAGATATGGGTCATTTTCCAGGCAAGTTTGTAAGAGTTCCATTTGATTGGAATGTCTAAATTATTGTTTTAAAGGTGCTCTAAACAATGTTACGCGGTATCTAAGCTAAAATAATTTTCATACACACATACAGCAAACATCACCTCATCATCCGCTAGCTGCCTGTTCCCTGAATATACTGTAAAAAAAACAAGGTCTCTGTGGACAGCACAGGCTCCAAAAACGGCATGAAAAACAACCTGGTCCAGCCTGGACCATAAAAACATAACAAACTGTTCCAGCCAATCACTGACAATATGCGAGTTTAGGAGAGTTTCAATTACACGAGAGAGGGAGGGGGAAGGAGTAGCAAGCTAGCTCTCTGTTTTGTTTGAACATAAACAGAAGTGATGTTACCCATTGCTTGAAGCACCCTTAATTTTAAATATGGCTATTTTCAGGCAAGTACCTGTTTTTATACCCATTTCCTGACTTAGCAAGGTCAATACACTTCCCCCTTATTTGAATTGTGTCTTCTCTTATCCTTCCCATGTTTCTACTCCCTTTTTCCTCATCGTTACCAGGGGCCCGATCCATGCTCCCATTTGAACTAATGTTTGTGTTGAGTGCGGTTATAAAACACCATTAGCAGGCTTGCTAATGCATAATCCAGGGTTCCCATGCAGGCCTGTTAACACAAGTTGCATACCTCATCAAGTCTAACTGACTACTGCAAATGATTATGCAATAGCTCTTTGAATGACTTAGTGTCATTTG
The DNA here is from genome assembly GCF_046254945.1 of Alosa pseudoharengus. Lineage (NCBI taxonomy): Eukaryota > Metazoa > Chordata > Actinopteri > Clupeiformes > Clupeidae > Alosa > Alosa pseudoharengus. The sequence goes on from NW_027468565.1 coordinate 13,743,298, forward strand.
TATTATTTAGCAAATGTTGCAAATATGTCAATGTGCCTTAGGATTTGCCCACCATTAGTATTAGAGGAGCTGTGATGTGGTCTTACCCTGATGTCATAAACACGGATGTAGTAAGACCTCTGCGGGTTGTCTTTGACCAAACAAGCAACACCGCAGCATCTTTTCATCCAGGTCTGGCTTCGGTCTGCCCCATAAACCTGGACAACTGCTGAGCAGAGGCTCTGTAAGAGTGAGAAAAACCAGCTATGCTTAAACACACACAATTGCATTCTAAAAATTCTTCCTAAAACTTAACACATAAAAGCCCTACAAGTAGGCCTACAACCATTTCTCATGTCTGTGCATTTAATCTATCTATGTCTTAAATGACACTTTTATCATTGTGCAAGGACCACAAATGCATACAAGCATGAATCATCATATACTTCCTTATATCATATAGCCTAGTAGTATTCAGTTACAATTCAACAATTAGTGTAGACATTGACAAAACAAGACACACAAGACAAAACACACTGTCCCTCTTTGGGGCAGTGCAGTACCTTGAGGCCTATTCAATATTGTTTTCTTACAGTAAACTTATAAGAAAAATGGCCAGATGTTCAAAACCTTATTATATTACCAATATTTCCACAGACAAACACATACACATTCTAATAAAATAAGTTTGACAAACAATCTCAACATCAATACTAGAAGCACAAAACAAAAACATATAGGCTATAACAGAGTGAGAGGGCAACAAATAACTTCAGAGTTCAGAGCACTATACTGATCTACGAAACAGCTTGGCAAACTATTACTGCAAACACTTAGCTGGAAGGAGATCAAACAACAGCCATAAAAAGTAATTCAACCCATCCTTGTGGTTGATGCGTCACAAGAACTTGTTTCAGTGACCCTGTGAGGTAGCTCCCGAGTCTCTGTAGAAAACCTGCTTCCTGGTGTGTGTGAGAACTGCACAGTAAGCACTGGTGAGATGCATTAGAAGCGACTGATCTCAAGCTGCGTTCACAAGCAGGCTGCTGCGATCATGAAACAGATGTGAAGCAGCAGTGGACCCCCCCAGAGTTGAAACAGTTCCACTGCCACTCACACCCACACACTTACTTGATCTTCGATCATACTACATCACAAGAGGCCGTGGATAATATTAGGTATATTTTCGGCAAAAGTCTATTTGTTGGGTATTTGTACCTATAAAGACATCATTCAGAGAGAATGTTGAATGTCTGAGAGGGCAGTGACTTTAACCATGAATGTGAAGTAGAAAAATGATTAACAGATTTGTATCTTATCTGAGCCAACACACGCTGGCTACACTGAGCTATTTCACTTTTTCAGCCCTCCATGGCTTTTTGCTCACTCTTTAACTTAACCACACTCCCCTCTTTCCTGCATGACAGGAACCCTCAGGAAACAGGTTATGCTGACTAGAATGTACCACAGATGTGTGTCAGGATCACAGGTTTAGACAGAGATGCCAAAATATGGAAATAGCTTACATCAGCATCAGCATTATGCTCTGTGGCAGATGTAGGTTCTAGCCTGTGGAACTCCAACTAAGGAACATCAACCACTTCAAACTGAGAACCACAAGAATAATGAGTAATATTGCTTTCATTATTCCTTTTTTAAATATATCATTAGGGGATGTTCCTGTCCCAAGCATGTTTACGTTTGACAAAAAAAATTGTATTGCACCTTTAAAGATGCAGTCATTCATTCTAATGAAACAAATCTTCTGCTGGATTCAGCTAAATCCTATGTTCACCCCACATAAACGTTATTCCTGAGAAGTCCTGGCTCTGTGTGAATCAATGGGGCTCAGACTGAGCCAACACAATGCTGTTCCATCTGATAATCAGGGTGAGTATGTGCTCCAGCCTTGCTTCAGGAGCATGGAGAGGAAGACATGGCATTGACCCATGAGCTCAAATATCAACAACCTTTTGCTAGAGGACAAGGAAACCACCTTTAAATGACAGAGGACAAGGACACCACCTTTAAATGACAGAAGGTGATTCAATGATGTATAACAGAAAAGCTTGGGATTGTAGAATTTTCTGAAAGCTCTTCTTTGTGAAGTTTTTTTTGCTGACTTGTCCTTTATCTGGCTCCAACATCAACAAGTTAGCCTATTCAAGTACCAGGAGCCTGTCAAAACAATGTCTTGAGTTTTAGATGATGACCATGCATGTATTCTATCTAGTATACTCAGGATCATTCTCGTGTATAAGCACTTCCTCTGGAGGGCTTTTTACACATCTGCATCCTGACACTGTTCTGGACAGTTCTATGGCCAGTGCTTGATGTTTCTGGGGAGAGGAGCAGAGTGCTGAATTGAGCACATGACTGCTGAAAGCCAAGTCACAGTGTCTCATATGCAGTCACCAGTCATTCCTCAATCAAAGCAGCACTTTCATCCGCAATTCATTTGGCAGAAACAGGAAGAACAGAGCAGCCCTCAACCCGCCCGGCAGAACAACAACGGACATAGCTGCAGTCCAGGAGGGCAGGCCATCAGTGTATGAAGCCTTGTGACAAACTGGCCAGTCTGAAACCAGCACAGCACAAAGCGACTGCTGACGCTTCCCCACCTCTCTTTGGGCACAGGAGAAAACATCACCCCTTCCTTCTCCTAACCCTCCCTTCTAAGCATGACATAGCCTTGGGATTATGTAATTTCTTGATCAGTGATTATAAAGACTGTGGGTTCAAACCACAGCTGCTGTCTAAGCTCTTTCCAAATGGACTATCAACATAACAGACATGTGCATGTAGCCAGGTGCATCTTGAAGATTCTGATGCCTCTTGTCCTGAGAAATGTCCAGATATGTTTATGTTCAGTGTGTAATATTGTGCTAGGTGCTTATAGTCAGTTGCCTACTGTTGCCTACTGCCTGTTACCATAATACAACAAAAGAGAAAACGCTTGCATCCGTAATTGCTCCTTCTCCACAATTTATGATTACCGGTCAGTGAAAATGAGGAAGTTCTTGACAATCACAACACCTCTGCTATTTAACAGCAGGAAGAAAGGTACCACAAATATCTGCACGGACCACCAGTTCTGAAAAAGCCCAAGCTGATCTTGCACCAAAACACATCCTCAAGAAGCTGGAACACTCTTCCAGTGAAAGAGTCCTTACTGAAGTAGGCTACAGAGAATATGTGGGCCATGGTTGTATTGTGCAAGAGCAATAATGCACATTTCCTATTTCATGCTTTAATGGCGTAGGCCTGCCAAAAGAGCCCGTAGACTCTTCTGTGCATTGTGCTGCCCAAAGATCAACATTGCATCATTTTGCATCTAGTCTCCCCGGATTATTTGGCCAAAAAGTAGAGTGATTCATCAGTTTATGGCAGTATTTCTCAAAGTGTGGTCCGGGGACCACTGGTGGTCCGCAAGCTATCCCAATTGGTCCGCGAGCAGATGTTGTAAAAAATAATTGTTTGCAATATTGAACCAACTTGTATGTAAATCCAAAGTTCTGCAATACTGCCTATGCAAGCTATGCCAATTTAAATCATATGAATCCTCTGACACAATAAGCAAGGTGCAAAGACAATAAGCAAGGTGGTTCAGTGAGTAGGCCTATTGTGTCTATTAGCTAGGTGGTCCGTGAGGTTTTTTCTAATGGTTAAGTGGTCCTTGGTCTGTAAAAGTTTGAGAAACACTGGTTTATGGTGAAACAATTTCACCACAGGTAATCAATCATATTCATTACTCACTTTACACTTACAACTGCCTGAAAATAATTTATGGATGCACAGACTTCTACGAGGCCATGACGTTAGCTCACTGAAGTTTACACACGTGACAGTGAATAAAGTACACAAGTAATCAGAACAGGCCAACATTGCAACACTGATGCAAATTAACCTGCCTGTTTCAGCCCTTCCAAACATCAATAAAATACATAAACTGTTTTCCCATAATGTCCATCTCAAGACTGCGGTTCAGTAATCATTCCATCAGGCTGCAAGAGAAGTTAGCTAGGCTTGCTCGCTCGGCTGTCAAAATCAAAATTCCAAGACAGACTTGCGTACCTGTCTGCCACAGAAGCATTAAAACTTGTGGGATATCATAATTGCCACACTAAGTGGGCTATACCCCATCAGTAATAGAATAGCTTACAGTGGACAAACATCTAAATATTGCGTTTAATGCATAAAGTAACGTTAAAGTGTAAACTTACGATGCATTTCCTGCCTAGGTGGTTGAAGAGACATTCGTTCTCTTGTGGTGTGAGTAGCAGGGAGCCAATATTCCCAACCCGCCGCTGGGGCGGATGGTTACTCATGGTGGTAATGTTAAATTAATCAAAAACCCACCTCTGTCTCTAAAAATAATTGTTATATAAAATACAAGAAGTGACGGGTCATCGTGGCCTGCAGCAGGATCATTTCGATACACTGCTCTGGCAACAGAAAAATGGCAAATTTGTTTTTCTATTCTGAAATGTTCTCGCACTAGACTGACCTAATCGCTACATTCGCATTAATGTGGACATGCCAATATTGTGAAGACAATAACGTTATCTAGCTAAACTTTCATTCCTGAAGTGCAACTGCAACAACGATTCCTCAATCCAACATGGCAGAAGGCAGAATGAACTACTTTGGAATTCTTGCGCGGGGGGACGATGCAATTTGACCATATTATGGTGATGATCCCTGCGAAAAAATATAATGAAATAATAATAAAATTAAAAAAAATCCTTATAAATATTATTAAGGTCAATCGAAAGCATAAAAAAACGTTCTACCAGCTTACAGGTTATATTACGGAGACATGAAGTCCACCATTTCCATGATGGTATTATCCTGTTTTCCTCTGGATTGTGCAGTATGCGGATGGGTGCGCACAGACCAGGGAGGGACTGCAGTGAGTAGGTGGAGCACATGTAGCTACACCATTACCTACCTTTTAAATAGCCTACGACTCATGTGATGTCAAACTGTTGATCAATTATATTTATTGTTACGCAAGCTTGTTATTACCAATATTTCAGTCTTACTGTAGGCTATAGACATAGTCAAAAGAAACAAGTCAGCTAAGTCAGCCTTATCTCGTCTTTCTTCTTTATAGCTTGAGGTTGTGGTGGTTATGGTGATGAATGAATCTGGGATTGATTAGACACCTCCCTATGTATCAGAACCTGCTTACAAACGTCTATAAGCTAATTGGGGTCAAAATGTCCCCCAGCACACAACTCATCAACTGGTTTTCTGCAGCCCACTAGGTTAGTTAGTTTCTGGCTTTATTTTTACACACTGTGTTTGGGTTGAAAGTTATCTTTGGCCAGCACTCAGACTTCTTCAGGCTGCCATGTGCATCAGGGTATTGATTTGTGCCAGTTTTAGACACAGTAATAGACATTTTGTTAAGTGGACTTCTTCAGTTAAGGGAAGTCAGCATTATGTGTATTTCACCTGGTAGATATAGCTAGATGAAACTGTTTTCAATGTGGCTGCTCCTCGCCCATTTAGTTCCTCTGCACAGATGTTTCGGTTTTTATTTTGAATTGTGTAATGTTTTTCTTTGATAGGCTATTTGGTAATTGTTAACAAAATTACAAGATCACCTGGTAAGGTGACCTTACCAGGATAAAAGGTCTCAACAACATTTAGTACTGTCCAAAAGTATGGTATACAGTATGGTAGCCTAATGACATTCTATGGTGCCCTCACTATATTTGGTATGAACAAATAACAGTGCTTTAGTTTAACGTTATGGGAAAATATGAAAATATGAGCTTTGAAAAACCTGGAGAAGAGAGCAGAGTCCCAGTCCTGCTGCTCTGTGTTTTACTCCCTGTGTTTTCTCTTATGTAAGCAGCACGAGAATAGAGCTCAGCTCTAGCATGATGGGCTAGTGAGAGGGCAGAAAAGAGAACAGAAGTGGACAGACTGTGTCCTAATGTCAGGTGAGGGCAGGAAAGAGACTTAGCACTTAGCATCAGTATTGCTGCAACAAGTGTGGTGTAGTCAGTGGTTAAATTGGCTTTTGTAAGGAGGGGGAGCCCTTATTTACGGTGAATGGTCATCATTCAAAATCGCGTCGTAAAATGACAATGTGTTTTTACACCAAATGGGCTCTTTTTCCAGTATTAATGTAAGGTAGGGCTACTATTGTCTCATATGTGGGAGGGGGGGCTTCAGGGCCCCCTGACCCCTTGGGCCCTTGGGCCTGGGCCCGGTAGGCCCATGCAGTAATCCATCCCTGGCCTACTTTATTGTTATTTTTACCTTTAATGTTTTGCCTCTCTTTAGGGTTTTTCTACTAAATGCATAGTTCTATAGCCTACTTCAAAATGACTGATTCTGCACACTTCTGGGTTTACATCTTCAATCTCTACCGCCCCTCAAAACATCTTCCAGGGTCCATTTCATCGTTATAGATCAGGGGTGTCACTAGGCCTAAACTGCACTGGGACACAAGCCCCCCTAGGGGGGTCCGGGGCATGCTCCCCCGTAAGAAAATGTTGTATATTTTAACGTTTAAATGCATCAATCTGGTGCACTTTCAAAAGAAATTCAGAGGTTAGACTTAATAATTACATAATATTATATAAAATTATTATAAAATATATGGATGGAAATATTTGTGCTGTAGTAGTATTTTGCAGTTCAGAGTTTTAACTGTGTACACACAGTCTGTGTGACACAGAATAGTTATGATACTGCAATAAGTTCACAACCACAAAGCATATTTTCTGAGTTTCTTTTTAGAAATGGTCAAAATGGTGTACATTTCAGCACTCCATGAAATTATGCAGTAGCCTGTAGCAGAACAACCTGTGTTGGCTTAAGCTAGTCATATTGGTCATTGTAATGGTCATCTATACATGCTATATCTCCCTTTTTCAGGACAGTGTGGGCTACCCATATCTGGGGAAGTAGATGTGATAATGCTTAAATGCAATGTGTTATGACAGCCTTTATATCAAGAACAAAAACATTTGCGTCTCATGATTTTTTCCCTCATATTTTTGCATTCATGGCATTAGGAAACATTATATTATATTAGTATATTATATTATATTAGGCTATATTATAGCATCTGGCAATATAACAAACATGATGGTGGGATACTCTGGCTAAGCAATTTACAGAAATGTTTCTACTGACATACTGTAGGCTAAATAGTTTAGATGAGAATACATTATAATTTTGGCCCAAAGTTGGAGACCATGTAGAAATGTGTTGCAATTTAAAAAAAACAGATTAGGCTACTCGGGAACCGCGTTGTAGTCTACAGATGTATGCGTTATCCTCGTATTCGGCAAGGTCTGCTGTTTATTGTGATATACGGTTCGCCTTGTGTTGAGTTTAGAGTTTGTGCAGAGATGTGTGCAGAATGCAAATATGATTAGGTCTACATTTCATACAAGTTCAATGTTAAGTTTCTCGCGAACCATTTATCACAGCCACTTGGCGTTAATATCATTGGACAGCTTAGATTCCGCTCGTTCACGTGATATCTGTATGATATCTGTGTGACCAGTACACCGCGAGAAATTAAACCTGAACTTGAGATTTTACTGGGCCACGGAAGTTCAATATTAGGCTAGTCTTGCTAATTATTCAGTCTCATATGCCATGTATTTGGCAGGAGATGAAAAATAATTCTAGTGGAATAACAATGGTTGGTGCTGAAGGAGACGGAGCTGAGCTCCGGCAGGGTGTGTTGTGGACCTGAGGAGGCGGAGCTGCGCTCCGGTGCGCTCCGGCCCAATTTAACCTCTGGGTGTAGTGCAGCACAACATTAATATGTTAAAACATTTGACGTTTTCTCAAGAAATTAATTCAGGATTTTCTTGCTTATAAGCTTCAGTACGTTCTCTTTACAACTACACAGGCACATCAGTCATTCATTTTTAATCAGTAAGCATCTTTTTCTATCTCATCAGCTATAGAAATAAGACAGAGGCTATGAGTGTTAGCTCTTTTGTTTTTGTTCATTCATTATGCTTGGATAACAGGCAGACAGTTATGCAACAGACTCAGTGACAAAAATGCATTGTTAGTCTGAAGTAGAGCCATCAGTAGGGAGATCAGAACAGTTCTTGTAATACAATTGCACCAACTCCAAATGGCCACAGGAGGGCACCATCTGTCGGTGTTTGTGTAGGCTTATTTAAGAGTGTGCTTCAGGTGTATTTATGTTATCTTGACTCACTTGATCGTTCCAAGGTAATAATAATAGTTTTGATAACCAGATTATAATTTTACTGCTGTGTACCTTCTATATATCTAGCTTCTCTCCCTCCTTAAAGAAGCACTCCAACTTTTTGAGAAATAATTTTTTCCATCTACCCCAAAGTTAGATAAGAGGATATACTGTATACATACCCTTCTCTTCTGTGTGTGCAATAACCCAATCGGACACCGTTAACCTGTTTTAGCAAAATTCACTGAAAGTGGAACAGAACAGTTAGCCGACAGCTCCCTGGAAGTATGTATCCTATAATCTAGCAAATAAACTAATTTCCCAAAAAGTTGGTGTGTTGGTTGGTCTGTTAGTTCCTTTAAAGCTCTTTTAGATAAGCATTTTGCATTGCACTGCAAGCTCTGGGTTCAGTGTAAAATGGTTGCCACAGCATGCCACAGTCAAAGTTCAACAGTTCAACTGAACAAAGATCAATGGTGCTTGCTCGATCCAGTGACAACCTGTTGCTCGATGCAAGCTATAGGAAATAATGGGTTTCGGAGTGCAGCACATTGGATCTGAAGGCCTCAATAACCTTCACCTTCACCCACTTATCACTCCTTGACGTTCATCCCTTTCACCACTAGATGGCAGCACGCATAACAGGTCTGAAAAGGTCTGAACACCTCTTTTCAGAAATTGTCTTGAGGTTACAGCATTGGAATAGTCTAAAATGATGACAACTTATTGTCTAATTAAAGTGACATTTATTGAGGAGCTCAACGCATTACAGAACACTGCTGCAGAAGATTTGGGGATTATAAGAAAAAAAATACAGAAATAATAGTTGTAAACAATTACTACAATTTAAACAGTAATGCACCATTATAGTGGATGTTTATATCAGTACATAAGGTATTCTTAGAAATTTATTTAGAGATATTCTTCACCAGAACAACTTATCACAAACTGTTTTATACTATTTTATAGTCAGCCGTTTATTATTATTATTATTATTATTATTATTATTATTAATAATAATAATAATAATTTTTCGCTAAATCCAAAAAAAGAGGAATAAACACTCTCTCTGACCCTTTTCAGTGTTTGAAAAAAATATTTTGTTGTTTAATATAGGTCACATTTGGTAGGTCACATTTCCAAAAGGGATGGGTATTGGAAGCCCCTCATAATCCAATTTAATTATAAAACACAGAACTGGACTAAAATGTCATCATTTATAACATACACAGTACAGCTCAGATCTAACATGCTGAAACTGCCTTCCACACAGTTCATAGTTGAGTTCAATAAGATTTTGCCGATTTAAAAAATGTAGTAGGCTAGTACATAATTGCCCTCAATATAGGAGCACAAAACCACACAGTGCTTGTCCCTGTGGCTAGAGGCCATGATGTGTGTTCATATGGCTGTATGTCAAAATGTGTTTGAGAATGTTATAATATCTCAGAAATATTCACCACAAAATGGGCAAAAAGCTGAATAATATAATTTTACCAGCTGTTCTCTTTGCATGTTTTGTTTAAATTGACCCTGTGCTCCTTGGGCCTTTATTGTTTCATAATCATTTGCCTGTGAAACATTTAATCTCAATAAGATGGTACTTTGTTAAATAAAACCAACTGTACAAGACAAAAATGATGATGGTCTTTCCCAATCGGGGAGTTTTTTTCACCACTGCCTCAGGGGTTCTTCCAAGGTGATTTCCAGTTAAAACCAGTAAACTAGTGTTATAACATGTCTGTAAAAGTGACAGCCACATATGCATAGTGAAGCAGCCTATGGTGCCACCCACCACTTATGGCCACTGATGGAGTAAGCACTTTCTGTGTTACCACAGCTGAATATGGTTTTACGTGTGTCTGAGACAAGCAGAATCAGATAAAGGCAGCCAGCAATTGACCAAGATGCTAAGTCACAGATCAGTAATCTGGAAAGAACAGGGAAACCTGCTCTCTAGTCATTTATGAGGAAATACTTTGGCTGTTAGAATGTGCTTAGAGAGCACATGTGTTCCCACCCCCCCCCCACCCCCCACCCCCCACCCCCTAAATCTACCAAAAGGTTGTAAGGTACACTTGCGTGTGGGGATGTTGTTTCCCACCCTCTCGTCTAGTCTAAATGTTTGGATCTCATACCTGATCCTACTTATATAACCGTTAAAGCAGACTTTGTGCGATTTACCTTCTGTTAAAACAATGATATTGCATTTCGAAGGACAAATGGGAACTAGCTGTGTTTTCACAACTGTTCAAACACAAATACGAATTTGAAAATTGTTAGTGGATATAATAGGACCACCAGCTGTTATAATATTCCATAGCATTTCAAAGAGTGCTTTGCAAGCGTTTTGGTGTGAGGCCTTTTAAAGTGATGGTACAGAAAGGCACATAAAATTCCATTTAACTTACGAGTCAAGGTTGTTACTGTTACTGTAAGACCAAGCCCCTTCCCTAATCAGGCCTGCAATATACGTCTTCTGGGTTTATCTGGACTGAACACATTCAGATGTTAATCCTGAGGGTTAACAATTTTTTAATCTGGTCCTCTCCTTTTATATTCTTGAATTGATTTAATCAGATTGACATGCAGTGCTGTTTTTTTATATACCTCTTTCTCATGTTTCATGTCAAATCCTGTCTATGTATACTTATACCCAAATCTTGTAAAGAGAAGAGGCATAAAATGACTTGTTCAGTCCTGCATGATTGACCATACGTCTGATAAAACAAATCTAAATGCAACAGCTTGTGTTTCCTACTACAGCCGGTTTATTGTCACTATCACATTAGCATTGTCACTGTTGCATTTCTTATTCTCTGACTTTTGGATTCCCCATCAGGTGACTACATCTCTCCTCAGCTGCTCCTGCAGACTTATGGACATGTGAGCTGATTAGACAGAAGTATTCCAGCTTTTCCTGCAGATTTCTTCTGCATTCACACCCAAGCAGATAACCATACACTAATTTACCCATGTTCATATGTTAAATAACATTACTTACACTAAGCCAATCAGCAACCAAAAATCATTGAATCCTAGCAGTTTTCCTAGCCCAGGTTATACTGCCTTTATTCTTTTTGCATAAGTTCTAATTTGCATGCATGTATAATTGCATTGCATGACTAAAATGAAGCCAAAGAGAGTAGTGTGAGTGCAATTTTTTCCAACTGAATTGCATCTGAGTCATGGCTCCCTGACAGGGGACCTGTTTGATTGTTGACTGCTGAAAGTGAAGGGAGACTCAGACTGTGTTTGTTGATGCCCTGCTGTGTGTCCTGTGAGCTCTGATGGAGACAGCGTTCCCTCAGGCCAGTGTGTGCCCATCTCCCTCGCCCGAGCTTGGCAGGTCAGTGAGGAGGAGCCATCCAAACAAAGGAGCTCCATGGCCACTCCAAACAAATGTGTCCACCGTGGGAAAGTGGCTCCCAAAGGAGCAGGGCCCCGGGCATCGGCAGAGCCATGCATCCTCCCAGGCAGCGGCTGCCACTATCTCTTTCCGCTGTAGAGCATCCTTGAGGAAACCTGGCAGAGCACAGCGCTACTCCTCTGGATCCGCCTACATCCTCTGGACAACTGGCTCTCACACAGCCACAGGTGGAAAGGTAAGCGCACACTAACAATAAGAATAAGGGAATGAGAGGCTTCGTAAGGCATGCAGTTTGATTGACTTTTAAATTGAATCAATTTAGTTTGATTGAATCTATCAAATATCAAAGCTATTAGGCAGGGTCTATTCAAACCAATTCAAGTTGTAATTTGCAAATGTTTTGGTATTGAAAATAAATTTGAAAGTGTAATCTCTGAATTGCCCATATGAACAGTACAGAATGTTGATACCCTTTTTGTCAATTGTTTGTAACGTCTGTTTGGGAGAGAGGGTTAGAGTAAGCAAGCAATAACCAGAAATAGGTCAACTGACCATATATAATTGCGTATTTGTATAGGATCAACGTTTCAAAGAGGTTTCCATGACAGACACTTTTGTACATACAGTATGATAAAGTCATTAGGTGGTGAAACACGACACGACAGCTGGTCTCAGATGGCTGAAGCATCTCATTAAAAATCAAATAAGGCAGAAAAAAACACTTGACCTGAGGTCACAACTGATTGTTTGTAGATGAACAACCAGCAAGGGTATCTCTGTGTGTGTGTGTGTGTGTGTGTGTGTGTGTGTGTGTGTGTGTGTGTGTGTGTGTGTGTGTGTGTGTGTGAGTGTGTGAGTGTGTGTGTGTGTGTGTGTGTGTAGTGTCCTACTGTATTTGGCCTTTACGTGAGAAAAAAATTTCAGTGCCCTCTCTGGAGTGCCATTTCAAGCCATAATTTCCCTGCTGAAAAAAACAGTTAGAAACCAGCTTATTTTAGCTGGTATTTGCTGGTTTTCTTCCAGCTCTTGCTGGTCTTTGCTGGTGTAGCTGGTTGGGCCACCAGCTGGTCATGCTGGCATGGCCATCTGAGATCTGAGGAAGCTGGTCATGCTGGTGTGACCAGCCAGTCGTGTAGGATACAGCTGGTGTAAGATGGTGGTGACCAGCCAGTCGTGTAGGATACAGCTGGTGTAAGATGGTCATGCTGGTGACCAGCCAGTCGTGTAGGATACAGCTGGTGTAATATGGTCATACTGGTGACCAGCCTGCCAAGCTTGACATTGTTGGTTTAAGATGGTCATGCTGGTTTGCTAGAATGACCAACATAAGCTGGCATGGCCAGTTAAACCAGCAATGTAGACCAGCAACACCAGCTAAAATGACCAGCTTGAGGTGGAACGATAAGCAAAACCAGCTGAATTACCATCGTAAGCTGGGTAAACCAACTGAAGGTATGTTTTCGCTGGTCTAGCAGGTCAACCATCATAGGGTGGTCAAAGAAGCTGGTCAACCAGCAAACCTCACGCTTAGCTCATAATGGTAAAGAGAGATCAAGATCCACATTTTGGATTTTTGTTTCACTTTCTTTACCTGTGAACCCTCACCCCCATTTTCCCAGAGTAGGTCTAGCCTACCAACACCTCAGTCTGTCATGTAACATTATGTTCAGCTAAATATATTTGTTTGGAGAAAGTTAACAATTTTATTATTTTAGTTCACTGTTTGTTTTATCAGAAGGCTTGTCCTACTTTTAGTCTGGATTGCCTAATGACGCAGTGTTCATTTTCATTAAGGATGAACACTATTTCATCCTACTTGATACATTGTAGCTTTTTAAGTGAGGTTGGGGCATGTCGTGATAGGTGCCCTTATTTTGTCTGGGTTTTTTTTTCCGCTCCTGCCCTTCAAACAGTCTGTGTCCGCCCAACATTTTAGCCATTTATAGCAACAAGAACCAATTAATGAGAACTGAAATGCTGCCAAGCTCACCATTTTCCTAAATTAATTGGCTTCTAACTGATATCCAAAGCACATGCCAATACCACTGGCACCTCAAGGTTGACCCACAGGACATTTTAGAATCATGCTGTAGTCGTGGTACAGAGACATAGCTGAGCTTACACTTAATTGTATATGTGCACATACAAGCATGGAAGTGGTCTCTCACATAAGGTCAAGAGGACATACAAACAAGAATGCACACACTTGAACAAGCATTGGCACACACACACACACACACACACACACAATCAAAAACATGCAGGGGGACTTTTTAATGCATTTTACAAGAAGAGTGAACTCCTCTCGCCAAATGCTGACTTAACCAAATGTCCTGTCCAAGGTCAACAACAGATGATTCATTTCTTCTAACCAACGCTGTGGGAGGTACTGAGGTCTCACTTTAGATGTCAATTTCATGTGGCTGATTAGTCTGTTCACCTCACGCGGGTCTGAACACACAGTAAACACAACATGACCTAAATGCACATTTTCGGGAAAACCTCAGAATTAGTTGAGGTATTGACATTATGAGTGCAATGTGTTTTCTCTCATTTTGTCATGTGAAATGTTTGTTTCATAATGTGAAACAAACATTTCTAGTCATATGTGATAATGACTTATTAGTATAATATAATATATAAATTACTATACGTGTGACTGTAGTTTATGACAGAATTATTGATCCAATAGAATTCCCCGCTAGGAGTAATTGGAGATCGGTCTAGTGATCTTTAAGGGATGATGTGAAAAGCAGAGTTATTGCTGAAGAAGAAAAGTGATTAAAATTTAATGAAAGGAGAACCTGAAAAAAACATGTTTGTGAACAAATGCTTTTGTGAGTATAGTATGCAGAAACACCATATGGATTATATATTAAGCACTATTATACATAATTAGAAGATTTCCTTTTGAAAGTATGATTCATTGAGTCGTAAGTTGATTATCTCCCACAGCACAAAGTCACAGAAAAGAGTTTCCGAGATTCAGACCACAGAGTTCATCTCCCAGTTCATATGGTTTCAATCAGTTCAGCTTGGCTTAAATGTAACTTCAATAGTTTAGACTTTTGGTGGAAAATGCAACTTCAAACAGGGAGGTTTTGTCAGTTTGTCTCAGACATTGTTTTTTGGGGGGTCTTTTTTGTGGCAAACATGGTGGATGGTTATGGTTTGAGGAGATGACTTCAGCACTCTTGTTGCTTTTGGGCAAGGCTTTGACTTTCTTGACCATTGCACTGGCACAATACACTGTAAGACATCAAACTGTGCCTACATCCGTATGCTATTAACATTTAGACACGTCAAATCTTTGACTTTAATATCCATATTACCACTGTGCCAGATATTATCAGTGGAAGCTTATGTTGAACATATATGAGACTTTAATATTCAGAATATTCAGCAACTATCTCTCACTATTATTTAAAAAAAAATCAGTATGACATATATGTTTCATAAATGCAGCTGTGCACATTTAAGCATCTACTTCAGCTCTGAGAAACAGAACCAAGTTGAAAGGCAAAAGAGAGCACTTCTGTGCCGATTCTCTGCTCCGTGTGAGTGGTTTTCCTAGCCTACTCAGGGCTTTGTGGTGAGTGGAAATTGCTGCTGATTTTCCATGTCTCTCCTAGTGGCAACCACTGTGGCCAAATATCCTGAGAATGAGAGCCATGGTTTCCCTGTGATGGGCTCCATGATTATCCAACATAGAACAGAATAGGCCTTAATACTGGGGGGGTCTGGCTGGAGGGGACGCGCAGTCGTTTTGTATATGAGAAGATCAGCGTCTGACTCTAACGAGCAGTCAGACAAAGGAAATGACAACATTTATAATGGTGTTTGTAGTACTACTCTTTTTAGCCCCAATAAAACTTAACTAAGCTTATAATACTGTTTCTGCTACATGGCGACTATCAATGCTGATGACAACAGCAACAACAATAAGAAAAATTATAATAATGATCATCACTTTGTCATTTATTCATCCATTTTGCATCATAAACTTGGAAATCATAAATATCCAAATTATCATCAAGACCTCTCCAAAAAACTGTATATTACATACACAACCGGTCAAAAGTTTAGGGTCACTTAGAAATTGCCATTCCACTCCATTATAGACAGAGTACCATGCATGAAAGTACATAATGTAATCTGAAAACTGCTACCCTGATTAAAACAAAACAATGCAACTGATCTCCGCTGGTATTCTGTCTATAATGGTGTGGAATGGACATTTCGAAGTGACCCCAAACTTTTGACCGGTAGTGTATGTTTATTCCATTGTACATGTTATGTCAGAAATGAGGGTAAATTCACGCAGCTGGTCAGGGAAAGCACAATGGCGGTAACACTGAGAATAGAGCAGCATTGTCCCGTGGAATCTGGAGCAGGACAGCTCAATGAGCCTCACTCCCTTTTCTGTGTTGGCGGCCCTTTTGATTATCCCTGCCAAGTGAACCCTGTAATGTGTTCACTAGTGTACGCCTGCTCTCATGCTTCTCCTCTGCTGTCTGCTTGTCTTGCATGGTGCTCTGGATGGGATGCGCTAGCTGACCCATGCCCCCCCCAGTGTGATGAGGCTGACCGGCTGGGTTGTTGTATGCTGGCTTGCCCACGTGGGCGTGCTGCTGGGAGAGCAGCTGAAACAGGCCCGAGCCCCGCTGCTGCCCCATCGGCCGTTTGTGGTCGTGTGGAACGCCCCTACGGAGTCGTGCCGCCTGCGCTTCAAGGTGGACCTCGATCTGAGCGTCTTTGACATAGTGGCTAATCACAACGAGACTCTGAGCGGCCCCAACGTCACCATCTTCTACCACAGCCACCTGGGCTACTACCCGTACTACACCAGTGCCGGGGTGCCCGTCAACGGCGGCCTCCCGCAAAACCAGAGTCTCACCAAGCACCTGAGCAAAGCTCGCGCCGACATCGACAAGCTCATCCCCTTTAAGGACTTCCGCGGCCTGGGCGTCATCGACTGGGAGAACTGGCGCCCCCAGTGGGTGCGCAACTGGGGCTCCAAGGACATCTACCGGAACAAGTCCAAGGAGCTGACCCGCAGGACCCACCCCAACTGGCCCCAGAGCAAGGTGGAGCACGAGGCCAAGGAGCTGTTCGAGCGGGCCGGCCAGGCCTTCATGAACACCACGCTGCAGCTGGCCGAGAGCAGGCGGCCGCACGGCCTCTGGGGCTTCTACTTGTTCCCCGACTGCTACAACTACGGCTACAAGCAGCACCCGCAGCGCTACACGGGCGAGTGCCCCAACGTGGAGCATGTGCGCAACGACCACCTCATGTGGCTCTGGAGGGAAAGCACTGCCCTCTACCCCTCCATCTACCTGGACTACGAACTCAAGTCCTCACCCAACACGGTCAAGTTTGTGCACTATCGTGTTAAGGAGGCCATGAGGATTGCTTCAATCGCACGCAATGACTTCACCCTGCCTGTGTTTGTCTACTCTAGGCCCTTCTATGCCTATACATTTGTTGTCCTCACTGAGGTAGGGTTGTTTAAAATAGTAATATTCTTATATTATATATAATATATCTTGCTTGGGACTAAATCTTCACAATAATGTATAGCTTCAAGCAAAATGCTGTCTTGTTTTTATTGAAAATGTAGACTATCACATTGAAATTTTCCAGACCACCTAATCTTGAATGTCTACCCAGACATGGCCTACGCCTACATTGACTTTGGCCCACCACGGGGAGAGGTCTGACTGACAACCTCTGCTGTAAAATCTGCAACTCCTTAAAACTATCAAGTTTCAGGTGCCTCCCTGGACTGGGAGAAACACTCAGCTGTCATGCAGCTATGAGAGGAATGCCGTGATATACGGCAGGAGAGCATATTTACCCAGAACATTTTGTAAAGTGGAGGTGTATGTTGTCCAGACCACTTCAGAATGTTCATTATGCAAGGCTGAGGGCTTTTGAAAGGATAGGGTGTCATAATTACTGTCACATGTTGGCGGCTACAGTACAGCTGTGTAAACTCTCCCACCAACCAATTGATTTCATGATGCTTTTACATGTTCTGTTTTTATTTTTGCCACTGTTCATGTGTTTAAGATAGATATATACAGTAGATAGATAGATAGATAGATTACTTTGTTCATCCCCAAAGGGGTGTAAGGTGTTTGATATTGTACATCATTATGAATTTCAGGTTTTCTTATGACAAAACTCTAAATGATTTCCATGGTTAGTGACCTAACATAATTGTAATCAAACAGCTGAGTGAATATAATGTCTGTAATGTCACATGTTACACTGTGCTACTACACATCATTAGATTTGTATTGATTTTAGAGCTTGCTTGCAACATTAACTCTAGACAAATACAAAAACTCTTTCATGTAACTATTATGGAAACAGTGAAAGTGCCCCCACACCTGCTTCTACTAAACTGTGGTTGTTTTCCCAGAGTGACCTGGTCCACACCATTGGAGAAAGTGCAGCTTTGGGAGCTTCAGGAGTCGTCCTCTGGGGCTCCTCAGAGTACGCCAGATCTGAGGTATGAACATACCAACTCAACATAGTCCAAGTTAGTCACAATCTACTCAGACCAGTTCAGATGTGTTCATTGTGGCACGTGCAGTATGCATATTGCTGTCCAATACACGGGATGTCAATAGATAAACAGTAATAGTCAGTACTGATCTGTTTCTTAATCAGTTCACAAAACATGTTCTCCTTCAAAAATAACATTATCATTCATTATTCAAATCACTATTTTCCATGTTGAACTTATCAAGTTAAAAATACTAATGCCCACTTGCCAGTTTTGTACTGTAGAGTCCTGAAATGAGGAGGCATTCATAGTAGTTGTTGACGAGCTATTCTTTTCCGTTTGCAAAAACAACAGATTATAGTAATAGTATAGTAATGGTTAAACATGACTTTTTGGCAACTATATTGACATTATTCTCGAGAAGCTGCTTACTTGGCAAGTTTCACTAATGACCTTGTATAAACAAAATTATGAGACTTGTGGATTTTTGACTGTCAGTTGTACATGGAAGACATTCCACTGAATTTAGTAAATCATTCGGACACAGAAGACTTTTCTCATAAATTCTACATTGCTTTTGGCTTGGGTTTTGAGTAGCTGCATTGTGTGTTGGTGTGGGATTTCTGTTGGATGGGTCTTGATTGTCGCACATTAGCATTTTTAACATTTTTAACAGCAGCAAAACACATTCCCATGGAGAGGCAGAGACAGAATATGAACAACAGAATCTGCAGATTCTTTCCCACATGGTTTCCCAGATACCAGGTGACAGTGATCCATATCAGATTATGGCCAGATCTGTTTCTTAGCAGTTGTGCTTGTACACATATGTGCACATTTCAGTAGAAGTACAGACAACAACGTATAAGGTCAAATATGTCTGATGCTACTGTATATTGTACAATCCATCCAAAAACGTTTTTACAGAATATTCCATTAATGATGATTATATTCAATGTTTTGATGATTATATTCAAGTTGTTTACAATCAAAGTAAAATGGTACATTTTAAAGTGCATTTAAAGGAGTGTAGCATTCCTAAGCTTTGCCAAATAGTTACTTGACACATACATTGTCTCTACAAGTTGGCAGAATGTTGAATACTGTACTTGCAAGCTAAAGATACTTTCCACTGAAATGTCATCATACAGAACTCCTGAAATAGGCCTTTTCCCAGTGTCACTGTGGCTGATGACACTCTGTGTGGACTTTGTCTGATGGGGATATGACAGTGGCTGCTTTGTAAGGATACATGCTTATTTTGTGGGCTAGGATTCTTCCTGTTTACAAAAAGCACGAGGGACAGAGAAAGGGAGAGAGGAGAGAGAGAGAGAGTTACATATTTAAAGTGACTTTGAGTGCATGGACTGCTCCACATTCACCATATGGCAATAGTTACCTCTATGAAAGGAAGCCACCAGTCTTTTGTGTACCCACTAGTCGTTTGCAAGAAAATATGGTACTATTAGAATTTTCCTGGATTTTGTCCAGCTACAATTTCTGTAAGCACTAGTGTTGAGACTCTAAGAGAAGACTTACTTCTGGGGATTTATGAAATTGTCTGGTATGTTTTGATATAACATTTTCAAAAGGTGAAAATCATTAAAAGGCTGAATCTCTGAGCTAACTTGGTGGCAGTGATGTGATAATTATCAGGAACTAAAGACAAATGAAAATGGTGTTAGTTGGAATGGAAGGAACATTGCAGATTGCACAACAGCAGGTTCTGAAATGTTGATGATAAAAGTCTGACACACTAACCAAGTTATAATCTCAGATACATAAATACAACTGAATAAATATGAAAGTTGCATTTTCTACCAGTTTGGTTTGCCAGCCAAGAAAGGTGAACAGGAGCATCACATCAAAACAAACCCATCTCGCCAGTTACTTGCTCATATTCCTCAAAGGCCAAAATACCAATGAATGCCAAAAACCTTGGAGCAGACCGCACATGTTGGGTCATGACAAACACGCTGTCTCTCCTTGAGCATGTGAGCAAGAGTCAAATTGGCTGTAGAGTTAAATTGTGTACGCAAATCACTGCTGTTTATGCTATCACCAAACAAAGTAGGATTATGTAACAACAAGGAGCCGTTATCTCTTGGTCACCAGCCGAAGTTTTTTCTGCTATCATTATGTGTGCCTGATGCAAACAGACCTCTGAAGAACGTCCTTTTCTGATTCCATCTAATTGTAGTAACATGTACAAATGACTCTGTTACTTACAAAGCTCTCAAAACATAGCCCTCAATTTGTGGTTATGTGAGCACACCTCTATAGCCATAGCAGTAATTCAAATGCGCAAGATATCTGTTTCCACTATTGCTTTCGAATATGTGTAAAAACCCTGAAAGAACCTCAACTATACTGTTTTCTGCATTTAAATACAGAGGAACTGCCTGACAGTGAAGAAATACATTGACGGTCCCCTTGGCCATTATGTCATTAACGTGACATCTGCCGCCAAGTTGTGCAGCAAAGCTCTGTGCAAGAAGAATGGCAAGTGTGTACGGAAGAGCCTGGACTCTGGGGCCCTCCTGCACCTGAACCCACGCTTCTTCCACATCCACCGCAGCCCAGGTGCCCGCGGCCCGCGCTTCCACGTCAGTGGCCACCTCAACAACCACGACATCCTGGACATGAAGCACAAGTTCACCTGCCAGTGCTACCAGGGGTGGACAGGAATCTACTGCGAGATGCCGCAGACATCTGGCCTGCAGCCAGCGCCCGCAGACGGCCTCCTGGGTGACCTGCTGTTTGCTCTTTCCATGCACTTCTCCTGTCTGTCCATCATCATGTTCCTCAGCCTCTGCCTGATCATCAAGTGCCTAATACTGTAGACAAGTACTGTAGGTGGACAAGAAACTCAAGAGAGAACATTTTGATGTGATCATTTAAAAAGTCTTCTACAGGGGGCAGAGTTTGAGAGACAGAGAAACTCAATAGTTACTTACTCAGTCACTTACTTACTCAGTGCTCACTGCATTTATCAACATTGCCTAACATCATGTAAAATGTAAAAACCTGAGAGAAGTATTGAGCAATTAATGATAACCTAATAATATTATTACTACCATGACTTTTCTGTACAGATCTTTTTCAAATATTCTGCTATGAAAATAATGTTCAAATAAATGATGCTTATAAATCAACCCGAATGTTTTCTGCCTGTAGGTTGTACCAGATGTCTGAACCCTATCAATTCACAATTGTGAATACTAATACAATACTTCCCTAAGTATTGCATCATAACTGTAGACAATAACTGTTAGCCTGACGTAGCCAGACTCAATTCTATTCAGAATTTGAGTCTGGTACCGCTCCATTGGGATGCGATTATAGGGCGTGTTTCCAAACGGGGATAAATGCCTCTGAAAGCAATATTATTAGATAAACCTAACCAATCAAGGTATTGAACCCTCTATACGCATTATGATCTGAATGGGGAAAAACATTTTGTAATGTTTTTCCTGCTTAAAAATAGTCACTACATATTCGAGGCACGATTGGATACTTCCGCTGAGTCACATCAGGATTTACCCGGACCGGGTCCAGAAAGTTGCATATTCGTTTTTTCCACGGAGAAGCAATAGGGG
This sequence comes from Alosa pseudoharengus, assembly GCF_046254945.1. NCBI lineage: Eukaryota > Metazoa > Chordata > Actinopteri > Clupeiformes > Clupeidae > Alosa > Alosa pseudoharengus. The sequence continues at coordinate 13,764,960 of NW_027468565.1, forward strand.
GAGACGAAGCACCCACCAAACGATCCAGAAAGTGTTGTAGAACCATCAGAACGACTCTCAACCTGCATAATTAAGGTCATTTTTGCTAAAATTGTTGCATAGTGCTTCTTTAAATGAAATTTGTTTATTAAAATTAAAAGTAGTAAAAATCATTACAATAAGTAAAAAATCCCCTACATTCCCTCAATTCTATCACGTATGGCCTATTCTGATTCCATAACGGTACAATGTTGCCTGTGGGCAACATGCAGATTTTTGCTATTTTTCAAAATATACATTATTTTATATACATAAAAATGATTGAAAATACATCTTTATCAATGAAGGTTGTCAATTTTTTTGAAGAATGTAAACTTGAGGGAAATTAGTGAAATTCACACTTTTCTAGGGAGAATATATGATACCCAGCCAAACGTGTGCATCTGCTGAAAGAAGGGTCAAAATAGCCGCCTGTGGGGCATGTGACCACTATTTAGCATTTTCATTGGTTAGTATTGAGTTGTCCAGTTCTTAAAGAGGTATTTTATTTCAACATGGCAAAATAGGCTATGTTGCCTACAGGTAACACAGTACCATAGAGGGTGAAATATGTGAATCCTGTTGGAAGAACAGCCAAAACATCCTTCTCCTGCAACAAATAACCACAAATAACAAAAGTTATTGCTCTATCAATTTCTTGTTAAACAGATTTGATAGCAATAGTTCTCAAAATCTAAGTTCTCTAGCGACAGGCTTTTCAAACAATATCAACTCAAGCGCACTCAGGCGATGTACTAAACACCATTATCTTATCCATCATTGTAAAAAGCCCGCCCAGACGATTTGATTGGTAGAACAGATCCGGTGCGGGCATAGAGGCTTCTTAATGGAGCGAGTCCAGACCGAATTTCCAGACCTTACATTTTGTGGGCTGGGTAAATTCAGGTTGGCTTCTAGGCTAATCGACTGCATGAATACCTGGTTTGCTTTTAACTCCACTTTTTTGCTGGCCCTGGTCAGGAGTTCATTTCAGAAAAAAAATATGCAAAAGGTAAATACGCACATGTTAAAAATATCCATTTATAATCACAACTACTAAAGATAAATGACATATTGACTTACTCATTGAATATGTACAAGCTAAAAATACTCACATATCTGATTAACCATGTCAGTAATAGTCCAGTTTTAACATTTTTAAATATTACTATTTTCAAGCCATTTCCCAGAAGTCTTTTGAAAGGGAATGAAAATCACAGGTGCTGAGTTTTTTTACTCTGTACTGTGTGGGTGGAAATGGAGGAGGATGTGGTGCATATCCTGAGTGAATGCCACATTTTTCCACACAACATACTTCTCATATCAGATGCATTTATGGGGTTTTGAATGCATTACTGGACCTGAGACTAGGTGTGTACCAGAGACTGGAGAACAAAAGGCACGCAGAAGTTATTCTGGCAGCGGACTGATCACCACAACAAAGGGCCCATCCATACAAATAAACCTGTGGCTGGCTCCTGAAAGAAAAGAATTCCTCATGTTTGATGGGATCCAAATGAAAGTGTCCAACACAAACAGAGACAGTGTAATGGACACTCTTGACGATTAAAGAAAATCAAAGATATTATCAGAATGTGGCTCCACATATTTTTGTGGTGAACATGTAACTGAAACAAAATAGTGACAGAGTCATTAATCTTTGAAACTGCTGATCCACCTAAACTGTGTAAAAGAGAAGGTTTTCAAATTGTCTTTGCCATGCAACAAAATAGTATTATTAAAACAAAAGCCATTCTGAGGCCCTCTCTGTCTGTGGATGAAAATAGAATTTATTAGATCTTTGTGAGCTTCAGGTTACAAAGACAATCACATATGAATGTTTTGATGTGTCCAAGAGAGGCGCTACAGCATGTGGACCCATTCCAAAGGGTGCTTTTGATAAATAAATGTTGAAGTAGCACTAGAAAAGAAAAGCCTGAGAAGCCGCCTATATATAATCTAAGAACAGCTCTTAGGGCGATGTCACAAATTACAGTATACGATTTAAAGAAATTAGTTAGGAACTGGATGTAGCTTTGCTATGTGTCATCTGTGTTGCTGGTGTCAGCTCTAAGGTAGTTTGCATGCTTTAGACCAAAATTCTGTAGCCCTTACACCTCAGACAAAAATAAACAAATAAGCTACAGACAAAAATGTTGCTTCATTCACAGTACTTACACAATATTCAATGAGAAATATAAGTAAGGAAGAAATGCAAATGGTATGAAACACTAGAGGTCAAGCAGAAATGCACTGCTCTCCTGCTACTCCTACAAGAATGAAAATCTGAAAAAGTAACTCTGCACACTGTTCACTCATGCATGCTTCACTCACCTCCAAGTAAAAGTGTAAGTGGTGGTATGTAATGCCTTCATCTCTCTTCTCCTCTCTCAGCTCTCCTTCTCTCTTTTTCCTTTCCAGTTTATCATCTGTGTTGTGTGTGTATAGCATATTTGTGGTTTCTGCTATACTGATCTGCTTGTACTCATCTGAACCGGTGGGAAAGGATTGGTACATACTTTCATGGTTCCAGACACAAACAATTTACATGCAGTAAACACAAACATACGCACGCGCATGCACACACACACACACACACACACACACACACACATACACACAGAGACACAAACACACAAACAGCCAGTGACGCAAGTAGAGTTTGTGGAAGTCACCCTCTGTCTCCAGTTCACCTCTGGTTTTCCAGGGACACCACTTGTGACTATTCAAGTGCATCCAACCAACACATCTGGGTTGTGTTGAGGTGCTTGTGCTTCAGTAACATTTTGTGGAACTCTAGATGGGTTCACGATGTATTTACAATTTGAAAGATTGAATCCAAAAACAAGTTACACTTCCTTGCCATACTTTGATATGCGTACTTCAAAGCGTGAAATAACAGAAAAGGGGGGAAATTCTGTGAGGGTTGGACGGAACATTGTTTTTAGCTGCAGATGTTTAGATCATTTTCCAGAATTGCTCAAACCAGGAAATTAGGAAAATTGCTGCAGAGCCATACAGTAAAGTTGAAGCCCTTGCTCCAAGGTACAAAGGCTTCTGAAAACAGAGAGGTCATCGTGCGCCAACCTGAAGGGAATATTAGCACAACATGAAAACCATTTCTCCTAGGTCGTGGTGAGAGCAAAGCAGACCTCCCAGTTTCAATCAGGAAATGTGGTTTTGGGGAAAAAAGAACAAGATGTAGATGGCCACCCTCCCAACAGCCTGTAACCAACAGCACATGATGAACTCAGAATTTTACTGTTATGAGAACTACATGTGTGATCCAAAATTGCAATGTCCATGGTAGGAATTTGTGTCAGATACTCTGTTCTCTCTCTTGCTCTCTCTTGCTCTCTCTCTCTCTGTCTCTTTCTCTCTCTCTGTCTTTCTCTCTCGACTTTCCTATTGAGATGTGTGTTTGTTATTACATAACCCCTACGGTAGTACCGGTAGATTGAAAAGAATCATTACATTTCCTGGTTTTGCAAAACTTCCCAAACATTCAATTTATTATGTTTCACATTGCATCTGATGAGTGTGACCACACGGTATAATGAAAACCCTTAAACAACAGTTCACTGTTAATGTTTTGCAATGATCATTCCTTTCTCATATTCAGCGGGTGAAGAAATAAGGAGACACAGTTTTGGTAGATGACTGCACCACAGTTGAAAACCCCTAGAGCAGACTTGGATCACCTCAATGTTCTGAGGTTTGAGGGCTGGCGGCTTTGGCTTTGCTTCACCAACCCTCTCAGGGTCTTCCAGTGCTAATGTAAAATATCTGCAGAGCTTGGATTAGAGCCTGGCTCGTCCGAACTCATCTCATTACTCCCAGTTTCAGTCTCCTTTTAGACTCTCAACTACAAAAACTGATTCTTTGGTGCTAAATTCCTTTTCTAGTATGTTACTTACCATCTCAATCTTTATACATCTTTCTGTGTCCTTCCCTGCAGAACTACAAGGGGTTGAATGTTGTGGTGAGAGCGTCTTCTAGAGAGGTTAGAGGCCAATGTGGTTTCCTTCCTGTCAGGAGTTTTTTCACTCAAACATCCCTTCCTGCTTTCCTGAACTGTACAAAATCAGACTTACAACATTCAGATGTGTAAAAGGACTGACAAAAAAGAAAATGGGCAGACGTCTGACATATCTTCTGCCTTAGTTGATATGGGGCTTTTAAAAAAAAAAGTATTTGAAGATATTTGAATTCAAAATAGAACAGACAATAAACACATTGTGTGATAATTGCATGCTTAGGCATTACATCATCTCTGGCTAGACTTGTTAGTAGTATCTGTGGGAGTCACCATGATGATAACAATTTCAAGGACCAAACAGGAAGTCCATCAGATTTGTTGTCTGACAGAATGAACTAATGGCATTAGGCTCCACGGGCTGTTTGTCTGGGCAGAAGAGGAAGGCTAAGGCCAATGTATTTATATGCGGGAGAACAACAGCAGTTCAGCTGTGTGTGAAGGGCTCGGGACTGTCTGCTCTGCATCATTAGTGAGGACATTTTCCACTGAGTCTGCAGAAGGGTCTGGACCTGGAGGGGCCCCCGGTGTCAGGAGAAACAGCGGTGCCTTTTATCCGCAGGAGAAGGGAGAGGCCGGGCAAATCTGGACCCAAGATCTTGCTGTAATCCAGGCTCCTGGGCCAACATAACTATCCCACTCCCTCTGCTGTGGGAATGTGGTTGGAGCAGAAAAAAGGACCCACCGCCCCCCATCCCCTTCCACCCGCACGCCCACCCACCCCTCTGGAAGAATATGTCTCCACACGACACACTGGGTAGGGCATGAGCTGTGCAGTGATCTCTCTCTCTCTCTCTCCCTCCCTCTCTCTCTCTCTCTCTCTCTCTCTCTCTCTCTGTCAGTTTTATGTCTCTCTTGCTCTTTCTCTCTCTCTCTCTCTGTTTGTCAGTTTGTGTGTCTCTTGCTCTTTCTCTCTCTCTCTCTCTCTCTCTCTCTCTCTCTCTCTCTCTCTCTCTCTCTCTGTGTATGTGTGTCTCTGGGTGGGGGCAGTTATTCATTTTGAACAATATTTCACACTTTGCCTTTGTTCAAACCATCTCTCCAGAGAATGGAGATAAACAATAGATTTGTTTCATAGTTTTAGCTGTTTGTTAGTAGTGTGTTACCAAAACAACTTCCTATGTTGAGACTGCTCTTTTCTGTAAACTCAGTTTTGCAGTCGTCCACACAGAAAACACAGAACCGATCCAGTTGTGGCCCTCCAGCACAACCCTAAACCCTGTCATTACACAGACAGTCTGAAAGCACTGATCTGTAGGCTTCTTTTGGCTGTCAGCAGCTCCTTGTTACAGCTGTCATTTTCCTATATCAACAAACATGCTTTAGCAAAAGAATGCATAAAGCAGGACTTCTTATTTCATCCAAGACAAAACAAGGTCATGTCTACTGTCTTCTAGCATTCTGCTGAGTGTGTTTTTAATGACTATTAAACCCGAAGAAAGTCAAAAGGGCTTGACTCACGGGTAATATTGTGAGGGCTGTTGTGAGATCTTGTTAAAACGCCCATAGTACGGGGTTCCTTCGCACAGTCACCAAAATGTCTCTTTGAGAGGCTGCTCAGAAAAATGTGTACAGTGAGCTCAAAGTCTGCTGAGTTCATGTGATAATTGAGTGGGTCTCCCCACAGGAATGTTAACGGCCAGCCCATACTGATTGCCATTTAAGAACAGTGATGTACTGCAGCATTAAACAACATGCAATTGAAGACAAATAGGAAAGTCTGACTGATACCCAAGTCTTTGTTGATGGGACAATGGCTGGTGAGATTAACCCATCCTAATGTCTGGTCCAGCCACGCTCCTCAGAACACTCCAGTGAACCCTGAGCCAGGTCTGCACTGTCCACTTCACTCAGCTGCCTGATCCTATTAATGCTGACTGAGAAGGATGAGCCTGGACACCACCATTCAGTGTGGCGTCCCCGTGAGGGATCTACACACGCTCAGTCAGTGGGGTTTGAGGCTGAGCTGGCGTCCTCATCATCCGCCTCTCCGCCCCTCCCTCTCTCTCTCTCCCTCCCTCCCTCCCTCTCTCCTTACTCCACTCTAATCACAGTGTTGTGGTGCTGCCCTGGCTCCTCCTCCGGAGGAAACTCTCTTGTTTCTTGTCTTCTCATTCCGCCTTTCTCTCTCACTCTCCCTCTCTATAAAAGAGTGGTGGGCAGACAGTCAGGCAGACAGAGAGGGGAGAGAGCCTGCTGACGCTCGGACTCCATGGAGATGAGCAGGAGAAACACAAGACAGCTCGGGATCAACAGGTGAGTCCCCCCCCCCACACACACACACTCAGCAGCTCAGGTCTCCAGTCAGTGCACAGCAGGAGGGAGGAGGGGGGGGGGGGATTCTATACACATGTCTGTTGAGCTCAGGAGAGGGACTGGAGCTGTCAACATGTTTGTTGTGAGTTTGAAACAAGCCTTAGATAACATGAGCATTTTTAAAATACACAGAGAGAGTGGAGTGACAAAGATAGCTCAGTGATGGTGAAATGCAACACCACTGTGGATTAAGGGAAGGGGCGTGTCCCCAAAGGCTGTTGCTGTGTAGGCTGTAAAGAGGTCCATTCCACTGGAGCATGTTATGTGCTACAAATACAGGGAAGGGGCAGAGTTGTACAGAGAATGATCTAGAACAATATTATTTCAAAACTATTTATTAATGTTATGTGAAAAGGGTTTTTCCTTCATTTGTAAAACTGAGAGAGCTCTAAATGAACATCAAAACAAATAGTTATGTTTATGCAAGACAACTTCTTTGGAATGCTGTTTATGGAAATGACAGTGAGCTATGTTTGTTTACATAGTTTACATCAGCAGCACCATTTTCTAAATAAAGATGGGGAAAGTAACCGATGAGATTAGCAGGTTCCAGATAATTGGATGAGCTGGCCTGCCCCCTGTCAGGCAGCGTATGTTTGACATGGGCTGGCACGCTGTCATGGTAGCAGTTCACGCTGGGTGTAGAGAGTCAACTACAGGGGGAATCCTACCCTGGCAAGCCCCATCTCAATCTCATCATGACCACAACAACACTGTAGATCACTTAGAAAACAGCTAATGTGCTATCAAGAACTTCTGGGGACATTTGTAAATGTTAACAATAAGTAATTATTGAATGCACACTCAACGTTTGCGTAAACTGGCATAAGGTTAGATGACAGTTTAATGTATACAACAGGGTTAAAGACAGCAGTCAACTCACCATAGACACTTTGTCTCTTGGCAAATGTATCATTTAAGTTTTCCATAAAAACCACTCTTACCAACAAACGCTTATCTTAATTGTTGCCAGAGTTGGTTGTGGCTTTGGAGTGCTTAGAAATAAATAAATCTTCTTGAAAGTGATTCTGACATAAACTGTCTTTCCAGAAGGGTGCACGCTAGGTTTATATGCATGACTGTCTCTGATGATTGTAATGGTAAGGATTCTGGAAAACATGGGTCATGTGTGTTCAATGATTCAAACACCAGATCTCAGAGCACAAGAAGTGAAACTTCACTAACTTAACTTTCAAAAATCTCTCTATAATACACAGTGGTTCTAGAAGTATTTCACACCTGGATGAGTGTGAATATGTGAATGATGAAAAGTATTACTGCACTATTATTAGAGTTATTGTAACTTATTCTAAAAAAACTTGTTTGTTAAAATACAGTGAGTTTTTGAAATATCACACCAACATTTAGTGGTTTCCCATCTAGAGTTCCCTTTGAATAGTGTAATGCCATTTTCCAGATCAAAGCAAGAATGTGTTTGATGAATGAAACTATCACTTCCATCTCACTAGAACATTGAGACTATAGACGTGCTTGGGCATACATGATATGCCAAAGTTGACAGGAATTTCATAGACTGAAAAGGTCTCCTGCAGCCGAACCTCTGCAGATTGCTTGAAAGCATTTCTCTGATTACAGAGGAAGTGGTTTCATTCCCCCCTCTTGGCACGGGCCTGATGCCAACCAGGAGGGTAAAAAATAAAAGCATAAAGAACTTTCCGTCAACTAATGCAGCGGAATGCCGCCATCTCCCTCCATCCACAGCATTCCCCATCAAGCCTCACTTGCTCAACCTCTGATTTACCAGATGACTGCTGTTAATAATGCCGGCCTGAGTTGTTATTATCGCCATGGTGACGGCTGATTGATTCCATAAGTTGGTCCGTGAGAGTCAGGGGAGTCTAGGGGCTGCCAGGCCCGGTCAGGAAGCTGCCTCTCTCCTCTATCGTTTCAAGCTCTCCCCAGCACCAGCAGTCAGTCAGCCACATTAAAGGACCCTGAGAGCTCAACTGTCAATCAACCCGATTACATTAGCAGAAAGATCAATAGCACAACTCTGAAGAGCAGGATTCTTACCTAAACAATTCCATGTGCTCCACTCTAAAAACATTTCTTTATGAAGTATTATACATTCCTTCATAATTGATAACATATCTGTATCTGTATACAGTATATTTAAGATCTAAAATAATAATGACTGGATTATGACAAAGAATCTGACCAGACATTGTTTATTACAATTCAAAGATTCAAAGGCTTCTTGTTTATAACATGTCTGATTCGATGGTTAGGCTGGTTAAAACCTGAATAAATGATTGTGAGTTGGTAAATGGTTTTCAGTTATTACAGTTATTATGTACTGGGCTATGAACTTGGTGGTGAATTCATCAGCTACACATGTGTGTAAATGTGAAGAAACATGGCCTGAAGGCCCTCAGCTCTGAGACGCGTACAGTACTTGGCAAAGGCACTTTATGATTATGGCTCTGTGGGCGACACACTGGTGACGGAGTGGCTGGATCTGGACGGAGCGCTGGTGGTAAAGACAGGCCATTGGCCTGGGTGTAAACCTTCAACCACAAAGTGACCCCCTTAACTTATAGGCACCATGAAGTGGGGCCAAATTCTAGGTTCACGTACAGCTGACCTGCTGTTGTTGTCTGTTGTCTGAGGTTTCATGCAAGTGTGGAGCTCCAGACACCTCCCTCTAACTGTTTTCCAGCCACAGCTTTGATGTTGTTTTTTTTACTTGTGTGTGAAAGTGTGGGAAGTTCAAGCCTTTGCTTCCTTTTTTAACCCCACTAACACTAGCACTATAAATAGGATCAACAGACTGATGCATTACTGCATTACTGGCAAGTCTCTTTGTGTGCTCTATACTGTAATGTATTGAATTAAACTGCACGCTGTTTCTGAATCAATGCGTTTGTGTTAACAGACTTGTCTGCTGTAGGATGATTGGCGGGTTCCTGTCCTGACACTGGGAGCAGAATGCCTGGCGTTCCCTGTGGGGCCTCACCTCACCATGCTGTGGCCATCAACTGCTGCCTCCTCTTCCTCCTCCTCTTTCTTCTCCAGGCTGCGCTTGGTCAGAAGCCGGCCAAACTGCCCCTGGTGGACCGCAAACCCTTTGTGGCGGCCTGGAATGCCCCACTGGACATGTGCACGCTCAAGTACAACATGAGCATCAACCTGGAGCTCTTCCAGATATCAGGCAGCCCACGATCTGTGCACAGAGGACAGAATGTCACCATTTTCTATGCCAATCGGCTGGGCCATTACCCCTTCTACAACGAGGAGGGAACACCTGTCAATGGGGGCCTGCCGCAAAACTGTAGCCTGGAGGCCCACCTGCGCAAAGCTCACCAGGACATCTGCCACTTCATTCCTGCGGAGGATTTCCAGGGCCTGGCCGTCATCGACTGGGAGTACTGGCGCCCGCAGTGGAGCCGCAACTGGCACAAGAAGGACATTTACCGGCAGCGCTCGCGCGAGCTGGTGACGCAGGCCTACATCAACGTGACGGAGGAGCAGGTGGAGGAGCTGGCGCGACGCCTGTTTGAGAAGAGCGCCCGGGCCTTCATGAAGAAGACCTTACAGCTGGGCACCCAGACCCGGCCCAACGGCCTCTGGGGCTACTACCTGTACCCCGACTGCCACAACTACAACGTGCACGAGAACGACTACAGCGGCAACTGCCCCCTGCTGGAGAGCCTGCGTAACGACGAGCTGGAGTGGCTCTGGAGCAGCAGCACGGCCCTCTTCCCCTCCCTGGCCATCCGCAAGGCCATGGCCGACAGCACGCGCAACATGCACTTCTCCCAGAACCGGGTGATGGAGTCGTTGCGTCTGGGGGCGCTCACCTCGCTGCCCTACGAGCTCCCCACCTACGTGTACACACGGCTGGGCTACAGGGACGAGGCTATGGCCTTCCTCACCCAAGTAAGCCTGCTTGGGAACACCTCAGAGTGTAGGAGTAAAGTCATGGGAGAAATGCTGCTTCTTGTGTTATTCAATAAATCAAATAATGGGAGGAAATTGCATTGAACTAAATAATAAATTAGATTGTGCTCCTTCTTCCTGATAATTACAACTCAGTCTTGCAATATTCTGCAATAGTACTTTCTACCATATTCAGATTTTCTTTTCCAGATATCCATATTTACGTATTTATATTGTTGAAAATAAAGTATGAACTGTTTGTGTGTTTACAGAAAGACTTAATTCACACCATTGGGGAAAGTGCAGCCCTCGGTGCTGCAGGTTTTGTGATCTGGGGAGATCTTAACCTCACCTCATCAAGAGTATGTCCCGTCCCATACATATTATACTTACCAAACAATGCTGTTCCTGCCCCTTACATTCTTGTGTACTGTTTGATGACCTGTGTTTGTGTCTCTCAATCTCCCTCAGGTCAACTGCTCTAAGGTGAGGGCCTTCATGAACTACCGACTGGGTCAGTACATCACCAATGTGACGCGGGCGGCCGAGGTGTGCAGCGAGTACCTGTGCCAGTCCAACGGCCGCTGTGTGCGGAAGGACCCCAGAGCCCTGCACTACCTGCACCTGAGCAAGCCCAGCTACCGCATCACGTCCCTGAGGAACGGCTCCTTCAGCGTCACCGGCCAGCACTCCGCGCAGGACTACCAGACGCTCACCCAGAGGTTCCAGTGCCACTGCTACCAAGGCTACGGAGGAGAGCGCTGTGACAGCCTGGACAGAGACAAAGACAAAGAGAGGGAGAAGGAGGAGAAGGAGGTGGAGGTGGTGGTGGAGGAGGAGGAGGAGGTGGTGGTGGAGGAAGGCGGTGAAAAGGAGACAGAGGGAGAGAAAAAGAAAGAGGAAGAGAAAGTGGAAGATAAAGGGAAGGAGGAAGAAAAAGGGAAGGAGGAGGAAGAGAAAACAGAGGAGGAGACGAAGGAGGAGGAGCAGACGGACGAGAGGACAGAGAGTGCTGCCCCACAGACCTCACACACCACTGGGCTCATTATTCTCCTCCTTGTGCTTCACTGGTGTGTGTGAGCTTCAGGTTCTTGTGTTTGTATTTTACACATTGGTAAGACGAGCTGAACTGATTAGGATGAGCTGTCCTTTAGGAATGGATATTCCCACTCTCTGGAGATGGCACATGAGATGACTTATGTTTGTATCGAGTAACTTCAGGGTATGTTAGCGCATAATTGTGAGTGTATCTGTAGGCAAAATGACGTATATGTTGCATACCAAATTAAGATGAATGAGTTTATGCAATGCCACAATTTGACAGACAGCTGTATCATGTGTTTGCACCCACACATACCTCAGATGCAGCATGTCCCACAGATGCTATCAGAGCTGCAGAAGTAAAGGTGTGCTCTTGCATCTTGCTTCTGAGGAGACAATTCCTGTCATACAACTATGCACTTCAGTATCATTGATTAAAGTGACTTCAGATTCCTTTCTTGGGGGAACTGGGCGGAGAACTGGAAGGACTTGACCGATGCATTTTTAAGAGGGACTCTTGTACACGTCTGGACGTCTTTTCCATGATAGCACAGAGTTTGCCTTTGTGGTGTTCTTGAATGTCCTGCTCACTGTGATGGCCATCTAAACTCATATTTAGGTGCAAGAGGGACAGATAGGCCACACCAACACTGTGACAAAATCACACAGTAGTCCAATGTGGAGGATGGTCTTGGCTGTAGTATTTGACGGTTAAATACTTTATGGCTGGAGCCATCTGGACAAGACCATTTCTGGGTTGGTGTGATTCCGTCATTTATTCATAGAAAGTCCTGATGGCCACTGCCATGACAAAGCTTGCTTTTAGAGACGGAGGGTGAGTGATGACAAAGCTTGCTTTTAGAGACGGAGGGTGAGTTGAGTGTAACATAAAGCACATCAACAATACATGTAGAATGAAGATTAGTGTTGTGTACTGAATATATAATCACAATAGCTTTATTTCAAGAAGCCTTTGACGTCTTAAAATACCATCACACTTGATTGTACAGTACTGCTTGTTAAAGAAAGACATTGAATGTAACCAGACCATCAAATATCACACCCTTTTTTCACCAATAAGCTTCATAAATGTTACTTGTTGCATCATCAAACATTTGTTTTTTTATGTCTAGAATCAAACAAATAATCATCATAGTATTTTTCATTTATAGATGAGTCCAAATATGAACATACTGTTATTGTTATTACAGCCAAATTATGCACATAAATAATGTCAATGAATAAAACCTGGTACTGCCTTGCTGCATTCTCAATACAGCCAGTGGAAACCGAGGTCCAATTCATACATGGAGTTCATGGAGTATCTTTAATTGGGCAAGGCAACACTTGCTTGATTCATTCATCTCAACATTAATGATTATTTTGTACAATTTATACAAACCTGTTTATGCATAGATGTTTTCAGTATTCAATACCAAATACACTATGACGACAATGCAATGTGTGATAAATGTTGCTTGAATGTTGATGCACTGCAAATAAATGGTAATCGTTGTTTTGCATCATCTTGGATTTTTTTCATATAACTACACATACAGGAGTCACAAACAACCATTTTAAATGGATGCACTTTAAAAGAAAGGTTGTACGTAATTGAAAACATTTGAATAATTTATCAGCAATGACTAGATGTGACAGGAAAATGACATCAACAAATACTTCAGTTAAAGATACACTATGCATGGTTTGATGGTAAACGAACTTGTAATAGGTGAATTGTTCATACAGCCATGCAACTTCCAAGAACGGCGGCCCGCCAAATCTCGCGAGAATCGTGAAACATTACCATGTCTAGATACAGCTCTTTGGAGATGTTGATAATCCTTGACCTCCACAACAAAAGAATGTGCATTGTGTACAGGGGGGATAAGTTGCAAGAGTAGCAGAGCAGAGTAACATATAAATACATCGCGACTAGAGGGAGCTCTAAAGTCGCCAAATAGTGTACCTTTAATACAAAAAGTATGCACCAATGCAATAGATAAAGTAATGTTAAGTGAATTTTTTGCTAACACTTTACACAGTCCATTAACAGGGGACTAGTGCTTGAAAGTCAGGGTTGTTAATCTTTTCTTTTCTTTGAACTGGCAGTCTCCCCTCAAACTCTCACTTTTTTCAAAATTGAACTAGTCCAGGTCAATGACCATGTTCAAACACATGCTAGTCCAAAGGGGAGTTTGTCTGGCCAGTGTGTTCACATCTTCCACTGGAGTGCCCTCAAGTTAGCGTGGCTGAGGTAAGATTACACTACTGAAACCGGCAAAGACAAATGCTGCATGTATAGCATTGAAGATTTAAAAATATATTAGATATAGCATGTCATTTGAAACTCCTTTCAATGTTCAATGTAGTCTGTTCTGTGCATATTCTAAGTCCATAACAATGAAACTACAAAGCATGAATAACAATGTTGCATTATGTTGTATGTGTGGCCATTTTTGTGCAGAACTCATATAACACTGCACAAGCTATTATGGTCTGTTCCCCTGTAGCATACTTGAGAGTCTTTCTGTCATATCTCACATAGGAGGAGAGGACGTAGCCACCTCCCATCTGAGCATAAGCATGTGGCGGCTGCAGCTGTTGTGTGTCCTGGTGAACCTGAGGGCTGCTTTCACTCTGCCACCTACAGCGGCACCTCTGGTCCCAGACAAACCTTTTGTGGTGATATGGAATGCGCCCACTCACAAATGCAAACAGTCTGCCACCCCTTTAGACATGTCAGCAATGCAGGCAGACACGACGCCAGCTGCTGTGCCTAATCAGTTCCTGACTCTGTTTTACAAGAACCGCATGGGGCTCTACCCGTACACAGACCTGAGGAGCTTACACGAGCATAACGGAGGCTTTCCTCCAAAGGGAAACCTCACAGCTCACTTAGTGAAGGCACAAGCAGACATCACAAAACACATTCCTGAGCTGTCATCTGGCCTGGCGGTGATTGACTGGGAGGAGTGGTTACCTCTTTTTGACAGAAATCTAGACGTAAAGGAATTCTACCGCAAGCTCTCCTTTAATTATACAGTCAACTTGAACCCCTCGCTTTCCTCAGATCAAGTTGTTATAGAGGCAAAACAACAGTTCCAGAAGGCAGCCAGGAGTTACATGGAAGAAACTCTAAGCCTTGGCGTCAAGGAGCGGCCATTATACAGATGGGGGTTTTATCTGTTTCCAGATTGCTACAACTATAACGCATCAGAAGCAGGCTACACAGGGAGATGCTCTGACACGACAAAGCAGCTGAATGATGAGCTCCTGTGGCTGTGGAACACCAGCACTGCCCTCTTCCCCTCGGCCTACCTGTGGTCAGCCCTCAGCGGAGACCACAAGGCCGCTCAGTTTGTCCGTAACCAGGTGCAGGAGGCCATGCGGGTGTCAGCTCTGCCCAAGCGTCCACACACAGCACCCGTCTACGTCTACTCTCGGCCTGTCTTCGGGGACCAGAACAACCTCTACCTCAGTGAGGTGAGGACTGGAGACATGGGATAAATTCAGCACATGTGACATGCTCTTATGCGTACGATAGATGAGAAATGAGACAGTGACTCTGTTCTGTTGTTGATGTATTTGTGGTAAGCAAATGTGGTGTGTTCCAGACGGACCTGATGAGGAGTATTGGGGAGAGTGCAGCCCTGGGAGCATCAGGAGCAGTGCTGTGGGGCTCCAGTGTTGACTTCGCCAGCAAGGTCTAAAGCCTGAACTCACTGTAATGAATTCACACAAACCCACCCTAATGCTTTTTAATCTCCTCTTGAATGTCTCAACTCTGCTCCCTACAGGCGGCGTGTGAGGCCCTGTCTGTATACCTGAGCGGCACGCTGAACCCGTACATAGCCAACGTCACTGGCGCCGCCAGGCTGTGCAGCCACATGCTCTGTGAGGGCAAAGGCCGGTGTGTGCGAAAGAACTACGACTCAGATGACTACCTACATCTCGACCCCCAGAGCTTCCGCATCGAGAAAAGGGATGGGAGATACCAGATCGCTGGCGTACCAGCGCTCAGTGACCTCACAGCCTTCGCTGACCAGTTCACCTGTCAGTGTTACGCAGGCCAGCAGTGCTCAGTCCAGACGGCTTTCCACATCCCCAAGACTGAGTTGATCTTTCAGGTGTAGTCTACCTCACCAAAGAACAATCCTGGAGAATACTTGTGTGTGAATTTGTCATCAACATGCTGTTTACATTTTCCATACATAAAAGTCTATCAATCTCAATGTGCTTTCCTGCCAATCTGTTTCTAGTGTTAGATGTCAAGGAAAGCAATATCCGCTCCTATGAAGCTCACAAGGGCACAAGAGAGAATGTGGTTTATTGTAGAATATGAATTATTAAGAATATGAATTATTACAAGACTATGGGTATATTACTGTCACACGATATAATTACATATAAAACAAGATGGCATTTCTCAAATGGTTTGTTTTTGTGGTTAGATGCAAGAGGGTGTGCTGTGCTCCCCTTTCTCCCTTTTTGGAGAGCCTCCCGGAGAGATGTGTCACAATGCAGAAAAACAATTTTAGGCTGACACTTCTTTGTGCCACCCTTGCATTGATGGTCAAAACTACAGAAAAAAAAGGAATCATCTGCCATATTAGTTCATTACACCCTGAAATTGTTTACACACACATGCTGTCCTTGTTCTCCACTGTTATGGCACGGCTGGCCAGCCTCATCACTAGAATATTTCTCAAGTGTATATACTGTGAAGTCAACATTTAATTTGATAAAAGACAGTTAACAAGTAACATATTTTTTTAGGATTTGTTGTATTGTATATGGGGCATAGATGTGCCAAAAGACATGTCAAAATGTCAAAATGTTGGGGAAAGTGTCTATTATACATACTGTGCGTAGCAAACCAGGTTCTGTTATGGTGATAGGGTCATGGTTAATAAGTATGACAAATGCTATGAAATCTGTGTCTCACCCTTTCTCTCTGAGAAGCCATCATGGACCACTATTGGGCTGGACGAGGGATCTCCAGTGCGCTGTTTCCTGTTATCTTGTCTCTTCTGGCCGCCTGCTGTCCTGCCACTTCACTTCCACAGACTGCAGCCCTTATAGTATGCTAGGAAAGTAGTTATTGATGTCTATCTTTGACCCTTTTATAGAGATCATGAGATAAAATAAAACACAAATAAACACAGAGAGATACAGTATATGCAAAATTATAATGAACTTTCACAAGTATCACAGGCTCTTTTAATAAAAAAAAGAATGAGGGGTGTTTTTAATCAATGTTGTTAACATGAAATACAGTGGCCTCTAGTGGTGGTATTGTTCAGTGTACATTTGATCAGCAGCTCCATAATATGCGCTCAAATGCACAAGAAGACCCTACAAACAATTAAACATATTAAACAGCAATTTGCCTGACATAAAACATTTTTGTAACGTTCCTGTTGTGGTTTGCATATTATATTGCAATGTTTTGTATGTTTTGTAGAGCTGTGCATTAAGCAAATCTACTATACATCTGAAAACACAACAGTAAATCCTGTTGAAGAATTTTTATGGGAGTGCAGATTACAAAAAGTAGGACTCATCACAGGATTCATCAAGAGTGCCATCCCCATCGGAGTTAGGCTATATTTAGTTTATTATACGGCTCTTCACAATGCAAGTAGAATGCTCCATTGACTTGAATGGGATTTCCGAAAGTTCTAGCGGTCATTCTTGGGAAAGGACCTCTGAAAACAAGAATGACCGCTGTCAATGGCAACGGAGTTTGTGCTTGGAACCAAAGATTCTAGAGCGGAGCAAGATAGATCAATTACGTCATAGGCACGAAGTACGCTCTGAGCCCGACAGGGCGCCATTTTGGTAAGCTCAGCGCAATATATATATATATACAGTGCCAATTCTATGAGCCCATCTGAACAGCTGTTTTTAACGTTTCCAGCTGTTTTTTTTTTGTTTTTTTTTACTCGGTAATGAACTGACAGTGTGAAAGGCCCGATTGATCTTTTTCCAAGTTTACACTGAATAAGGAGAGGTAAAGGCCTATTATTTAGACAGAAGTAGGCCTAGCTATTGTAGGCCTACTGGTAAATTATAGATCACATAAAATCCCATTGAGAGACTGTATAGCCTACTGATAAGCTAGCTAGCAGGCAAACTAACTTAGCTAATTAACAAATTAGCAAATTAACCCTTTGTTCACAGCCTGCTCAAACAGCGCCTAGGCTGATAGATAGCCTATCAATCACTAATAAGGTCGAGATTTCACTCAAGCGTCTGATGTTCATAACTTAAATAAATGCAAATAGGCCTAGGCTAAACACAACTGTGCTCGACACTAATTTGTATCGTTTCCATGTCAAAAACTCCCAAATTGTCCTGCTTGCCTATGTAAAATACATATGACCACAGAAGTTCGTTTTCAAATCATTTCAAAATCATTAGCCTATTTACAGGCTGCAGCCAACTTAAAACACGTCCAGATAAATCCGTTGAACTTAATTTGTGCAATTTTATAATTGAAAACAATTTGCTTGAGTTATAAATTCGCTAGTCCTATTATTTAGGCCTATACTCATCTACTGTAGGCCTATATCCTCACATTATGACCGGGCTCTTTTATTTACTTATAGGCTGTGTAAGCACATGCCTTTTTTTAATTAAGCATTATTTACTTTTTATTAAATTCGTAGGCCTGCTGCGTTGCGGCAACAATTGTGCAAATGTGTATGACTGCTTCAGCCTCTCGCAAGCTAAAAAGAGGACAGCAAGCGACTGAGCTTGAGAGCGACGTGAGACCCATGGTGTAAATATTAACTTTCAGTGTTTTACGATGTCTTTGTAAATTAGGCCTACGTTTAATTAAAAAGTGTTTCTTGCGTGCGTTCATTCTCTCATTCCCTCT
This sequence comes from Alosa pseudoharengus, assembly GCF_046254945.1. Lineage (NCBI taxonomy): Eukaryota > Metazoa > Chordata > Actinopteri > Clupeiformes > Clupeidae > Alosa > Alosa pseudoharengus. Next base: position 13,783,157 of record NW_027468565.1, read on the forward strand.
CAAAAATGTTCCTGTTCTAGGCCAAGTGCATGAACCCAGCATCAGTGCGCGCGTCACATGAATCTCAGTTGAGACAATAGATTTACCATATTGTACAACTGCAAAGCCTTATCATAGGCATGTTACATTCATGACATGAAGTGGAACTTATAGAACGAAAATGACAAATTATGCAGTCGGCTAAACGTTTTAAACTTGCGCAAAACTGATGAACCCAGCATCGGTGGGTCGCTTGACCATTGGACAATCGTACCACAAAACCTTTCCATAGGCATGCAACGTTTATGACATAAAAAGTGGAATATGAACGCATTTCATCACACCTGACAATTAAATGGAGCTGTGGCTGTTCGCGATTTGACTGATTATTGAGTTTCAGCGCAGTGTTGACTTGCGCGTCTTTTTAAGATGGTGAGCGTAGACGAAGGAAAGCCCTCTAATCGGATGGGCAAGACTGACAAGTCCAGCCCGTGGCTACGCGTAGGCCTATGTCAAACAGGTGTTTTCTCTTTGACCCTTCACAAATTAAGCTACAGTTAATTCCTTAACCGTTTGAATAAATTTGCGATTGACCTCGCGACTGACAACGTTGTGATAAATAGGCTATAATACTAACTTTGCAAAGTCAACTTGAATGCATCAATTTTGAACAAAGTTCAACCGCGCCAGTCTGCATGAAAAGTTATTGTAAGAACCGCCATAATAAACATTGTGATTTACTTTCGCAAGAGAGAGTTGGTAGCTTCACTCAATTTGTTTTGGAGCTCAAATGTTTGCTGCATCTTACATCAGTCACAGGCTCAGAAATCTACATCAAGTAGCCTACAAAAGGTACCGATGATTGGTCACTACCTATAGGTTATTCAGGTTGGATCATTTTGTCAGTTTGTTACAAAGCAGCCCCCTGCTCATAAATCCAGAGCTAAAATAGCTCTCACACAACCTAGAACAGCATAGTCAAAACACTTCACTTTAGCTGCGGCCTTGGTCATGACCATCATCTCTATATCACTTTAAACACAGAACAACAAACTAATTAGAGGACTAATAGCTTCTTATCCACATGTTAAAACAGACCTCTAGATTACTGTGTAAGCACAGCTACATGCCTGTAATGTATTAATCATTGCTACAACCTTTTATGCTGAAACATCCAACCTAACATTATTAACTTGCTAAACCAGTTGTGCGGTTATCCGCCAATAGGTACAAACTGTAAAATAAAAATTTCTTCATAATACAACTATTGTTTTCCTCTCATCTGCCATCTTCGGGAACACATTGTTCTAGCGATAACACAAAAGAGTTTTTATCAGATATTTACCTTGCGCAAGCAAAACAAAAGCTTTGAAGATTACAATAAATATATTACACAATAAAAATAACAAAGGGAATACATATCCCTTGTGTCACGTTGTTCTAAAAATGTGTTTGGCCTGGTGATATAGAGCCTAAATGCTTGTTATCACAAAGAAAATTAAACAACTGTGAGATATCTCAGGATAAGGGTTCCATTTAGAATGTATAAAACAGCACAGATTTGGCAATGATGGTGTGTGCCTCCTGCAGGTAAGGTCCAGTCTTGCTTTCATGTCACCCCATATCAAATCCTCATTTAACAAAAGGAGATCAATGAATATCACATTTTAAATGATTTCACAAAATCAAAACAAATACTTTTTAGCAGAATTTGAAGTGTTCTCAGTAATCATTTCTCATGACATGAAATCTATGTCTCACCCTTTCTCTCTGAGAAGCCATCATGGACCACTATTGGGCTGGACGAGGGATCTCCAGTGCGCTGTTTCCTGTTATCTTGTCTCTTCTGGCCGCCTGCTGTCCTGCCACTTCACTTCCACAGACTGCAGCCCCTATAGTAGATGGAAAGCCCTTCATGGTGATCTGGAATGGGCCTCTCAAAGACTGCACAAAGCAGGAGGTCCCTTTAGATATGACAGCCTTTCAAGCAGTGACTACACCAGCTCTAGTAGCAGATCAGTTCCTCAGCCTGTTCTACAGTAATCACATGGGCATATATCCTTACACAGATTACAAAACAGGGACAGAGTTTAATGGCGGGATTCCACAAAAGGCTAACCTAGGGGCTTCCCTGGCCAAGTCGAGGGCAGAAGTGTCCGAGTATATCCCTGAGTCATCACCTGGTCTTGGAGTCATTGACTGGGAGGCCTGGAGACCCATTTTTGAGAGAAACTGGGGCTCCAAAATGATTTACCAAAAATTGTCAGTAGCTTATGCCCAACAACAAGATCCCTCTCTCACTTCAGAGCAAGCAGAACTTGAAGCTAGGGAACAGTTTGAAAGTGCAGCCAGAAATTTTATGGAAGGCACATTAAAGGTAGCAGTTAGCGATAGACCAGAGTATCTCTGGGGCTTCTACCTGTTCCCAAACTGCTACAACTACGGCACAGATGAGCCAGGCTACACTGGGAAGTGTCCGGAGGTCGCACAGCAGCGCAACAATGAGCTCCTCTGGCTGTGGGAGGCCAGCACTGCCCTCTTCCCCTCAGCCTACCTGTCCACGTCCCTCAAAGGAAACTACAACGCTGCCCTGTTTGTCCGTAACGTGGTGCAAGAGGCCATGCGGGTGTCAGCTCTGCCTGAAGGTCCCTACACAGCACCAGTCTACCTCTACTCTCGGCCACTGTTCCGTGACCAAAACAAGATCTACCTAACGGAGGTGAGAACCCTTTTGGCCAGTAACATTAGGTTGTACAGTAATTCCTCATGAAAGGCTTCCTAATGGTCTTGTGTCCATGCCACCCTCAGATAGATCTGGTGAGGAGCATTGGTGAAAGTGCAGCTCTTGGGGCCGCTGGAACAGTGATGTGGGGGGCCAGCTCTGACTACGATGACCAGGTAATATGAAGTGAAATGAGAATGCATTTGAATCATACTTTGTGAAGAGAGAGTTTAAAAACGATATGGATGTTCAATTGATGTGTTTTTTATGCACATAAAAATTAAAGTGTAATTCTGGCAAAAAATTACCACAGGGTGTTTTTCTGCATTAAAACACATCAAATAAGCCGTGGAGATAGTATTTTTCGTTTCATTTTTCACTTTAACATGTGAATTAATATGCACTTGCTCAACAACAACATGAACATGTTATATCAAAATGACATCTCTGTTAGCTGAATAGATTTAAGACCATGTCTTTCCTCTAATTAGTAGCACTATAACTGCCTATAGGGTTCAAGTTTAATTATCAGCGTGTATGACAGGTAGAATGGGTGAAACTAATTTATGAGACAATTTGTTGCTTGCTTTCCAAATATTTGTCTGAACACGTCTATGACTAATCATTACTGAAAACCTACTTCTCTGCTCTGGCGCAATCTCCCTGCAGGCTTCATGTGATAATCTGTCTGACTACCTGCTCTCCACCCTTAACCCGTACATCGCCAATGTCACAGCCGCTACGCAGATCTGTAGCAACTTCCTGTGTCAAGGAAATGGCCGCTGCGTCCGTAGGAACTACAACACCGACACCTACCTGCATTTGAACCCACAGCACTTCCATATTCAGCGCTCCGTCGGGAGTTACGTGGTGACAGGTGTCCCCTCGACTCAGGATTTCACAGACATGTATAATCACTTCACATGCCAGTGCTATGCAGGGAGGAGCTGTTCAGCTGCAATTCCCACTCAGCCTCCCCAGAGCCCTCTGGTTATACACATTTAATCTGATGCCACACTGGACTTTCTCAGTGTATGTGATCACCCAAAGAGTCCAGTCATTGGTGAGCATGAGTCTACAGAATAGGAAATGTAGGAAAATAGGAAAAGCTGAAATGGTCTGGCTAATTCATGAACAATAATCAAAATAAAATTGCAATCACGCAATCGATTAATTTCTGTGATCTTAAAATTTGCCCTCCATGCAAAATGCATGATGCTAGATACATACACTGTAGGATCCGCAAAGATTAAACTACTGGTGTAATTCCATAATTTAAGTGTTTGAATCAATATCTAATAATTATATTAAATTTCCAGAAGAAAACGTGAAGTGTGATTGTCACTTGTAACCACATGGAGCAAGCATGGGAATTAAAACAGAATCATTATTTTGAAAACAAAAAACTATAAAAGAACATACAGCATATGGATGAATATGGATATGGATGAATAAAGGCCTCTTGACTGTTATCACAACATCATCATACTGACCGTCTCTCAATATCACTTCTTCTGCATGGGCAGATAGCAAATGTCTATCAGAGGATCGCATTCGGTGACAGGGCATGTTATATACAGTAGGTAGGAATAATGTAAATCATAAACATGATGGACTTGTTTCATGCAAATTTCAGACTCTGCTTACACTACATTACTAAATGTAAACAATATAACCTATTGGAGCCTCACAACAGAAATGGTCTTTTATATATATATATATATATATATATATATATATGGAGAGAGAGAGAGATGTGTGCAGACAGGCCTGAAAGGTCAAAGAGAACATATTGCAACAATACTGTTGTATTACTTTTACATTTTTAATGTAATTTCTGTTGTGAGGCTCCACTGCCTGAAATACAAAACTAGCCAGCCACCTTGAGGGACTGATACCTGTCCCCCCTATCGTAAATGTTGCTAGGGTTTGTATGGAGCAAACAGGGTATCGCGTCAACAACTCCAGGCCCGCGGGTACGTTAGTTCCAATAGTCTAATCAGTCCTTCAATCAAGAATGAACTCGCACACCAATGTTCCTGATGCAAAAAAGTTAATCCATCAAAAGAGGTGAAAAGTGTAAAGTGTGGCCAATATGTGCCAATATATCTAATTGCAAACATTTTTACAAAAGCACTTCACAGGATGGTTGCATTGGATCCCAGTCAAAAGTACCAACAGCATTAGTAATGGCAAAAACGTGTTGATTAAAGAAAACCTTAAAAGCTTAAAAACTTGAAGCAACAAGGTGTAAGAGTTAATGTCATTTCTTGTCAATCCCTTGGCATCATTTTTTCAACAACACATACAGCGGAAAATAAGTATTGAACACGTCAAAAAAATGTTCAGTAAGTATATTTCCAATGAGGCTATTTGCATGACATTTTCACCAGACATTAGTATTAACTCAGATAATCCACCCATATAAAAAATCCAAACATTAAAGTCCATAGGTAGAGTTATGTGTAATAAAGTGGAATGACACAGGAAAAAAGTATTGAACACGCCTGCTGAAATTTCGTAAATACTTTGTGGAAAAGCCTTTATTCGTAATGACAGCTTCAAGGCATTTCCTGTATGACGAAACTAATCAGTCACAGTATTCTGGTGTGATTTTGGCCCATTCTTTTAAACAGATAGTCCTTTAATATTGAAGATTCCAGGGGTCCCTCTTGTGAATCCTGATCTTTAGTCAACTTCCAAAACTGTTCAATTGGATTGAAGTCAGGGCCTTGATTTCCTTTCTCTGAAACCAATTGAGAGTTTCCTTTGCTGAATGGTGTGGATCATTGTCCTGCTGGAAGGTCTAGTCATGTCTCATCCTCATTATCCTGGTGGATGTAAAGATTCTCCCGGAACAAAATGACTCCATTCATCATTCCTTCAACTGTATGAAGTCTGCCAGTGCCATGAGATGAAAAACAGCCCACACCATGATGCCACCACCTCCAAACCTCACTGTTGGTAGGGTATTTTTAGGGTGATGCACAGTGCCATTTCTCCTCCAAATATGTTGTGTAGTATGATATCCGAAAAGTTCAATTTTGCTCTCGCCTGACCAGAATACATTCTCTCAGTATTTCATAGGATTGTCCAAATGTTGTGTAGTAAACTTTCAATGAGCTTTCACGTGTTTTTCTTCAGTAATAGAGTCATGCGGGATGAGCGTGCATAGAGGCCATGGCGGTGAAGTGCATATGATTTTCTCTGTACCAATTGTACCTGCTGCCTCCAAGTCTTTCTGGAGCTTTCTCCAAGTGGTCCTTGGCTCTTGGGCTACTCTTCTGACTATCCTTCTGACTTCCTGGTCAGAAATCTTGCGAGGAGATCCTGTGCATGGCCAGTTGATGATGCAGTGATGTTTCTTCCACTTGCAGATAATGGCTCCAATTCTGCTTGCTGGATGATTCTGAAGTTTTGAAGTGCATCTGTAACCTGTTCCATTGATATGTTTTGCAACAATAAGGTTGCAAAGGTCTTGGGAGAGCTCTTTGCTTTTACCCATCATGAAATGTTTTTTGTGTGACACCTTGGTAACAAAAAACCTTTTTATAGCCCACCAACCCAGCTTATATCATTTTGCACAGATAGGAGGGATAATTTATCTAACTACTTATAGATTCCAGTTTGTTCCTTGCCATTCCTTGCCTTTGTGTACTGCTTTTTCTTAGCGTGTTCAATACTTTTTCCCTGTGCCATTCCACTTTTTTCCTCATAACTCTACTTTTAGACATTAATGTTTGGATTTTTATATATGTGTGGATTACCTAAGTTAATACTAATGTCCAGTGAAAATTTCATGCGAATAGCCTCACTGGAAGTATACTTACTGAAAAAAATGTTGACGTGTTCAATACTTATTTTCCCCGCTGTACAGTGCATCAACAAGTGAGGAAAATGGTCATGTTACTGCACAGTACATCAACATTCCATAGCACACCAGGTGTTCATTCAGTGGTAATGACACAGCCGCCATTCACCCTATCATCAGTCAGTGCATCATCAACAGGTTCTTTTCATGTAAAAACAAACAAAAATACTGCTGCTTTAAAAAGAGCAATAGTGTGAGTGATCTCACTAATAAATACATGCAGGCACAAATGTTACGTTCCATTAGTCTTTCTGATTTCCTGCAGTGTACCGAAGCCAGCAGATATTTCTGACTGATGTTCAACTAAGACATGATAGTATGATGACATGTTGTACTCCCCCACTATGGGCTCACCAGTGACAGTGACTGAGCTGGCAATAGATAACGGCAATAAAACTTTCCATTCCAGTCACAGCACCTTCCAAAATATCCAGAGTGGAAGCGGTGGGGTCAGGGCATTGTCTGAGACTTTATGGATGCCTCATGCTGACCCTCAGGCAAAGACAACTCCCATTTTTTGCATGCCTCATGCCAGACTGAAAACGTTGTGAAGACTTGAAGGAAGTGATCCTCCTGATATGATGTGTGGTTTGTGTCCCAACATGTTTACACTAGTGCCTGTAATGTAACCTTAATTCAAGCAAAGCTCTATCAGCACCTATTTCAGGGTTATCTATTTAAGCACATGAAGGCAGCATTGCAAATCATACGTCTGACAGTCCACAAAGAAAGAGATTGACCGGGAGCACCGTTAGGATTCAAAGAGTTTTTATCAAGACTCAAGACTCATAATCTGCAAATCAGGTTGGTTCATAGTATATGGTTCTTTTTGGTAGCAGGATTCTGGGTTTTTGTTCATGTTTAGACACATTTGTGATCACTTTCTCTCCGCATACTATTTTGGGAGCTTATTTTTCATTAGAGAATATCAGGGGTTAAAGGTGATAAATCACACTTAAACCCGTACTGTTTACTGCTCATCTGTGTGCCATGCCTGATGTCAGGAATCTCGGAGACAATCTCTGAAAAAGCAATATGCACTGACACCAAACAAACAGACCAACTTGACTTACAGTAATAATAGAATAATAGATCAGTGGAACTAAATTGGATAATCATTTGTAAATAACTGCAGGTTGTTTCACAAAATAGTTTGTCTGTAGTGTCCAGTGTAGCACAAACACACTGCTCTGCAACTGTGAGGAATGTGAAGAATGTTGCAAGTGATCAATATATCAGTGTCTTGTGTCAAACTTTCTGTAAAACTCTATCTCAAGTGTCTAAATACATAAATATATGGCTATAATACTTAAAAGTAATACTTATCCTAACAATGCCCCAAATTATAAAATTGTTATGTATTAAACATGAAGGGTTGAAGCTGATGAACATTGTTATGATAGTATCAATAGCAAAACTGAGAATAGATAACTTAATTAAATCCAGAAACTCTTAATTAATCCCATGCGTTACTGAGAGGGGAAATCTAATCTCTTTTTACCCCACAGGCACTAAACAGACGCTGCTGAAAAAGAGATGAAGCCATGACTCGCATGTGTGGACTTTACTTTATAAATATTCTCATTCTCCTGACTGAGTTACAGCTTGGTGGCGCTCTGCCAAACACGTCACCACCACTGGAGCCTGGTGTACCGTTTCTGTTGATGTGGAACGCCCCGACTGAACTATGCGAGTCACGCTTTGGCATAGAGCTCGATCTCTCCTATTTCCAGTTTGTCAGTAGTACTCTCAAAACTGCCACCAATCAAAGCATCTCTATTTTCTACACCGACCGCTTTGGCTTGTTTCCCTACGTGGATGAGGAGTCAGAGAAGTTCTATGACGAGGGGCTGCCTCAGCTGATTGATTTCAAAGAGCACCGTGAGCTTGCAGAGGATGACATCCTCCACTACATCCCCGGCAACCTCACCGGCCTGGCCGTGCTGGACTTTGAGGAGTGGCGCCCGCAGTGGATACGAAACTGGGGGACCAAAGATATCTACAGAGAGAAGTCAATCGAGATCATCATGGAGAAAAATGTCTCCTTAACCTATGATGAAGCGGAGGACATTGCCATCAGGGTCTTTGAGAGAGCGGCCAAGAGATACTTCCTGAGGTCCCTGCAGCTGGGCAAGAAGCTGCGTCCGAACCGGAGGTGGGGCTACTACCTCTACCCTGACTGCTATAACTATGACTACAACAAGGACATGGTCCACTTCACTGGGGAGTGTCCTGCCATAGAGAAAAAGAGAAACAACAACCTCTACTGGCTTTGGCAGGAGTGCACTGCCCTCTTCCCCTCCATCTACCTGGAGCTGGTGCTGAGGGAGTCCCGCCAAGCCAGGCTGTACGTGCGCCATCGCATCCAAGAGGCCATGAGGGTGTCCATGCTCTCCAACCAAGACTACTCAACACCCATCTATCCGTACATACGCCCCGTGTTTAAAGACAGCGACATCAATTATCTGTCAGAGGTAAGTGGAAGAGGAAATGCACTGTGCGTTTCACAAGAGAGAATGAGGAAATTTAGAGCATGCAAGGTGGGCATAGGTATATCTTGAAACGTCGGAGCATGCAAGGTGGGCATCTTGAAATGTCGGAGCATGCAAGGTGGGGATATGTATGGCTAAGCACAGCAACACAGAAACCACAGATCTTTCCGTGACTTCAGTGGATGTGTTCTGTCCCCAGTATGACCTGGTCAACACCATTGGAGAGGCCGCTGCTCTGGGGGCAGCTGGGGTTGTTTCCTGGGGCGACATGGACATCACTGACACAGAGGTATTGTTTGTGCACCACACACCCACAGCACCAAGGGAATGCAGAGAGCTGGAGAGCACACACGGTTCTGAGTGTGCTGCAAAGAGGGACTATTCAAATCTGTTGATACCAATAAATCACAAGATAGCAATGATTTTATCATAGCAAGGAGATTGAATTGCAGATGTTGCCTTAGGCATGTTCTCTCCCTCGTTATTTGTTTTTAATTCACATTCAAATTACTTTTTCCCTGCATTGCTTGCATAACATGTTGAAACTGAATCTTTCAGCTTTATTGTTAGCCTAAGGGGTTTTAGGGTTATATTAGTTTAGCTAAGGATGTGTGAATCTGTCCATGTGTGCTTGATTTGCAGGAGACCTGCACGGCAGCTAGAGGTCATCTGGAAAAAGTGATGAACCCGTACATCATGAATGTGACCACGGCGGCCAAGCTGTGCAGCCGCGCACTGTGCCAGGAGGATGGCCGATGTGTGAGGAAGCACTGGGACAGCGATGCGTACCTCCACCTGGACCCTCAGCGCTACCGCATCCGAATGGACCACCACGGACAGCTGTTTGTGACGGGACACCTCTCCCAGGACGACATTGATTGGTTCGCATCAAGATTTGACTGCCTGTGCTACTCGGACAAACCTTGCCAGTCTCCTCTAGCCCTCAACGCCAAGTCCAAGTTTGTGCACGCCGGTAGCCATCTGCAACTGCTCTCCCTGTCCCTGCTGCTGACCTGCACTCTCCTCTCCACGCCCTTCTGTCTCTAGGTATCAGACTAACTAAATCATGGACACACATACCCATACCTATGCAAACACATGCAACAATACAAATGCAAAACAATATGAAACATTATATCATGCTCAAGTCTACATAGTGTATTGAAAAAGATTGGATGATTGTGTGTGTTAGTCATACTGTAGGGGGCGATAAAGAACTATATATCAGAATTTCCTGCGTAAGGGTATGATGTTGGTAAAGTTACTTTGTATCTGAAATGTTGTCTTTATTTTCCCTCCATGGGTCTTTATACGTATGTAAGTAAAAGGTTTAAATAAATCAATGTTCTTTCAATTTTCTATTCTTTGTGCCAGCAGGATTTCTGAAATAACTAATTAATAATTAATTCACTCATTTGGTACATTTCTATTTTTTTTATTATTTCATTTACATAAGTATTCAGAACCTTTGTTATGACGCTTGTAATTGAGCTCTGGTGCATCCTACTTCTATCAATGGTCCTTGAGATGCTTCTACAACTTGATTGGAGTCCAGCTGTGCCTAAATTAATTCACTGGACATTATTGGCACACATCTCTTTATATAAGGTCTCACAGTTGATGGTGTATGTCAGAGTGAAAACCAAGCCACAGAATTGTCCGTAGACCTGCGAAACAGGGTTGTGTGAAGACACAGATCTGGGGAAGTATAAAAGAAAATTTCTGCAGCATTGAAAGTGCCGAGAGCACAGTTCTCAAATGGAAAAGTTTGGAACAACCAACAGTCTTCCAATCTGGCTGCTCAGCCAAACTGAATAATTTTGGCAGATTACCCTGCGGGTCAGTGCCTGGTTTCCTCCACACACACCATTGGGAATTGTGGCCAAATAGTTCAGTCTTTGTTTCATCAGACCAGATGATTTTATTTCTCATTGTCTGAGAGTCGTTCAGCTTTTTGGGAAACTCTCGGCAAAGAATGGTTTCCATCTGTCCTCTCCACCATAAAGGCCTGATTGGTGGAGTGATGCACTTCTTCTTTACGGTCCTCTCAAAGGAACTCTGGATTTCATTCAAAGTGACCATTGGGTCCTTGGTTACCTGTCTGACCAAGGCCCTTTGTCCCGGATTACTCAGCTCTCAGTAGCCTACTGTATGCACTGTAGCTGAGATGGAATATTTTGTTTTGTATGCTGGTGGATCTCTCTCTCTCACACACACACAAACAGGCCAGGCTAGACGCAAGTAAACACAGTTTATCTACCTCTGAGACTTCAGAAATAGAGTTTATCCACCTCTCAAAAGAGTTTATTCACCAATTGCAACTTTTAACATTCAAAATTCACACTGTATTATCCACATTCACAATATGTAAACTCATCAACGCAAGTAGTATAAGTAAGTATATATACTCTTTTGATCCCATGAGGGAAATTTGTTCTCTGCATTTATCCCAATCCGTGAATTAGTGAAACACAGTCAGCACACACAGTGAACACACAGTAAGGCGAAGCACACACTAATCCCGGTGCAGTGAGCTGCCTGCTACAGTGGCGCAGTGAGGGGTTAAGTCCGAAGCACTAACCAGTAGGCCACGGCTGCCCCTGTGGCCACAATACCACTGGTATTGTTATAAACATTGGACAATAACCTCCACCACCATCAAACATGTTCTGAATGCCTTTTTAAAAATCCGATACGTCATGGCGCAGTCCACCTTACTGTGATCACAGAATTCATAGTGTACTCACCTCTTATTTTACCACTACACCTCTGGGCAGCAAAGAGTAATAGAGGTAGCATGCTCATTCATTTTTATAAGAAATGTGAGTGTGGAGTCCAAATATTTCCCCTAGTTGGGCTTAGCCACGCATGTTGGCCTTGACACAATCCTAATCCCTATTGTCACAGAAATCCTAATCTAATCTGTAGTCTTCACTTAAAGGCTGCTTACATCCCCTGCTCACAATGGGACATCTACGCACATTAACACCAGGTTCAGTGGGGGATTTAGGGAGCATTGTGGGGCTGTCCCTCAGATAAACAGCCGGCCGCCTGACTCACTGGCACATACTCTGAACTCCCACTTTCTGGCCATCTGGCTCCCTCAAAGACTCTGTATGGAACAACAGACACCCGACAAAGTCTGCACCTATAGACGCACCAACAATACCAAGAGTCTACAAGTAGACCAGATATTTAGAAAGTTGAGAAGTGACTTAAAAGAACATAAAAAATCAATAATCTTAAACTCTTGTTGGTTTTCCTCTGGTTGCTGATGTTGAGGGCTGTGAGTCGAACAGCATGCAGATGAGTGTGGTATGCACTGGGGGAATCTAATATTAGAAAATGCTTCATTCCCAATCAGTTCTATTTCTAAAACACAACAGATGCTCAGCATAAGCAGGAAGAGAGGGTAAAGTGAACCCCAATCAGAACTATGCTAGAGCAGAAATCAGAATTTCTGCATCAAATTCTACTCGTACAGTAACATGACGCTAAAGATGAAAAACATCAATGTGGAATTCAGGTTCAACCACCAAAAATGAAGCCAAGAGTAGGGAGGCCAGAGGGAGAGGCAGGGGACTTGCCATCTGAGAGGAAGTTGAATGAGGAATCACTTGGATCACATTTATTTAATATCGTACCCCAGAGAGAATATCAATGATTTCCCCATTTAAACATTCTTGTCAGCAAAGACAACCAGCATTCTACAACAATTCAGAAAGGTCTGGAGTTTGGTCTCTTGTCTATAGACCTTCAGCTACAGGGAATCATGCAGTTCCACTTGAACAGAAAATCAGATTCGAAATGATTTCCATGGATGACACACCTGATTTGGTGATATTAAACGTAATAGTTGCACTCATTTCACTCTTGGTTTCTCTCCTGCTAGTGACCTACAAAAAGACCACTCACTTTGCTGCTTTTAAATGGAAAATAATACAGCAGTTTTCGCAACATTTGAAAGTTTTTATGTTGTGAATTGTAAAAACTTTTCTGACCTTGCTTGTCTGTCTGACCGATTCTTCAATCCCTCAGTTGCAGAGTAATTCTGCAGGCAGATCAGCAGACTCCAAAAAGAGTGACAGGACACACAAGACTACTGTATCTCAGCTCTGAAAAATCCTGATTTCTGTTCAAATCGTGTGATGCATTTAGACAACGCAGGCTGAAGGGAACTATATGTTATAGTTTTTTGTAATAAGAATATTGAATCAGAGACCAGTTCAGTGTGCTTGATTTGCAGGCATGTATCTCCACTGAGAACGGTATACAGCCCTCTGCTCCTCAGCCTAGTGTTCATGTGTGCTGCAGTGAGGCTGCAGCGTGAGGCTCCACACTAGACAACACAACAGGGCAGCAGTGGAGTGACCGCCTGTGTCCTGTCCTGTTTTTACAGCACTAAATGAAGGCAAACAAACATGTTATTTGATTGACCATAAAGTGCAAAAACAACCCTATGATTCCCTGGTGTGTCTTGGGCATGTCTATCACCCATTTGTAATTTGGAAATCTCTCTGCCCATTCTGTTCTACACTGATGAAGGCAATCTTCTGTACCCGCATCATCCATCACCACTAAAGTATGACTTTACTGTATGGCTGAAGTCTCAATTCGTAGAAAGGCTACTGAAACATTAATTTCAACATATTTACGAGTAAACATATTGCACTTTTTACATGCATATTCTGTATAATGCTATATGCACCAATCACATATAAAGAAAAACAACCAGATGTCACAAGTTCAGTTACAGGATGCAGAAAAGAATAAGTAACCCATACATGGCCTATACATGCAATGTTCTTTACATGCAGCTTAATTTATGGGATGGAATCTTGGTTCCACCTCAGAACAGACATCTCTTCACTCTGTTTGGTCCCTACTGGCCATGAGCTGCGTCCAGTGCTGCAGTGCGTGTGAGCTTTGGGGTCGGGGGCTCAGGAACGGGCGCTTGTTAGGCAGCTCCCTCATGAGACTCGTTAATTATCCCATGTGCCTGCAGGCCAGGGAGGCAGAAGTAATGCCTATCCAACGCACCAGGGTGGTGTCCTGTCCTGTCCAGCCTCTCCTCCTCCTCTCTCTTGTCCTCCGCCTCTCCGATTCCCTGGACAATAGTCTGTGACACGTGCATGACGGACGACGCTTCCCGGCGTGTCCTCTCGCTGGGGTTGCGATGTTCTAGTGCTGTACCATTAGCCACAGCACAGCGAGCCCATTGTGCAATCACAGAGAGCAGGCAGCGCCGGGAGAGCCATCCAACACAGCCAAAATGTCTCCACTTTTTGAAGCTGTCCCAGGTCCAAACTGTAAAAGCCCTGAATATGGATGTCTATGTTACACATACTGTACTTGTGCTTGTGTATGAGTGTGGCGTTCAGCAACAGCACATGTGCGTTTCTTGACTGGCGTTGGTGCTAATTGGTGGAAGGAAATCTATATGAACACAGCCTACTGCTTTTTCTAACATCACTGAGCACAGTAGGCCTAAAGCTAGAAAAGTATAGTAAAGCAAAGTATAGACAGTAATTTGAATACTCAAGCATTTGTTGATCTAAATTAAGCCCATAAACTAACTGTTGCTAACAGCAAGAGTATGGATGTATTTTATCACTTTCTCTTACAAGCTAGTTCTGGCATCATTTTAAGGTAAATAATCATGTGAAAGACCGATAAGCACATCTGTCATCCATACAAAAAACAACAACAACAACAAACAAACAAACAAACAAAACAAAAAACATTCATGATGTTGCCATCAGTGTGATTTTTGCATTGTGAGTTTTAGAGCAATTCTGTGTAGCAGCTTTATTTCAAAGAAATGTATTGAGACATTTACGTCTGACCAGACCTTAATTATCTTTAGGAATATTACTTAAACATGTAACTTATACAATAAATACCTCCATGAAGCATTTTATATGCATGCAATTTAGCCTTCTCAGTGGTGTAAAATAGAAGCATAATCCCAACTACACAAACCCATTTAAGTACTGTCAGCCATCATGCAGGTGTAAAGATTTTTACCTTTTGTGTGTGTGTGTGTGTGTGTGTGTGTGCGTGCGTGCATGTGTGTGTGTGTGTGTTTACAGGTATGTGTGAGGGTGATCGTAGTAGCAGGGGGTCGGTTGCAGTGACAGATCAAAAGGAGCTGGAGAGGAGGTTCATTTTGTTTGCCCAGTTTCTCTTGGCTTGTAGCTAGCGGGCGGGTGGAAATCAATGGTGACTGCTTGGCCATCATTTGCACACCATAAAAAGCCCACACAGGCCACTGATTGTTCCTGCACAACTCCGGGCTCCACAGTGACGCAAGCTGCTCTCTTTGTCCCTGTGAAAAGCAGCAAAGTCCTCTCTCAGCAGCTCAGGATGTACATGTCAAAAGAGACTATTTCTCAGTCCTCTTTTCCCTTCAGAAAAAAGTGTCTCAACATACAGTCTCTCTGCAACAGAACACTAACTGAGAAGATGGGGCAAGATACATAAAGATACACAGTACAGAGACAGTCTGATCCCAACTACATATACATTTGTGCTGGCAGGCAGGGTATTAGTTGATGAACCCGTTGTGAAGTCATGGCTGTGGAATGATTGCTCTGACAAATGCATCACACATCCTTGCACAATGGCCAAATTGTTTATGCCTCCATGTCAACATGGTGGCTTTATTAAACAGGCCGCCGTTTATTATTTGTAAACTCAACAACATAGCAGCTTTCAAGGCACAGGCCACTTGCATCAGCATGTTAGTCCATACTGTGGAAACATGCATGCACTGTTTGTGAGAAGTACAAGAATGTATTTGCAGGCAAAGGAATGGATGGTCATGCATGGCGCTCTTTACCAAAATACATTTGGATAATGAGGAGGGCTCAAACTTTCAACATGTCTGTGTGTGAGACCAAAGGCTGGTACTAACTACAAATAAGCTGAACGACACATCTTCCAACTATGCACAGAAGAGTTGCTGTGGGCATAAGAGAGAGAGAGAGAGAGAGAGAGAGAGAGAGAGAGAGAGAGAGAGAGAGAAAGAGAGAGTGTGTGTGTGTGTTTGTGTGTGTGTGTGTGGCTCAATTATGAACATGAAAGAACCTTTGATGACAGTTTAAGTAAACTTTGGAAAGCACCATGTGACGAGGCTGGGAAAAGAAAGGAGGCTGGCGATCTGGCACAGAGGAGGATGCTGGTCCTGTGAGAGAGAACAGGCAAAATGGCATCACCCAGTGGGAACATAATGGGGGGCGGTTCCTCCCTTTATCCCAAAGAGAGGGAGAGCAGCATTCTCATCGCACACATCTCATTTATGCATTCAAGCGTTGATTGGAGCCAGTGACCTAGAAATGAGGAATGATCCAACAAAGGCCTGCGAGAAACAATAAAGCCCCTTATCCTCGGGAGAAGCATCCACTCAATCTGATGCATTAGATTATATTACAATAGCAGCAAAATGCATTCCCATACATTACCCAATGCTGTGTGACGGATCCCTGTCCACCTTACCTCAGTTAGAGGCCTTCATCCGTATCACTCTTCTTACAGTTGCCATGGATTCATGATGTGGATAGCCTGTGATGAATATTCCTTGGCATTTCGGATCATTGAATAGCTTATTAGCAGGAAGATCACAAGCAATGAGTGCATCATCACATTGATAAGACATTATGGTGTCTTCTCACTTTCAATTTCAGAACTTTCATACAAAATGTCAGTTTCCCAGTTTACTGCAGGAGCACATATTTTAATAATCCCTCAAGGACAATGCCACTTGAGCTCTTGGCAATGCTGATGATCGTGGGGCTGATAACATGAAAACTGAATGATTAGATGCAAATCGTGTACTGCTAGTTGTTTAGCATGTGTGTGAAATCTCAGAGTAAGAGCTCTACCAACATAGCTTTCACAATCCATGTACCAGCTAATGTAACAACAGAAAGAAAACTGTGCTGAATTATTTAGCTTTACACCCTTGTATGTCAAAACAACTCTAAAAAGAATATGCTTTGATCATGACAAGATACAGTATATCATTCCCAAAAAGAGTTCTAGCAGTATTTATCCTCCTTGAGCAGAAAATACTCTCAAGTATTTGTAAGTTAACAAAATACTGTATTATAAACTTGGACTGTATTAATATGCTACATAAGCAATGGTGATCAGATCTGAATCTTTGTGAGATGAGGTAACCACATCTTCTCATTTTTTGTTGCTTTTGGTGGTTCTGGAGAAAAAAGCTCAAATCCAAGCAGGCGGATCAGTGAGATGCGGAGCAGCAGCCTGGGAGGGAGAATGGAGGCCTTTGTGCAGCTGGGACCCTGTACAGCTGGGCTGCTCCTGCAAACAGCCTTTTCATATTCCTGAGTGGGTGAGAGCTTGGAATTTTTTTAATGGCGTTTCATTCCACAACCCAAGTAACTATGCTTGAAACTGCTGACCCTTGCTTGTGAAATTAATAGTGTAACACATTTAACACGCATCTGTGCATGATAACCAACTACAAATGAACCTCTGTGGTGACTCAAAGACTTGAACAAGCCCTACCGCTGCTTATAAATCTACTGAAATGAATCAGACGGCACATACATGATGGATGTCGTAAGACAAGAGAAGGCAACTGAGTTTACATAACAGTCTGGAAGACATCCACTCCAACTGAGACTTTCCAGACAGAAGAGCTGGGCCTTCAGCCTCCAAAGCAGAAACGCTCCAGCACCAGCTGCCTGTCGGAGCCCAAGCGGGATCTCTCCAGCTTTCTCCTGGCTTCAGAGCCTGGGTCCCGGCCGGCTGCGACGTCACAGAGCCTGGTAGGTTCTGGATTCCTGCTGTTGCTGCAGTGATGGCTCTAAAACAATGGCCACTGTGTGCTCTGGTCAAGTACTGTATGGTGGTGATGTCATGCCAGCCAGATGACCAGGGCATACACCCAGTGCTAAGCCTCAATTATAAGGATACTGCTGTACATCTCTTGGGATGGAGCAAGACAGTAAACATTTTCTCAATTTCTAGGCCAACAAAATAAGAGAGCAAATCATTTCTACATTTCTATAGCAACAAATGAATCTCACATTGCTTTTCTGAACTATTTTGTGTAAAGCATTTCTTAATTTCGTTAAGAATATTGAGATTGATCAATATTGGAGAATGAAGCTGGTTTACCTTTTATCTTTTGGACATAAAACATACTGTAAGTTGTCTGGTCATGATACATTCATATTTATAAAACTGTAGTTATGTTCCAGCAACACCAAATTAACTATACTCAACATCATAAAATACTCAGAGATGGGAAGAGAAAAATGTCCATGGAAATCAAAATCATTGTTGCTTCAGAAAAAAAGAGCTGAAAGCCTTTACTGTCAGGTCTGTTACTGTTTTAAAATGGAAAGAGATGAATCATAGCTTTTGCTTTTTATTACTAAAGTAACAATTCTTAGCTAAAAACAACCGCTCCAGCAGCACACTGGGGTGTATCACACATTTGGCTAACAAATACAGACTTGGAATGCTCACATAGTAAGGGAACTAGCATAGGTTGAACTGATTCACAAGAATCATTATCCAAAAACATACTACAACCATTCTTAATATATATTATTTTTCCTTCTGACGTAACAACACTCAAGATCTCAAGTGAAAGCTGGGCTACAGGGCAGTGCAAATCATTAAACATGGTGAATTCATCATTCATTTCTAGCAACTTTAAACAGCCTATTCCCTATGTAGACATTTGCCCTCTGTAAACAGCAATGGCAGTTCACATACATTGTACGCACACGTGCCCTGAAGTAAACTGTCTATGGCGTGATGACCTTAATACATGGTTCAAGTCTCAAAGGATGTTCAATTTGACTCACAGCTTGTTGTTTTTGTACAATCAGTGCATAGTGTAGCATTTCAGGACGTGATGGGGAACAGCAGGCCATTTAATAAACACTGTGCTTCCTATATTTATATTCCCACTGTCTGTGCTGAGCAGACTGACTGATGCTCTGACAACGTGCCAACACTGCAGTATCAACGTTTACATACCACAGCTTTAGTTCTATTTAACAAGTGTGTAGACTTATACAACCATCACAAATGGTGTCCTACGCTTGACCAACGTTTCACCTACGCTCCACCTACGCTCCACCTACGCTTCTCCTTTTCCACTCTGCATTCTTAACACGCCCCATCACATTCGATCCTTTCTGGTGGAACTAAAGAGCCCTTTCTAAACGCTGCGGTCTGCGGTGGTGTGGCCCGTGGTGCTGCTCAGCAGTGCGTTCCCACAGGTGAGTAGGTGGACACCTCGCGGTGCTGGACGGTGCTGAAGGGCGACAGCTCCAGCTCGGTGGTGGTGGCGTCGTGCTCGCTGTCGTCGCTGGCGGCGGCCGAGGCGCGTGGCGGGCCGCACTCCTCGCAGCAGCAGCAGCAGCAGTCCATGAAGGCGCGGCTGAAGGGCCGGCACAGGGCCAGCAGCAGCACCGGCGTCACCGCCGACTTGCAGAAGAGCAGCATCTGGCTGACCAGGTGCAGGACGTCCAGCGCGCGGCGCGGCACGCCCGCCGCCATGTACGCCGACACGATGTTGCAGATGTTCTCGGGGATGATGCAGAAGCCGTAGACGATGGCCAGCGCCACCACCGTGCAGTTCATCTGGCCCTCCAGCTGGATCTGCTTGCGGCTGGCCCGCACGTTGGCGCGCTCGGCCTGGCGAATCTTCTGCGCGGTGGCCAGCGAGCAGCAGATGGTGAAGAGCGTGGGCAGGCAGAAGTAGCAGCCGAAGTACCACCAGAGGCGCGCGCTGTCGTAGGTCAGGCCCAGCACGTAGAGCGTGTCCGGCAGCTCGGTGGAGATGCGCACCACGCAGCGTTCGCACGGCGTCACCTCGGCCGGCTCGCGCTCCTCCCGCACCAGCTGCCGGATCAGCAGCTCCGGCAGTGCCAGCAGAAGAGCGCCAACCCAGATGACCGCCAGCTTGGCCGCCGTGGACGTGCAGTTCTCGATCATCTCGTAGTACATTTGCACGTTAGTGGCGGCGCGGAAGCGGTCGATGCAGAGTGCACAGAGCGTAAATGTCGTTACGCCTAATGAAGCCACCTGGAGGGGTAACATACAGATCATCTGTCAGAAACTCAAAGACAACACATCACTAAAGAGCAGAGCGCTATGCTTGTTTGCCTGCATGATGTGTCATGGAACATAGTGGAAAAGCATTTCATCAGTAGGGATATTCATTAAATCTGATTCTTTCAGAAACTTGACAGAATTTGTGCTTACAATAACTATGCACCACAATCTTGGTCTTGTGATATTAGTCTGGTCTATGCCACACTAGGCAATGAAGGGCAGCAAGCTGAGGGACTTCTGTGAGTGAGGCCCAACTTCACAGTCCACAGCAGCACATGGCCTGTTTATCAAGGGAACATTCAGAAGCAGAACTGCATTGTTCAGATGTTGAAACAAGTTTCTTGTGCTATGTTTCCAGACTGGTTCAACACAAAAACAAGCTTAAGCTCACATTCTCTTATGTATAGGCCACTAGAAGATACCTAGGTTTCTAGTCCTAACTTAGGATTTCATGTTTAATGTTTCTGCCCATGTCAAGCCAAGCAGTGATGTCAAGAAGTGATCAGACATGCTCAGTGCATCAGCAACACACGTGTTCAGATATGATGTGCTCATGTAAACATATTAGGCATGTTATGCTTATGCCACTGGCCCCATTTACATGTAGTGCTCCTGCCACCTGTTCCCAACTCAACACTAGATTGATGAAGACTGGATTCTATTGGTTTACTAACCTAATTAATGACCCCCTGCTCACTGGGTTATTAGTGTACACCACTTGTCTGATTAAACTGCACTTTACTGGGGCACTAATGCAATCTTTATCAGATTAATTGTCTGACTAGATCTGCAGAGAGACCCTCTGAATAAGCCATATTAGGTCTGGTACCTTGAGAAATACAAGACCCTGGCCTTATCCACACAGTCAATTTGAGCTCATGTGAGACACTATGAACAAGTACGAACGGTTGCAGGTGTTTGGTAGCTATAGGTCAGCAGTTCATGACCTGTCCTTATCCAGGGTATGTCTAAGAAGTGCAAGCAATTTCCTGCAGGGAGAACGCAGTGAAAACTATGTAACTGTAGCATAATTTGCTTTAATGCGCTCTGCACAATGATTTCATGAACTGTCTGTAAAAAAGGGCAAAGACATAAGGCCTACTTACAATGGCTAAATCTGTTACAAGTGCTCGGGCAAAAGCTTCTGAAAGATAAGAAGGCCTACCCCTCAGGTAAACAGTGCAGTTTCTTTCTTGAATAAAGTAATAGGTAGCTAAATACATATTAATTAGACTATCTAGGGAGGAACCATGACAATGGAATTTCAGCACAAAAAGCAATGTTCTCTCTACATTTAAGGGCACTGGAGAGAACACATACCTCAATATATGGAATAATCTTGCAAGAGAATTCTCCAAGTAGCCAGTCCTTTGTCAATTCATGGAAAATGACTAAAGGCAGGCAGAAAAATATGATAATAAAATCCCAAAAAGCAAGATTGGCCAGGAGGGAATTGGAGATGCTTCGCATGTAGTAGTTGTGACAAACGATGCACATAATTGTTATGTTGCCGAGAATTCCAACGGAGAAAATTATAACAGAAATGATCAAAATCACATATGCTCCATATGTTTCAGATGTGACAGGGTAAAAGGGATTTTTCACTTCATTATCTCTCTTTCGTGTAACCAGTGGTATCAAAGGGGTGATTTCGTCGAAATCATGATCTGGCACAGTTAATAAATCATCATTTCTGGTGAAATCGAAAGGAGAATCTGTTGAATTCTGTGCCATAGGCTTCGGCACAGATTCCCACATGGTATTTGATGTTGCTAAATGCACATCTCCAAGATTTGTTTCTTTGCCATATTTGTCAGTCGGTCTCTTTTCAATTAAATCTTTTGTGTTGCTGTCTTCTGCAACTCTTTTAAATCTGGGCTGTCCCCCAAGGCGATGCTCCGAGTCCGAGTGTGTGGATGTTGGTTTACTAGTGGTTCCTGGCACTTCCAGCTCCTGTGTTTGGCTGTTGACTCGATGCCCAAGAAATTCGAGGTGATTACTCGAGATTTCATTTCGCCTTGATAACATATGGTCGGAACTAGGCCTACTATGTTTTGTTGAATGAGCTTTACTATCAGTTGTTGAAGTCCTCTCATAATCCAAAACTGACGCACCTGTGGAGTGCACTATTTTTCTGGAAGTCTCGTGAAGAGTCGGGCTGTTCCTTGATAATCCCTCTGCCAGCCTGCTGTTGTTGACCGTTGTCATCCTAGTTCCGCTAGAATTTCCATCCGTATTAGAGATCCTGGCGTCTGACAAGACAGTAACCAGCGCCAAACTACCCAAGAAAAAAGTAAGCCTTACGAGCAAAAACATTATTGCGTACTTCGTGAGAGCGCATGAATGTGCATATTACAGATTATTCAAATTGTACACGTCAACAATCACCGTCAAGTCATAGCTTCGTAACAAAAACTCACAAAAACTCAATCCCTCAGTCAATGTTTAAAACAGAAATGTTCCTAACAGGCATGACCGATGATAAAGTCTACCATCATCCTAAAATGCAACTTGAAGTTACTCCGAAAACTAACGCGATGGCACAACAAATTACAGATCTGATATTATCTCCAGCTTGGAAAGTACATCCATCGTCTCAGCAGGGATGAGGGGCAGTTCGGGCGCGCCCGCCTGACGGCCAGCGAGGAAATCCAACGTGCGGCAGCGTTCTGCGCTAACAAGGGGGATGGGGGCCATGGTCCAACGCACAGGACGGAGGAGCGCCACTGTGAGGACCAAGAAGCAAAATGTTCCCCCCCCTCTATTGTCTTGACAGCTCACATACGACAATGAAAGCTGTAAATTGTGAATGAAATTAAATAGGAAACATTATGCAAGAGCTTGGAATGGGCACTGATCGAAACACCATTGCTTATGTTATGTTTAGTAAATGAAAACAATTAGAATTTAAATATATTTCCGTAATCTAGACAAACTGTTAATTTGAAAACTGAAAGATGTTTACTACATGATTTTCTTGCCTTTCTTCTACTTACATGGGAAAACGTGGTATTTATTGTGTCTGATAGTATTAATGTGACATTCTCTTCAATTAGGCTACTTTAATGTGGCGAATGCCACACTTTTAAAACAAATTATAACGTTTATATTTTACATACAGCATTTCAATAATTGTACATGTAAAAATAAGGTAAACAAATTGACATTAGAACTTGTTTTTTATTTAACAATAATTCCAACAACAGCACAAAAAGCTGTTTTTTTAACAGCAATATTAACACAGCATTACAGCACTAACATTAACATTATTTAACTTAATGTCAAGATGTCTTGAACTTAACTTAAACATATTATACAAAACACAGTATACAAAACATGCTTGCTATCGGTCTACAGGACTTCCCCTGATCTGGGTGTTGACAATCTGGCAGTGGACTTCGCTTTTGCCATTTTCATCCACAGCATATAAGCTCAGGCAAAGTTCCAACCAAGGACACTGCACTGTAATGAGAGTAAGGAAAGCAATCTTTACTTCATACAATAAGAGGATAACTGGTCATGCTCATTCTTCATACAATACGATGATAACTGGTCATGCTCATACTTCATACAATAAGATAACTGGTCATGCTCATTCTTCATACAATATGATGATAACTGGTCATGTTTATTCTTCATACAATAAGATGATAACTGGTCATGTTCATACTTCGTACAATAAGATGATTACTGGTTTAGGAGAAGTGATGTAGTTAACAACATGACCTACTGGACACATATCAGTGTAGGACCAAAAGTAAGCTAAATAAGATAAATGAACGCATGCCCATGGGTTACAGCCACATGCAATAAGCAAAAAGTTAATGCTGCCAAAGACAATCTGGTTGCTAAAAAGCCACACTTTTATAGTTAGCAAAGACTTTAAATAGACGCTTGAACTGGAGAGCATAGCATAGAAAAGTACAGTGCAAGGTTTTTGTTGCTCTGGATTATAGGAATTCATCACATGAGAATTTGCTCTTACGTGTGCTGCCGTCTGGTGGGTGTAAAGAGTCCATGATCTTCTGCATCTTCTCCTGTGCCTCCTGACTGTGGGACAGGTCATCAGCAGAAACATGGAAAAAGTTGTCCTGTGGTGGTGGAGGGGGTGGAGGGAGGAATGAACAGATGAGCCACAGTCCTTCTGGATACACTGACTTATGTATGTATGTGGTCTATCTGATGGAAAGGTGGTGTATGTGGTCTATCTGATGGAAAGGTGGTAAGGTGGTGTATGTGGTCTATCTGATGGAAAGGTGGTGTATGTGGTCTATCTGATGGAAAGGTGGTGTGTGTGGTCTATCCAGGGTTCCCACTCTAAGTCAAATGTAAAATTCCATGACTTTTCCCTGACAAAAAAACCCAACAACAGAATTTCCATAACCTATAACATATGGTACAACATACTGACCAAAGATTTCAGAGCAGCCGCATAGCATTAAATAATCTTTTCCTTTTTTTAGAGTGGAAGATGAATAAATGGATACATGGGCATTGAATAAACAAAGTTGGGGTAACCACATTGCCACAACCACTCAAGCAAGCAGTAAAGCTAATAACAAGATATGCACCAATTCTGTGTGGAAATATACAGTATTTGTATTAGGCCTAATGTATTTTGGTAAGTAAATTGTAAACCGCTACAATATGACTTTCCCCAAATGACAAATGACTTATCACCAAATATGATACAATTCCCTGACTTTCCATGTCTGGAATAGACTTGGAAATTCCATGACCCGTGGGAACCCTGTCTACAGTATTTGATGGAAAGGTGGTTTGCCTTTGAGACCTCCAACAGCAAGGCCTCCAGTGTGGCCGTGCCATCATCCAACTCAAACTTCATCACCAATACATACTCCATTAGCTGGAGCCCCAGGGCTGGGTAGAGGTAGAGAGAGAAAGAGACAGAGAGAGTTACACTCAGGACAATATCAAGGGGCCACTGATGCCTGCTAAATAATATGAATATATGAAATATATTATATGTGAAATAATATGAATGAATAATGCTACTGCTAGGATCACTAATTATGAATAGGCTTCTACATACACTAACTGGGTTGTAAAGAAGTGTGTTTTCAACTACACTGTTCTGACTGAGCTAACCTCATGTACAGTACAGGTTAAACTGATTATTTGCATTTGATTATTTACCTTCAGAAATGCTCCTCTCATTCCCCTCCTCTAGGCCTTCAACAGACTTCACAAATTTTCGGATTGAACACCGTCTGCAGCTAAAACATAACCATTTGATTTAAAAAGTGCAGAAAGATTAAGACAGTAGCAACAATGAAAAAACCTGTTTCCTCACAATAAAACCAGTTTCTTTACAATGATGAGTAGAAAATGCATCGTTTTGTCACGTAAGGTCCCTGTTCATGTTGCACAATGACATTTTGAGTCTGTTAAGAGGCAAAAAGGCACGTTTAGATGATGCCCCCAGACCTAGCATTGTAGCTCACTGGGAGCACTGGCCATTAGCTGCATGTACTCCAGTTCGGAGCACCGATTTTGATCGTGTTTGTTTCTATCAACAGTACTCAGCGACGTTTAACGATCAAGGTGCATGTAAAAATCGTCCAGATTTCTCCTTTAATTGTGGTTCATCATGTGGTATTTTCTAATGAACTGACCCGTAAAACTGCCTTTTCCCTCTGAACAGGAAAGGGACCATGCTGTCAAGGAAGGCCAGCTTGCCCCTCGATGACTTCACAGGAATCATGAATTCCTCATCAGACGAGAGATGGCATATGTCGTCAAAGCTGGCACCTGTGGTAAGTGTGGAAGACAATCGAGTTAAGACATTCAGATTCTACAGACAGACACTCACAATGATCATAATATAATAATACTTAAAGTTTAGGTATAGACTCAGCTGATATTTTAAGAGTAAGCTCAGATAAAGCCTTATTAGTTCTGCTAGAACAATGACCGAAGGCAGTTGATTCTAATCATCATTTTGGATTACAGCATACAGACAGCGTCTTGTTGACTCATCATGCCCAATTTCTGACATGGAAACCCTTCTGTCTGATTAATATTAAAAGCGATGGCAAGTAGCAGGCTCTGTGGTACCAAACTACTTGAACAAAACAAAGCAGACACATTCCAAGCAGGACATTCATCTCATCTGTGAACGCAAATCTCCATACGTGGCTGCACTTCCCACATTAGTTTGGCTCTAACTTCAGAATTGACACAGTAGGCAAGACGTGGGCCTGACTGAAACATAAGTACACCAAGTTCCACAGGTTCCGTATCTGATGTGACGGAACAGTGTGCTTAACAATGTGTTTCTGTATGTGTATGCTTCACATTCTGTGTTCACTTTAACAACAGAAGTGAAGTGTAGAAATACGCTCTGCTCAAAGTGCTGCCCGTGTGAACTGAAGGAATATGCACACAGAGTGCTGCCCGTGTGAACTGAAGGAATATGCACACAGAGTGCTGCCCGTGTGAACTGAAGGAATATGCACACAGAGTGCTGCCCGTGTGAACTGAAGGAATATGCATACAGAGTGCTGCCCGTGTGAACTGAAGGAATATGCACACAGAGTGCTGCCCGTGTGAACTGCTACAGTACAATGATTCTAATGGAATTCTACTGTATCTCTACCAATACACAAACGTCAGATGGATGACTGTAAAACGCTCCAAACGGTTCTGGTGTAAAGTGACTTCAAGAGTCTGAGTGGTAGGTCTGACAAACCCAATCATGTCGACAAGTAAAAGTTTGCCTCACTCACCCTGAACAAAGATAAGCTTCGGGTCACTGTCTGCTGGGCTCTTAGAGGACACATGCAGAGTGATCTGCCGGCTGGGATCTTCAGTGTCTGTGGTCAGACTATCAGCCCAGGCTGCCCGGCAGGGCCTGGTGTCCCTCACAGCCTGTCCAAACCTTGCCCTCAGAGTCTCAGGGTCTGGAATCTCCTCACTGCCAAAGACAAGAGGGGAAAATGGCAGAGTTTCCTCCAATTTCAGAGCAGTACGATACCATCACATGTATAAATGTAGTACTCCTTCAAGTTCATGAATCTACCCATGAGGTAACATCAAGTAAGGTACAGTATGGTACAGCGTGGTCTGGTTTTGCCTTGGTTTTAAGCGGGTACCAGAAGTTGATCACATTTCAGAGATGATCATGCATGCACACTCACATGGTTTTACACTGGGAACAGAACAGTTTCAGACACTGGTATAGTCTCTTCGGCTGATAGGACTTGACCTGGGCTTTAACATGGAACATCTCTGGAGGGGATGAGCTCTTCACATGAGCCAAAGACACCTTTTGCAGAGTATGTGTGCATTTCCGCACTAACACAGACAGACAGACAGAGAGAGAGAGAGAAAGATGACATTTCCCAAGTGTATATATATATGAAACAACTGTAATGAAAAACTTTATAAGGTCTAATATCGTTGAAATTCACAACATTAGAAGAAAATATACTAAATTCAAGACTTTGTTTAATAGTTTAATTTAATAGGTTTAAGGCCTTAATTTGACAATATTAAATGTAAAAAAAAATACCCTGTTCATTCAAAATGCAACAGTTGAGTGGACAGAAAAGTGGCTGACAAACCTGTTGGACATTCCCCAATGACTCCATCTGAAATAGAATTTTTAATCTGTAAAACTTTTGTCGGCACGTAAAGAAATATACACAACATCAATGCTTACCAGTGAGTATTAAGGCAAATGTGCACTGCACATGTTAGGCTAAATCTTGCCATGTCACTCACTGCTGAGCTGTGATGCTGTACACCAGGTCAGGTCATCCCAAGAGCTGTCCATGTCCCCCTCCATCTGCTCAGCACACGACTGCAGCGCTCTGAAGGACACAGGACAGCAGTCAGGCAATCGGAGTTCATCTTTTATGGCAGTGCAAGTCAATGAATTGGATTTATTAATGAATTACTTCTTGACAGTTGGCTCTTGGCCATGTGATAAACTAATGCAGAGCGGACTTCCTTTCTCTAGTTAACAGTGTGGGGCTGGAGAGAAGTGGAAGGTCTACCTCTGGAGCTTGGAGACGTCTGGGCTGCTGGTAGGCAGGGCACAAAGCCCCCTGCCGTAGGACGTGCCCCCATGCAGGTGGAAGCTCAGAACCTCTTGGACTGTACAGGCCTCTCCAGCCACCATCTGTGGCACTGCGTGCAGGTTGTAGATGCACAGAAACATGCCAGGCTGCCAACACATCAAACCAAATACTCAGTGCAAGTTGTCAACTCATATAATTAGTGATTTTTTAATTCATTCAAATTTAGACAAGCGCTAAATAACATATTGTCTGTGGTGTGGCAAACTCAGGACTTATGACACATTATTGTTGCTTTATTTGATCTTTAATTTAATGTCAGCCACTAGATGGTGGCATTGTATTATATGTAAATTCATTTTAGGATTGCTGAGATTGAATAATCGGCATTTCTGCTTTCTGTGCTCAATATCAAGGCTTGTTATATTTACTTTTAATTATAGAATTCTCATGTGTGAAATAAATGACATTAAATGTGATTAAAGAGACCAAGCCTAATAAACACCAATTTCAACATCTTACATACCACAAGATTCCAATGAGATCAAGATCAAGAGTATGCAGTTTTGCCTACAAAACGCTACTATGTGATGATCTAGCTGGCTAGTTCACTTTTTGAATACTAATGAATATTGTGAATGTTAAAACACAGAAAGAAGATGGCAAGATGAAAAGACAGCATGATGTCAAAACCAGAGATTAGTAAAACTAGGAGTTGTTATTTAAAAAAAACGTGAACGTAAGAATGCTCTGAGGATTACCCCACCTGTGACTTTAGGGAGCTGAAAAAACTTTTGATTATGCTAACAACTGTGTCCTTTAATTTGCAAGCTATTGTATCTTACAGCTATTTAATATTCAGAGCACCTCCCAGGTGTGGTTACTGTGGTAACACGGAATATAAAGTACTCACTCAAGGGGGATGCGCTTTATTTCAACTAACATACAACAAGAAAAGTGGCAAGAAATAAGAAATGACAGCTCAGCTCAAGACAATCCATGGATGAAATGTGTTGTCATAAAAGTTTGGGGGTAAAAAACATCCCCGTCAGGGCTCTCCCTCCCTCTGAATGTGTTACACGGAGTTGACTGAAAGGCAGATCATTGTGTGGGTTGTGTTGATTGATTGTTTCATGCCTTACTTCAAAAAAGGATCACATTCTATTATTACTGGTCCTAAGATGACCACATAAACAGATGTTTTCCAGAGTACATCTCAATGTCTGATATGTTTTTGATAATAATAGAAAAGGTCTTGTGGCTTCCATGACCCCACTAAAAGCCAAAGGTTACATCAGATCTTCAGTGCAATCATTTAGACGCCTTTCAACTCAGTCATTCTGTGAATGCGTCAAAATGGTGCACTTGAATGAGAATTAATTTTGGCAACTGCCTCGAGATGGATGATGCAAATGACACATCAGACATGCAACAAGGCCCAGGGCCTGACGAGAAAGCCCTCGTGAAGAGCAAGCACAAGTACTGATCAGTCTGTTTCTCAAGGTCTGCCAGCTCAATATTGATACATGGGATTGTTCTGTCAAAGGGGCGCATTGTGACAGAGACCTGGAGAAGGACATGGCTGCTAGAAACACCGTCTTCTGCTGTCAAAAAACACTACAGAAGTGAACTACAGCACCGTACCGAGGTTTGCAATGCTGCTACTGATGAAGACAAATCATTTGTTGACAACTCTGGCCATTTCCCAGAGCCCACATAGTGATTAAAAAAGAATGCAGTCAGAGGAGCCAGTACACAATAAATGACTATGACCCACATTTGAGATAAATTGGGCTGTGCTCAAAACTACAGGCGCTAGCATGAGTTGGAGAGCATGAGAGTACAGGCAACTAAAACAATGTGCCAGTGGATGGGGGTTCCATGTGTTAAGTGAGAGTAGGACTGCTACTAAGTAGTAAAAGTGTGTGTGTGTGCGTGTGTGTGCGTGCGTATGTGTGTGTGTGTGTGTGTGCACACTGTATGTGTGTGTGAGTGAAAACAGGGGGTTGTGCTAGATCCATCTCAGAGCCCTCTTTGTGTGCTGCGAGCTGTAATGACAGTATTGATCTGTCACCATCTCAGCTGCTTTAACCTTAATAGCCTCCTATTCTCTTTCTTCACAATTCCCCTTAATACCAGGCCATTTGAACTCAGAGCTGGAAATGACAGACCCTAGACATTTCAGCATGGCTGAATTCCCCTTTCATATCTATTAACAAATAGATTCTTGAGAAATTGAGAATTTACACACTCTACTGGACCAGGAACATGCGAGTTAAAAGCCTGCTAATGATAAACATGTGCAATGTTTCCAAATAAACAGTCAGCTAGCAAAAAGCGTTTAGTGACTGTCAATTGCAGACTTTAATCAAGCAGCACAGGGGTGTTTTTCTCCCCACCAGCAACTCCACAGGTAACCAAACCTGGATGCCATTCAAAGTTTCCAGAATCCCACCGTCTGTTGTACTGCAGTTTTAATTGAAGAACAACTTGAGAGCACTTTCTGGCGTGAAACAAAACAAACAGAGTACAGGTCCTTCATGTCTTCATAAAGTAATCTACTGGGGTAACTAAACGTGGATATATATACCTAGCATTTAGGTGTTTTGTCTGCCAAATCATTTCTATCACTTATTAATGAAGCATGGATTTTGGCCACAAAGATAGCCATGGCAGCTGATGATGAAACTTCAGAGATTCAGGGAAATAGGCAGAGGTAAACCAGAAGAGCTGCTTTGTTCGACTCCTTTAAGCAAAACAGCAGCTAGTTTATACTGAACAATGCAAATATGCTTTGAGGCTCGCCTCCATTTTCTACTCCTTTTGTGTTGTGCAAAATGCAGCTAAAGCCATTCAAGTCTTCACAGAATCTTTCTCTCAATTGTGTCACTGTGATTTTGGCAAAAAGGAATATTGTGACAATGTAAATGTGCCTTCCTCATAGCATAAGCCATCAGTGCCTGCTAAGTGCCGTCTTTGTCTCTCTCTGTCTCTCTGTGTATACTCCTCTGAAGACAGAAACAGAATAATTAAAGCTACCTAGTATTGAGGCCACATTGCTTTGTATCTGATGTATAAAACAAATAGAATATCTCAGGAAGTAGCTGCCTCAGCTGAAACTGAAGCAGAATGTTTCACCTTCAGGGCCTGAGCAACCTCCACATGGTTGTCGTAAACCAGCACGTCGGCGATGAGGTTCTGTGTGTCTGCCCCAGCAGGAATCTCTCCCTCCAAGGCCCCTGGCTCCACTGGTATAGTCGGAAAAGGGTATCTGCATCGGGTGCCATCCCATACCTCAAAGAAGATCAGATGCTTAAGTCTCAGAGATGTTGATAAACATGGGAGTGAAGGCAAACAACTGCTTGGATGTATGCATTTACATATAAAATATTAAACAGATGTTTCATCACATTTCTTTAAAAGTAATCAGCGTCAAAATGACAGGGAAGGCAAACTTGCTGCCTCGTGGCCAACCTCCCAGCTTTGATTTAGTTTCATAAGGACAGGCCAAGATCATCCACTGTTGAACATCATCTTATTCTCTATGCTTCCAGTAATGAGTAGTAGCCAATATATTCAGGAGGGACCTGGGGACACTTTGAAGCAGAGCCTTTGAGCTTGGTCTGTGTGCCCTGGAAACATTTCCACCTCAGCACGCACTTGCTAATATCAGATAAGGTAAGATACATTTATTTATATAGTCCCCAACGACCACTCAAAATACTTCACACAAAGAAAAGGAAAAATACAACAGAAACTATCAACAATCTTCCACAGAGAACAGCAGCAGGCTTCTTGGGGAGTGTGATGCTTACACAGAATAGGAACAGATTCCAAGCTGATGAGCAGCGCTGTGCTTTTCTGTGCTGCATACCTTGAGGAGAGTGCAGGCACTGTCCAGGCAAGCTTTGGCCAGCAGCTGGCAGGTGAAGTCGAAGTACTGCTTGGGCACCACAGCAGAGAGAGGCACGGTGGGCTCCCGCAGGACGGACAACTCGTGGGCTGCCCACTTGCGCAGCTCCATCACCCTGCGCCGGTCCTCTTCGCTAAAGTGGAACGACTTGTGTGTCCTTGGCACCACGGGGCTGCCGACCGTACCGTCAAAGGTGAGCGCAGACCAGCCCCAGCAGGTGACCAGAGTCATTGAGCCACCAAACATCTGAGCCTAGTTATCAAGCAAGCAAGCAAGCAAGCAAGCAAGCAAGAGCCATTAGTGAGAGATTTCTTAGCATGGTAAAGAATTTCAGGTGAAACAGACCAGCTGACATTTCCAAAATATAAACATATGCATGACGGCAAAACATCAGCATCTCCTCTCCACCCCACTAGAGAATAAATCCTGATGAAAGTGATACATATCAAAATGACTTCTAATGCAAACGGTACACTGGCAGTATTCCGTATGCAAGGTGGATTTATTTCAAGACAGAGCTGGGGGCCAGTAAAGCAGTCGTTGGCCTGTCGAGCACAGTGTAGAGTGATTAGGGATCTCTCTCTGACTAATTTAACACCCTCCATGCACCAGTAACTCTACCTTTACTCTGTGCAGCCGGATGACATCGCCTGCCTTGAATATTTTAGGATGGTTCTCTTGGTTTTCACAAAAGATAGTGCAGCTGACTGTAGCCCCCGACGGGTCTGTGAGCTTCAAAGTTGAACAGTAATCTAAAACACAGAGAGCACTGACAATCAGACAGAGAAAACAAATTACAGTTGAACTTTTTTACTTCTTTGAAGAGCCATCTAGTCTTCAGGGGTTCTTTGGTGACCAGGAGGCAGCCCTCTCTTTTCGTTTCACTGACCCCTTTCAACTTGACCAGCAATGTAAGCGCTGCTGTGCAACTTCTAATTATACTACAGTGACAGGGAAAGGAATTACAGTACAAAGACTGTGAAAAAAAACTGCCCACCAAGAGCCTTCATGAAAATATTCAAAAGAGTGTTCTAACCACCATCGTGTTTCAATTATTCACATGAGGTCTCGGAGCCCACATTTGCAAGGATGGCCCACATTAACAGCAGTGCTGTGTTTTATGCGTCAACTAAATGTTATCTTGCAATGAGAAAACAATACAGGCAACTTGGAGCAAAACTATTTCTAAGACAAATGTATCCGTGATATAAGTGATATAAAGTGTTGAAACTGATGAAAACACAAATAGAAACATGAGCAGAAGGAGAATGAGCCAATTTCCTCTGTAAGCACTGGCGATAACTGCACTTTGTAATGAGGACAGCTGTTCTTCCACGAGGTCCACCATGGATTTTTCACTGTGTCTTGTCACTTAAGTGGCAATAAAGTTCAGCCTGATCCATTTGTTCTACTAATTAAACAAGGCCAGATCCTCCTGTTCACACTAAAACATCAGCGAGCCGCATGAGAGGTCCACGGAGTGCAGCCGAGGTCTTTGTCATCAATGTGCTGCATCTATACAGTGCATGGATAATCAATGAGTTTAGTGTGTTACCACACAGATCCTCTCAACATACGT
The DNA here is from genome assembly GCF_046254945.1 of Alosa pseudoharengus. Lineage (NCBI taxonomy): Eukaryota > Metazoa > Chordata > Actinopteri > Clupeiformes > Clupeidae > Alosa > Alosa pseudoharengus. The sequence continues at coordinate 13,816,861 of NW_027468565.1, forward strand.
AATTGCTTTGAGGTCTGCACATGTCTAAAACCATGTACTATTAAAGTGCCATCGACGCATATGTGGCGGCCTCTGAGGAATCCAGCTGGGCTTCTATTGACTGACTTTTGGGGTCTCACTAGTAGTGGCATAATTAGGATGCATCTCATATACAGTGGCATGCACCCACCCCGGCCCCTGCAAATCATCCCCATTTACTTACATTTAGGCCTATGCATTTACACATATAGATTTTGTATACTCTTTTTGTACTCATATAATCCTAATTTATCTTTTGTACTCCTCCTTATAATCATTGCATCATGTCAGATCATATCATAGTACATGATATCATGTATTAGTTCAGTAACTTTATAACATCATGAATATCACCAGTATGTCTTACTGAGATAAAGTTGTGAAGAAACGCTTCCTCTCTACGAGCGAACAAAGAAACATTCTGTCTGAGCTAAATAACTCTCCTCTGATGCTTTCAGTAAATCATCAAAAAACATAACTCTCACGCTCATTCCAGAATTCTATATAAATCTAGTTCTTGGGGGGGAAATCTGGTCAATAGAAAACAAGGTGGCCCACGCATCAGAAGCACAGCACAAGATCACTGAACAGTAGCCAGCTGGCGTCAGACAGGGCCGCATGAGGAGCTAAAGGGAGACGGAGTTCCTACAGAGAGGCCTGGCCACAAGACACACAGTGGGGTGGGGAGGAGTTCTCTAAAGGAGGAGAGAAGGGAAACACTTGATTTTTCTTATGCAACTTGTACACATTTGCTTTCCATATCACGTTCAAGTATATAATTTCTGAAATGTACGGCTAAGGGGAGAGGAGTGGGGTTTGGAGTGGAGCCTCACAGACATTTGTCAACTCCTCCAACAGCCTCAATTCAAAAACTATGGAAACACACAGGGTCTATGAGCAGGATAGAAATGCTTCAAAAATGGACCAAAAACAGTGACATTAAAACTGTCCAATTTGGAAATATGTATTTGTATGCACACAGTTTTTTCAGGGAATTTTCCACAGAATTCCAAGCACAGGAAGGAAAGGGGAAAGGCCCAGCACTGTAGCCATCGGTAGCCACTCCGGCTCTGAGACACAGCTGTGCTCTCTCTCACGTCCAGTGAGCGCGCTCTAACTGAGCCCCATTAAAGCTGAAATGGAAACAGACAGGTATGGCGTCCCTGCACTGCTACTGGAACAAACTTGGCTGCCCTCTATTGAACAGTATTCATTTACATTGCTACAGTTTGGTAGAGATGATTAAACTCTCAGTTGCATGCATTACCAGCACTGTCTCTGTCCACTGGCACATTGCACACTCAATAGAGAGAAAGCAGAATGCCAAAGAGAAAGCAATAGCTACTGAGGCTTTAAACACAAACCTAAGACCTGGCTTAAAGCAAACCAAATATGTGAGCATATGGAATATGTGATCATGTGCATTCACAGAATAGCACTACTGACAATGTAAAGGGATATTCCACCATTTGGGGAATTACACTCATTTTCCACCTCCCCTTGAGTTAAAAAAAATATTTTTACCTTTCTCCAGTTCATCCAGCCGTTCTCAGAGTCTGGCGATACCAGTTTTAGCTCCAGCCTAGCATAGATCATTGAATCTGACTAGACCATTAGCTTCTCGCCTGCTAGCATCACGTTTAAAAGTGACTAAGATTTCTAGGAATTTTCCTATTTAAAACTTGTCTCCTCTAAAGTTAGAACATAAGACCAACGCAAAATGAAACGTGGCGATTTTCTAGGCTGATTTGACATGGAACTATACTCTCATTCCAGCGTAATAATCAAGGAACACCATGGGCACAGCAGCACAATGGTATCATGCAGCACCTGAAAATAGTCCCTGTAGGCTAATTTCCAGCAGCAACGTTGAGCTGCAGCAGACGAATCAGTTAGTGACTGGATTATTACGCCTGAATGAGAGAATAGTTCCATGTCAAATCAGCGTAGAAAATCGCTACATTTGATTTTCCGTTGGTCTTATTATACTTTCTAACTTGAGAGGAGACCGGTTTTAAATAGGAAAATTACCGGAAATCTTAGTCACTTTTAAACGTGATGCTAGCAGGTGAGATGCTAATGGACTAATTCGATTCAATGATCTATGCTAGGCTGGAGCTAAAAGTGGTGTGGCCAGACTCAGAGAACGGCTGGATGAACTGGACAAAGGTAAAAATCAATTGTTTAACTCAAGGGGAGGTGGAAAATGAGTGTAATTCCCTAAATGGTGGAATATCCCTTTAAAGACTCATCATTGCATCTATGCATACTAGATTAATGAGCAATGCCCCTTTCAAATAAATAAATAAAACAAAATAATAAATAAATAAAAAACACGTCATTCTCAAAGATAGGCCCGTCATAACCATACACAAATGTCTTTAAACCGACTGCAATATTTTATGCATAATAGCAATAGTTGCCATCCATCAGCAATCTCTTTGTATAAAGACTGTATTTAAATTGTTATTTATGTTACATTTTACCTTAAAAACACAATTAAACAATCCATTTGTTTATTTGGTTGTTTATAATTAATTATGAACTACATTTTCATGATCATGACAGCCCTACTCAAGGTAGGCCTACATTTACAGGTCATCTCAAGCATCATCGATTGCCCATCTCTCATAATATTTCTACCACGTCCATTCTGACTCTAACATAAACCACTCCTTACAAACTTCAATGACATCCTCCATCTTGCTCTGAGCACATTATTGATCTCCCTCCATCCCTCTGCCCCAGTGCAAACCCTCAGGTCTTCTCACATTGGCTGACTTGTTGAGCCTCAGGCTGGCCTATGGGCATTCAGTGTCACTAAACCAAACTTCAGACCCTTTGTACATACAACTCCTTTATGACTTCTACTTCACATGTCATCAGCTTTCAAAATCAAAGTGTAGACTCAGCTCCTCACTCTGGGTACTCCTTTGATCAGTAAACAATAGTGTGTGTTGTCCCTCATTCTAATTTTCTACCCTTGTCTGCGGACGCTATGGCTAAAGTTGTTGCCTTCCCTCTGATGTTCACCCTTATGTTTCATAATTTATGTTGTTGAGGATACTTTTGTTTCTTTTTTTTGCTTGGATTAAAACAACACCATAGTGTTAATGGAGGATTATATCATTATTACTTCCAAACAACTGAAAACATCATGATTGATACATCTCTCATATTGCCACATTTCTTATACATTATCCAACTCTACACACCATAAAACCCCCCTGACCATCCACTCTCTCTTTTGCACATCACCATACTTCCTTATGACTTTGTAGTGTTAGTGAAGTTTTGTGCACAATCTGCACATCTGTGTATAAGATGGTTTCACCTTGTGTCTGAGGTGTCTGACAGTGTGTGAGAAATATGTGATGGAGCATGGATAATGTGCGAGAGTATGATGGTGTGTAAGACTGGTCAAAACCATCTCCCATAGTCCTACTGTACATCAGTCGAATCAGTCAGTCTTATACCACCTGACTAAGCATTTTTTAATGCTGTGAAGAGGATTTTGAGAGCTTGACAGTTCCCCGTCATTTGAAAGCTCTAATCTCTAGGCCCAAGTCTAAGCTAAGTGCTTAAGAGTTTATACACAAAAGAGGGGATTGATGACTCAATATCATGAAAGCAGAGGTAGGAAATCTTCAGAAGTGGATAAACCATTTACCAGTGTATATAGTGATAGAACAGAGAGGAGATATGACTTCAGAGAGACAGACAGATGCTATATATCACATATCTTAAAAGATCTCAATCATTCATTGATATGATAATGCTTCTATGAACAAAAGCACTCACCTGTTCCTTTGGTGGGAAAGGGCAACTTAAAAAAGGTCACAACTCCATAGACATTCACCTGGGATCCATGTTTCAGCGCATTCAGTGGAACATACACATACTTAGCAGGAGCACTTAGGACCTATAGAAGGAGACAATCAAGGACCTCTCATTTTCTATAATATGTGCATCCAATTGTATATTCTCAAATACATGCACTTTCGTGCTAACAAAAGGAGATGTAGCTATAAGAAAGGCCTGGGAAATGAGAGTTGGAGGAGGGGGGAGGATCTCACAGTAGCACTGGCTCCAGATGTTCCCACTGTGGGCGCTGTAGCTGCACAAACCTGTAACCAGATCAAAAGTTGAACCCCATCTTCCGCCAGTCAGCTGTTGGCCAGGGTGTTGTACCAAGTCTTATACAATTGTCAGAGGTCAAAACATCCAACTTCACTGATGTAAAAAAACTGATGGAATCATATTTGCAGGATGTGTTCTGGACATATGCTCCAGACATTAAGTTTTCAAAATCTAGATTTCCATTGATACAGTACAGTCAGTAAGTCAGAGCAGAATGTTATGAAGCCAAATTTACTTACATGAACATTAGCCTCTGTGCCATCTAAATGAAGGTTACAACGATGCAGTTGGTCTTTCATAAAGGTGGGAGAAGGACTCACTGTAAAGCCCGACAACACAACAGTGTCCTGCGGAAGCAGAAAAGTGGTACTGAAGAGGTGGCAGAGCATGAAATAAAGAGCAAGTAATGCACATTCTGGAAAATAATTTGCCAAATCCTTACAAAAGGCATTTCAGGCACTCTGAAGACATGCCCTGCATTTTCTTAAAAGATGGACTGTAAGGAATAATACAGTTTCATCAAAGACATGGTGAGTCAAAAGTTATCGTTGGTGTGTAACAAAGCAGACTGAGAGTGATAGCCTTTCCAGTTCCAGACATCACACCCAAAGTTTGAATCTTTGAAATAATAATCTATTGATGCCATATTTTATCAAAATAACTTAAACAGTGTAGTACCATACTATTAACGCATTAACACTTTGGAAAATCACTACACATGGTTGCATATTCCCTAAAACAAAGCAACATAATGCAACAGTGTGTATGCTCATTATGTGTCTTCATTTTTAATGAAAACTTGAGAGTGGCTTTATGCAGTGCCTCCTGTGTTGGGAAGGTTACTTTTAAAATGTATTCCACTACAGGTGGATATATTGATGGATGGATTGATATATAAGCCTATGTGCTGTGAAACCTACACTGGCCTAAAACATGCCGACTGGATATAGGCCCCATTGGCCTACAACAAAATAAATTTTACACTCCACATTCCCTGGGACGTTTCTCATTTAGGCTATCAATATAATCAGAGAGGGAAAGAGGAAGGAGCCACCCAAGAGATACATAGGCTACATTGTCTTGTTAAAAATATTGGTATTTACAAGATATAATGATTTAAAATGTAATTTTATCAATGTAACTGCATTCTGAATACCACCCTTTTAAATAGTAACTGTATTTAAATACAGTTACTCATATTTTGTATTTTAAATACGTAATCCAGAATACATGTATTCCGTTACTTCCCAACACTGGGTGCCTCAATCTACCACCATGAAAGAGAAGAAAGAACCATGGTAACAACAGTCATCATACAAATGAATTGCAATTACAGGCCTATGTAACGCCTAAACGTCTATAGGATAATATATTATCTTTTTGTCATATGGCCGCAAAGGAATACCCCTTGATTGACAGCATGTGAGAAGTCCTTGGCCAGCCCTCCAAACAACACGACATTGATGGATATGTTATTTGATGCTTGGCTCTGTTTGGGGACATCTTCTGAAGACAGAAAATTGACAGTAGAAAAAGAAAAATGTGTAAGAAAATAAATACAGACAGTGCCAGTTTTCACAACCATACCGCTTTTTGTAACACAGTAATACTATATTATATACTATGCATATTCATATTAATAATAATAATCTTTACCAAATTAATATTTGGTAAAGATTAAAACATAACTGTCTGAAAATTCTCTGATTTCAAAGAGATCATGTTTGTCGTTCAAAGGAAAAAAGAACATCAGTTTAGGGCTATTTCAAGGGGGTATTCCAGAAAGAAGGTTAAACAAACTGTCTGTCTAACCCTGATCTCTGGGTTGATTAATCACGAGATGGCAAAACTCTGAGGTCACAAACTGTAGCCTTCTAAGATCAGCCTACTATGTTTTATTACTATTATTGAGGCACCAGCCAATAAGTTAAATACAGTAGATTCACTTCAAATAACTTTTAATTAAGCAGAGGCCGTTCTATATCGTGAATATAGCACACTGAGGGGTGTTAGGCACGAAGCGAGCAAAGCGAAGGGGCTATAAGCTTACAGGTGGGAAAAAGTGGTGACATATTTGGCCACTGAATACATTTCTATTTTAATTTAAAAATGATAATGTTTGATTATTCATCAGGGGATGGTGGTAGGCCTAAATATTCAGGGTCTCAAAATCCTCCCTGGGTGTAGCCTATGCAAATAAATATGCTTTTGCGTCAGACTGATAGAGGAGCAAATGACAACCTATGTCCAACAACTGCTCAGTAGGAGGGAGGAGATATGGAGAAAAACTGGGGTTGTTTAAGAAAATCTGCTAGGAGCAGGAGACTCTGGGTTCTTAGGGTTAATAAACAAAGATTTTTAACAAAACCCGCTTTCTGAAATAGGCCCCAGATATCTGAATCAAGTGTAAGTCATGCATAATTAATTAGGTGAGGAAATACCTTGAACAACTGACTTTAGCAGGTATTTTAAATGATTTCCTATATGTAACAAAGGACCCTTAAAAACCACTTTGCCCTGTAAAACAAACAGACCACATGCAGAAAACATGAGCAATTAAACAAACTGTCAGAGCATAATCTTAATAATTACTTAGTTACATGCATCTGAAATTTGATCAAACATATACATTTGTCAAGTTTCTTCTTCTCTGGTGGTTGAGCAGTTGTAAGTGCTACCCACTGACTGTATACTGGGTGCTAGTGCTACCATGAGGCTCTGTGGGATTAAGTCACTTCTCCTACAGCACAGCTGGTGCACCTACACCTTACCTCTAGCAAATACTGACTTAATGTTGATTTTCTCTTTAGCATATGCTTGTTCTGACTGAAAATGACACTGCCACATGCCACAAAAGGTTGTAAGACAATGTGTTGAAATCAGCAATGTTGGCATGGAATCAGAAAAAGAAGCATTTTCACCTTTTTAAAAAAACATTCTTATGAAAAATGGCATGTCCAAAATTATTTATACCCTTTTTAAATAATCAGTGGAAACATCTGTATTTGCCATCACAGCTCAAAATGGTTCTTATAATAACTACCAAGCCTCTCCATGTCTCCACAATGATTGTAGACCCCACCTTTTTAGCAGCACCTTTTTTTAGAACTTCTCAAAGTACATGGTAACACTAAAACAAGGGGCTACATTAAGAATTTTGGAAGAAAAAGATCAGGCAGTGTGCCGAGAGACCTACAGTACCCCGATAGGCGGCATTGGACATTAAGCCAAGAAATAAGGTAACAAACAAGGCAAGACATGGTTAACAGAACAATATCAAAAAAATTTTATGTGGCCCAACCAGAGTCCAGACTTCAATCTGTCAAAAAAGTGAGCACAAGGCCAGAGTAATGGCAAATAATCGTTCTTGCCTCAAAACCCAGATTTCTGTTAAAATGGTGCGGCCTTGAATTATTGTGGAGACATGGAGAGGCTTGGTAGGTCCTTGGTAGGTACAAACCATTTTGAGAGCTGTGAAGGCAAATAAAGATGTTTACATAGACCATTTAAAAAGGGTATGAATAATTTTGGACATGCCATTTTGTGTCCATGTTGTGTGATGTGATGAAAACGTGTTGTTTCTCCCATATTGTCTTACAACCTTTTGGCATGTGGCAGTGTCATTTTCAGCCAGAACAAACATATCAAGAAAAAATCTATGTTTGCCAGGGGTATGAATAATTTTGTTCTTAACTGTACATACATTATGCCATACATTAGGCTATAATATGTATCTCTGTGGTGATGCCATACATAAGGCTATAATATATCTGTGTAGGGATGCCATACATTACAAGATGATTTATTTTTGCACCAAACCTTCACATATTTTCCAGCACACTCAGACTGCTCTGTTAAAGTGTGTAGGGGGATGCTTTGCCGAGTCTTCGGTAACCATTTTTCTATGTTCAATGGATCTTGGTCGGGGTAAACCGGCATTATTTCAATCTGGGAGCAAGAATGACAAGCCATTCAGACCTAGTACACTCAATATTTTCAGAAATCATGATAAATACACATAACATCAAGTTGGTTTGGACCAATTAAACCTAGTCACTGGGTGGGACCAACTGTTCTAACCATTTAGCTTAAAACCTTTCCATCTCCACTACATCATAAAACATAAATGACCTGCAACTCTTAACTAACAACCCTAAAATAGTGAACCCTGAAAAGACACTATGCAAAAACCAACTGCTAGCCTAATGGAAATTTCCTTCTATCCTTTTATAGATGTCCGCATAAGAATATGGTAAGAATTAAAATGTGTTGCTAACTCCCCTGCTGTCTTAGCCCTTACAATAAAATAGCTGCACTACTTCATGTCTCAAATCTACGGAGCCCCCGAAGGACCATGGTGGGAATATACTTTCACGGAGGTGGGAATTATTTTTTTCGAGTTTCCATTGCGTTCCCTATGGAGGGATGCAAAACTATTGTGAATGAATCCAACTTTTTAGTGAGGGAACGCAAATAAATATTTCCACCATGGTCATTAGGGAGCTCGTACAAAACTGCCGTGTTGGAGGAATTATTTGCAGTCCATATGAAGAAAATGCAACATTTTGGACATGAAAAAGCTACATTGCGCTATAGGTCTACATAGTACTGCACTTTACAGCAGAAATACAATAGTTTGGACATGAATTGCACTAAGTGTCTTGTCGCATAACTGCAGTTCTTTTTTGTAGGGAACGTTACCCAGACAACGTTGCATTGGTAAATGTAAGATTGTCTTAAAAAACACATGCATCCGATGTTCTTCTAAAAAGACAATCGTTAGTGATCGTTTACAGCCATATCCTTGGATATACACAAGGTATAACGTTAACAGTGCGCTGTGCTAAGGGCATATTATTATCACCTCTCCTAAGTTAGCTGCCGTGGCGGCTAGCTTGCAACTATTTGCAAGTGTTCTGGGGTTACTGCTACTACTGTCGTGATAGAAAACGTACCTGAATTTTAAACCAAGTGCAAGATAATAAGTGCCAAATATCGACGGAGACAATTCTATCAATTGTATTAAGTAGCCTGAAAAACTGCCTTGGAGGACTTTCTGGTACTATCCAAGCTGCTCATTTCCCGGCGAGTTTCGAAGCATCTGTTCCTAAACTGAGCATGCGTCAGTTACGATCATGTGACCTTTATTTTCAGTCTCAACCACTGTAGCAGAGCCCGTCTACTTAAAGCAACACCAAAGAGTTTTTTGTACCTTAAAATAATGTTTCCAAAATCGTTTCAGACAGAGGGAAAGTTATTTGGTGTTGCTTTAACAGAGACTTTCTAATGAGCAGAAACAGCACTCAAAAATCCTCTGTAGAAATGCATGGGGTTAAGCATATGGCAGTTGTCTACACATATCCCACCCCTTCCACGGCAAAAAGTCGACATATGAATACATTGTACTAATCATGTGGTGTGTTGTGAAGACATCGTGCCAATCATGTGTTGTGATCTCGCTGCTGGAGCAAGGTTGGTGTCGTGAAGCCTTGCACATTTCTGCCGAAATAGATGCCCAATAAGTGTCCCAAAAGCATTGCAATATGGCCGCCGAGTGGAGGGACTTGCTAAGGACTTTGGTAGTATTCTATACTATGTGAGCAGGGGTCTCCGACCTTTTATCCTCCGAGAGCTACTTTGACAAAATGAACTGGCCAAGAGCTACCAATGTTTTATATACAATGTTTTATATTAAAGGGGAACTATGCAGTTTTTTTTAGCTTAATTTACCTTAAAGCTGCAGTTTTGATAATGCAGATTTTTTTGATCATATTCACAGAAACCGACACTAGGTGCTGAGTGGTAGTGAGGGAGGGGCATTAGAGTTTTAAACATTCAAAATTTTGGCCCCTCAATCTGTCAGACGGGTTGAATGGTGGCCGTCTCGCTTCCCCCTAGCGCATGTAAGCGGAAAAAACACCCTTTCAACTTTGGGCCAGCGGGCCGATAGCCTCAGAGACAGAAAGTCTCGCAGCCTCGCGATGTAACAAATTGCTTTACTGCACTACTACACATACATGCCAGGCACCGGCTAGCGATGGAGTTTCTCAGACATTTGTCATGGCAGAGCCAGCGAAAAGAAGCAGAAAGCATGTAAACGGTTGTCGCAGGAACAGGGAAAGAGAATCGGCAGACTGACTGAGACTGACTGATAGACCTCTGAAGTTCGCCTACAAAAAAGAACCAAAACGGCCATCTTTGCCCATGTAAGGAGATCCGGTTGTTAATTGAAGCTAACTACCTATGGCAAGTTGCATTGCAAGTTAGCTCTGGGGTAGCAAAAATCTAAGGCTGCCACCTTCACGTACCGGAGATCACAGTATCCACTCGAAGGCAGAAGGAAGTGTGTTCAGGAAAACGTCTGCATTTCAGACTTTTTCATCCCCGCGAGAGTTTAACAGGTGCGATAATTCAAAATCCCCATGTTATTTTCCCATAGGAAAAATCGCCAGATAGCCTACCGGATGTCAAAGATGGCAGCTTTTATGTAGGCGAACTCCAGAAGGTCTATTGAGGAGTGTCGTAAAATATACTCTGAAGCTGTAGGGGGAGCTCTGCAGAGAAACCTGCGAGCAAAAAGCGAGAAAACAGCGAAGAAATTGGTAAAACATAGTTTCTCTTTAATAGAGTATAGCATGTATTCACATAGCTGATCTCCAAAACAGCTGAATAACCTTTGTACACATTTTGGGCTGTATTTTGGGCACCAGCGCATGGCGTAAAGTTCGTTATTCACCCGCGTGAAGTTTAATTCGGTATTTTGCACGTTTATTTTTTAAACATTGCGCCCAGGGGTGTGGCAACAACCTAGGAAGGGGACTAGCGCGTTGTCTAAAAATCGCTATCATACACCACCTGAACCTGGTCAGAAGTCAATGGCGAGTTGTTCATATGCTTTTAAGAGCGCATGTCAACAGTCATATTGGCAGGTGCACGCACCATCCTTCTATCATTCATGAACGCACACCAGCGCACGTAAGCATTACAAATTGCATGATTACAATGGGAAACATAATTAGAATAAAGATATTACGAAATACTGTACATCTCATGATGAGTTAGGGTGACCAGACGTCCTCTTTTGCCCGGACATGTCCTCTTTTTGAAACCTAAAAATGTGTCCGGGCGGAATTTCAAAGTTGTCCGGGATTTTCTTATTCTAGCCTCAAACGTGTCTACCTATATGACTAGGCTATCTGATGACAATTACGGATCATCATTCATTTAGTGTTGAGATGTTGTTCATTGAGTGAGATACAGTAAGATCCAAATAGCGGGGATAGCCAGAACAGATGAAACACGTTTTAATTAAACGTAATCTACAAAGAGATCGTATCACACTGAAAGCTCATATTTTGTCACTAGCAAATATATCGGTCCTTTGTCAAATACAGTTGCATTATCAGCCCTGACCAAAACCGTTCAGGAATTATTTATGCAAAAGTGGAACGTGCTTAATGTTTCATTCTCCCTCATTTTCGGCACTAATGAAACAGCATGAGAGAGCATGAACCATATTGTTTCTCCAGTTTTGTATTTGCCAAATTTGACAACAGTCTACATTCAAATCATAGCCTACTTCCAGGCTCGCGGGAACATATTTTTGACCAGGGGTGCTGAATAACAAAATAATCATGGATGTCCTACGATTTCTCCCCCAGCATATGATTCGAATTTAGACAGCTAAATACGCCATTTCACCGCCGTGTATGAGTAGGTCTAAGAGTGAGAAGTTTTATAATGCCCTGGGCAGCCACATTCCACTGCAACTATGCGCAGCACTCCGAGTCATCAATAAAAACTGTGCGCGCACACACCAGTACCATAGAAGCGCACTTGACTTTACATCATTAACCTATTTCAGTAGGTTATATAGCCAGAGAATGTCCGTAGACGGGCTCTTATATAGCCTAGTCTAAGGTAAATTCCTTTTCTGATTTCTTTCTCTTTATCGCCATGGTATTTAGAATAAAGAATAACGTTCGCGAACCGTTCTGGTTTTGTTGCCAACATAAAAACAAGCTTACCATCGGCCTATCCGCACATTTTAAACACAAGGGATGAATTGAACGATGACGAAGTCGGACATATAGTTCATATTGGAAAAAAGTTATACAATTTGGAACTCTAGCTTTTCCCCACCGCAGTCTTTTAATGCCATCTAATCATAACGTGCGCAGTCTGCGCCATAGGCCTACTTAAGCCCAAATCACACCCAAGATTCGCAACGAGATGAACAGCAACTTGATGCAACATTCTAAAACCTTGCAACTCTGACCAGACATGCATGTGAATGCTTTGCAACGGCTTGTAACAACGTGGAACATCTAATTCACACTGCTGTAATCTCCTTTCTGTAACGGTTTCGTGTCATTGTGAATCTTTAAACAGACGATCTGACGGGTTTTAGAAGATTAAATACAACCCGAAACTAAAAAACAGACCAGGCCTCTACTGGAGACCGGCCTTTAACCCAAACCTGTAGCCACGCCAGACGTTTAAAAGAGACAGGCGTTTTGAGACTCGGCGATTATTTGAAGTTTTACGGTACACTAAATCAGTCAATGGGGGCTACTTAAACATTCAATTACTGTAATCTATATGCCCACTTATAAATTGTGTTGCATCTGTAGGCATTTCTATGAACTCAAAATAGGCAATTTAATTATGTCAACTCATTTCATACATTCCGCAAGCTATTAATCCTCCATACACATATTTGAAGAACATGTGGAAATAAAACTGTACTTTTAGGCATTTAGGCTACCCGATCTGCAATACGTTGCCAACAGCCTTGCCTTGCTTTGTTCACTGCCGACGTATTTTATTTTTGTCATAGAGTGGGTTTTAATTCCATATAACTTGTCATAATAATTGTGCATTTCTCATCCGTAAAATAAGGTGATCGCGTCATCACCGAACGTGGTGACTTGCGCTGCAACCCGCCCCTTTTATGTGAACGCGCACAAACTCCAATTAGGTTAACCCTGGCTCAACAAATCAACTTCATAATCAGCGTCGTAGTACCGATTAACACCACTTAAGACAACCAGGTTTTGTCAACCCCGGTTTAACAAAGTAACCCTGGGTTACATCTGGGTAGGTTAAGCTCCCTTCGTAGTACAGGCCCCCGGTCAGAAGTCTATGGCGAGTTGTTTATATGTTTTTTTAAGAGTGCATTGTCAACAGTCATATTGGGTGCACGCACCATCCTTCTATCATTCATGAACGAACACCAGCGCACGTCCATGCAAAACATTACAAATTACACGATTACAATGGGAAACATAATTAGAATAAAGATATTACGAAATGTACATCTCATGATGAGTAGTCATTTGCAAATTGATAATGACAGTTAAAAGTGATTAGGGGAGAGGCGAGAGACACTTATTAGGGGTTTGCACGGCGTGTCATCAGATCTGGACATCGCCATATTGGAGATACTCGCCTCATTAGCAAGCATTAGGCACTGAAGTATGCAAAGTATGCTCCTTCAAATGCGCTGTTGAATGTCAAAATACCGATCCATTTATTTGACATTGCGCTTTGCGCCATTAAAGGGAATGGCAGATGTAATTCTCATTGGTTTAAATTATGTTATACGCCCCAAACACACCCATGACTGATTAAAAAAACTAGGAACACCTTGTTGCGCCAAGCGCTCGACATTTGATAACGAAAACCCTCCCAATGTGGACTGGACATCCTACTAAATTTGAAGCTTTTGACGAGTGACGATGCGCTTTTGACTGTCATGGTAGGGCCCTGAGTGTTACTCATTTAAGACTTCTTGCTCCTCAGAAGCTGACCACTTGTCAATGATCAATGGTGAAATAATACCACGTCCATATACAGTTTCAACATCTACATACTACAGGTATAATTGTTGTCTTTGTACTTCTACTCTGCACAATGACAATAAAGTTGAATCTAATCCAGTGGTTCTCAAAGTGTGGGGCGGGCCCCACTAGTGGGGAATAGAGACATGGGGGGGTGAACAAGAGAAACGCAATGAACAAGAGAAAATTTGTTTTTTTGTGCTTATTTTTAATATTGCCTTTCTTTTTTGACAAGGAAGATCATAGATTCAAAACAAAATAGCCACACACAAATGTAGGTGTCATAAACAGACCGACATATCACATATGAATTAAAATAGCATCTGATCCAGCAGACCAAGATGCAATAAAAATATTACCATTTTGCCAGGGAATGACAGAAAAAGTTTGAGAACCACTGATCTAATCTAATCTTATCTAAGTGTGCTCAGCTGATCTTAAACTGAAGGATGGTGACAGCTAGCCTGGCCACGCCTACCTAGATCTCCTTTCAGGGAGATACTAGTCTAGAACACCATAGTTCACTAACGTTTCCATCGGTCGGCAGATTACCTGCCCAATCAGCGATGAGAGGGGATGATGCTATAGTTTTGAAATCGAAAGGGGCTGGTAAACGGTAGTAGCAACGCCTGCAAACATCAAACATTGCAGTTGGTAGAATTTATTTACAGCAAAGGTAGGCTCATATATTGTTTCCTGACTGCCGATGCTGTTTATTGTCTAAGTTTAAATTAAGTTTAGGCAAAGTAGGGAGTAATGTCAGGAATTCCTGATCAATGTGATTGGTTAACGCTATGTCTATGCCATCACCATGCCAGTGTTGGAAAGGTTTCGCAATCGTGAGTGACCAGACTCGTTGGACCCTATACCTTCGAGCCTACTTCAGTCCATCAGCCCCACCATCACACCAGCTATCACACATGTGATCAAAGCTTCGCTAACCTCTGGCACGTTTCCAACAGCATTCAAAATGGCCCAGGTACACTGTTACAGTACTTAAGTAAACGTATCTCAACCTTGCTTAAGTTGAGAACTACCGTCCTCTCACTCCTACCTTTCCTATCCAAAGGTATCAAATGAGCAGTCTCCAAACAGGTCTCTGAATTCCTTTCACAAAACAACCTTCTTGATCCAAACCAATCTGGGTTCAAGAATGGCCACTCAACCAAAACAGCTCTACTGTCAATAGCAGAAGCTTTAAAGGAAGCCAGGGCGACCGCACGGTCATCATTACTCATTCTGCTTGACTTATCGACTGCCTTTGACACAGTTAATCACCGCATCCTTCTCTCTGTACTCTCAAACATGGACATCTCCGGCTCTGCTCTGTCCTGGTTTGAATCCTACCTCACAGGACATTCGTTTTAAGGTATCATGGCTTGGACAGCTGTCCGCACCTCACTATCTCACCACAGGGGTCCCCCAGGGCTCAGTGCTGGGGCCCCTTCTCTTTGCTATCTACACCACCTCTCTGGAACAGATTATCCGTTCACACGGCTTCTCATACCACTGCTATGCAGACGACACACAGCTCTATCTTAGTGGGGGGGCTTAAGCACATAAATAGGTCGTTTCGCGCAATTTCTTCTAAAAGCGCCAAATTTGGCACAGATGTAGCTCAAGTTATACTGAAATGATTTAGCTAGAGCGCCGGAGCCAGAGACCCTCGGGGCCAAGATGGCAGCCAATCCAATATGGCCGCTGCCCGAAAAGGGTTCAGACTAGCTTTTAACCACATGAGCTACAAAAAAAGAAACTTGATGTCTTTTTCAACTTAAATGATCATGGGAAACACATAGGAATGTTTATATTTATGACCCAGTATATCTGGACAGCTTAACCCTCCAATTCCAATATGGCCCCTGTCCAAAAAAGCAGTTTTGACTGTAGTTATACCCCATTGTTTGCGCCAATTTATCTACAAGCACCAAATTTGGCCCAGATGTAGCTCAGGTCATACTGAAATGATTGAGCTAGGGCGCCGCAGCCAGCGACCCTTGGGGCCAAGATGGCAGCCAAATCCAATATGGCCGCTGCCCGAAAAGGGTTCCGACTATAACTTTTGAACCACATGAGCTGCAAGTACAAACTTGATGTCTTTTTCAGCTTAATTGATCATGGGAAACACATATAAATGTTTATATTTATGACCCAGTATATCTGGACCCCTTAATCCTCCAATTCCAATATGGCCTTACACCCCATTGTTTTCGCCAATTTATCTACAAGCACAAAATTTGGCATGGATGCAGCTGAGGGCATACTGAAATGATTTATCGAGGATGCCGGAGTCAGTGGCCCCTGGGACCAAGATGGCTGCCAAATCCAATATGGCCACCACCTGAAAAGGGATTACTGTAGGCTGCATATTTTGACCCAGATCAGATACAAATGTAAAATTAATAAATATTTCACCTTTTCTGGCTATGGGAAATATATATTTATGATTGGGTATATGTGGACCCTCAAAGTCCCCAAATGCAATCTGGTGACTGTCCGAAAAAGGGTTTTCACTACAACTTTTGAACCGAATAAGCTACAGATGAAAACTATTTTTTTTACCATGACCACACATTAAATGACCTAAGCTTTCTCAAAAAATAAGAGTCTGCTCTGACCCTTCTTTGGGGCAGCCGTGGCCTACTGGTTAGCGCTTCGGACTTGTAACCGGAGGGTTGCCGGTTCAAACACCGACCAGTAGGAACAACTGAAGTGCCCTTGAGCCCCTAACCCCTCACTGCTCCCCGAGCGCCGCTGTAGCAGGCAGCTCACTGCGTCGGGATAAATGTGTGCTTCACCTCACTGTGTGTTCACTTTGTGCTGAGTGTGTTTTACTAATTCACGGATTGGGTTAAATGCAGAGTCAAATTTCCCTCACAGGATCAAAAGAGTATATATACTCATGTATACAGCATCAGTGTTGTACCTCCAATCCAGTTTATTGTCTATAAGAACACGCACATATTTGTAGTTCTCAACAACTTCCTCACCCAGTATTGAAATGGTATTTAGCTCAGGCCTGGCCCTACGAAAGTCCACCACCATTTCCCTTGTCTTAGCCACATTCAAGACAAGGTGGTTGTTTCTGCACCATGTCACAAAGTGGTCCACCAGTTGCCTGTACTCCGTCTCCTCACCATCACTGACACACCCCACAACTGCAGTCTCTGAACTGTCTGAGAACTTCTGCAGGTGACATGACTCAGAGTTGTACTGGAAGTCTGAGGTGTACAGTGTGAAAAGAAAAGGAGACAACACAGTCCCTTGTGGTGCTTCTATGCGACTGACTACCTGTTCAGACACACACCCTTTCATTCTCACAACCTGTGGTCTGTCAGTCAGGTAATCAGTAATCCATGAAGTTGTGGAGGTGTCTACTTGCATCCTTCAAAGCTTGTCACATGGCAGCATAGGCTGTATGGTGTTAAAAGCACTTGAGAAATCAAAGAACATGATCCTCACAATACTACCAGCCCCTGTCCAGGTGAGAGTGTGTTCTATGAAGCAGGTAGATTAAGGCATCCTCCACACCCACCTCTGGACGGTATGCAAATTGTAATGGGTCCATGTAGTGGTCACCTGTGGTCTCAGAAGATGACCAACAACAGTGTTTAGCCAACTACTTCCTTTCCTACCAACTTCCTTCCTAACCAGGTGTACTTTTTTCCATAAGTGTTTTGTTCTTATGACTACAATTGTGAGAGAGACCATAAGAATGAGAATTCATGAGAGAGCAAACAGTTATTGTGTGCACATCCCACCTTCTGGCAGGTGCAGGACAAATTAAAACTTACTCAATTGAAAAAATGTAATGTCCGCAACACTGCTTTTGACTCCCATATATTTAATACACAACAGGCAACGTTTCGACCCTGCTGGGTCTTCTTCAGGCAAAAATTCATGAGAGAGACCATGATAATTCACTGTTGTTGTTTTTATGTTATTGCTGTTTTTTTGATATGCTAAGCAAACCTTTGAAGAGTTTTGGACAAATTGACTATATTATTCTTTTAACAATTTGACATATTATAAATATTGCCTTGCAATAATAATTGTGTCTTATTCGTTCTTATATGATTACATTTCAAAATGTATTCACCTGTGGTACATTGAAAGCATTTCACTTTTATAAGGAAATTAATCCACATTGAGAATAACCTTCAAAGTTGTGGTAAAAAAAGATTTTCAACCAAAGTCTTGAAAAGAATACAGGTTCCAGACTTACACAAGCATACATATAAATATGCCAATGGACTTCCTGTGGTCAATAAACTAAAAATAGACACAACATCCTCATTTGTAGCGCATTTGGTTCAAAATTTGAAGCCAAAACCCTTTTTTGGACAGCAGCCATATTGAATTTAGGGAATTTGGGGGGTCCTGATAAACCCAATCATAAATGTAAGTATTCCTATGGGTTTCCCATCATCAAAAAAGGTAAAATAGACATCAAGTTTGTATTTGTATCGCATCTGGCTCCAAAGCTATAGCCGAATCCCTTTCAAGCGACAACCATTTTGGATTTGGCTGCCATGTTGGTCTCAGGGACCACTGGCTCGGGCGGCCTGGCTAAATAATTTCATTATTCCCTCAGCTGCATCTGTGCCAAATTTGGTGCTTGTAGATTAATTTGCACAAACAATGGGGTGTAAGGCCCCATACTACAGCCGAAACTGCTTTTTTGGACAGCGGCCATATTAGAATTGGAGGAATAAGTGGTCCAGATGCACCAGGTCATAAATATTAACATTCATATGTATTCCCCATGGTCAATTAAGCTGAAAAAGATATCAAGTTTGTATTTGTAACTCATGTAGTTCAAAAGTTATAGCCGGAACCCTTTTCGCGCAGCGGCCATATTGGATTTTGCCGCCATCTTGGCCCCAAGGGTCGCTGTCTCCGGCGCCCTAGCTAAATCATTTCAGTATGACCTAAGCTACATCTATGCAAAATTTGGCGCTTTTAGATGAATTTGCGCGAAAATGTGCTTAAGGCCCCCCCACTATCTGTCATTTCCACCTGATGACCCCTTGATCTCGACACAGATCTTTGACTGCCTCTCAGACATATCTACATGGATGAAGGCACATCACCTCCAGCTAAAACCTCTCAAAAACTGAACTGCTGGTCCTCCCAGCTAAACCTACTATACATCATCACATCAACATCAAAATTGACTCCCTGTCTGTTGCACCTACCAGGGCTGCAAGAAATGTAGGAGTCATGCTCGACAACCAACTAACCCTCTCGGATCATGTTGCCTCGGCCGCCTGGTAGTGCTGTTTTGCACTCTTCAACATATGGAAAATTCAAGCCTCAAACGCTTGCCTACAAAGTAGTCTCTGTTCTGCTCCCAACTACTTGAATGCCCTCATACAGGCATATGCTACCTCCTGACCGTTGAGAGCTCCTCAAACGAACGACATCTAGCTCTGCCACCGGTACGCTCAGGCCAATCCAAACTATTCTCATCTGTTGTTCCTCGTTGGTGGAACGCGCTACCAGTTCCTACAGGGACATCCCTGTCCATCTTCAAAAATCTCCTGAAGACCCTAACCCTAACCCTTACAACTAGTGTTGCTCACTTACCACCTGACTAGAACTGACACCTGACTGTATAAAAACAGCACTCACTGATGCACTAACTTGCTGTTATTGTACTCTATCTTTTAAATTGTTTTAAATTGTTCTAGAATTGTGGGGATACTTTAAACTGTTTACCATGTTGTAAGTCGCAAAAATGCCAAGCCAAATGTAATGTAATGTAATATGGTTAATCAACTATAGCAACAAGGTGCACATAATGCTAAGATACAGTATGTTACAAAAGTATATCTGTATATCACTGTGAGTTATCTTTTTCACAAAATGACTAAATGTAGATGCAAATGTAACAGACTAAATTGTTCAATATAAAATAGTGGTACACTCATTCACTAGTGCACTCTAGTTCCCTTGATTTGGTACAACAATTCCCATCAAGTGTCAATATGTGACTCGCTAAATATTGTCTTGGTCATTGATTTAAATATCTAATTCAAGTATAGGGTTTTTCAGAGCCACTCCACAAAAGACATTCATCTTTTCCTATGGGATCAGGAATAAAGCACACAGTAGTTTCATGTTCTTAATTGTAAGATAATAATAATCATCTTTAGATCAAAAAGATGATTGTGTTAAGAATACAAACAATGTCAACCTTATTGTCACCAACCCAACCATTCTCAACCAAAGCTTGATAAGTGTAACATATATCTTGTATTCCACAGCACTCAGAGTGTTGCAGAAACAACTTTGGCATGATGACTTTACATCATGTTTCTGTGTAAGGGACCGTTCGTTATTTTAAAACGGGGTCACAAGAAAATGTTCGACCCACTATCAGTTTTTTCATAAAAGACATGACCCTCCCTGGCCTACAGCCGATACTTTCTGCCCTCACTACAAAGCGCTATGAAAACACATCGACATATGCTATCGTTCTAAACTCACCCTCTGCTTTCTGATCTTACACATCACACTTCACCAAGATGGTGGCCATTTCAGTAGATTTACTTACTAACATTGTTGTGGAAACATAAGCATGGAAACTAAATGCACACTTCCTGCAACTGCATTAGCCTACTTGAAATAAGTTACTCCTCTAGTAAGTATTCACATGAAATAAAACAATAAAACATTGAGACCATTCAACAAAGCACACTGGGTAATAACAAATTCAACACATGAACTTGTTGCTATGGACTCGTCTCTAGGCTTCCTCAGTCATTGTAAAGCTGCCGAAGCTGAACATTATCCAAAACTCAATTTCTCAGACGAGCAACTTGAAAAGGCCGTTTGCACAATTTCACAAATAATCACAGGGACCGAAAAATACCTAACATGTCATCTTTTTCCAGGTTTATCATTTTAACTTTTCCCCGCTGTCTTGCCGTTTTAATATTTTCCCGTAGAATAGGGGAGCGCGGGGCACAAAGTAACACTTTTTGGTTATGGCTAAATAATTCTAAAATCATTTGAGTTTCACTAGTTATACTTTTTAACAAGCAACATACATATCTCTGTTACACATATGCACTGGAAGTTTGTTTGTAGGAGCTACTGTTCTTTTACAATTCCACCGAGAGTGGCGATAGGTGAAATGTTACAACCTGCCCCATATGCGGGGTTAGTTGTAACACTCATCCCAAAGGCTGTTTTTAATTAAATGAATTCAATAAATGTATCTGAATGTGTATGATAGAATAGGATCTGACTATTTATGATACATAAGTCATGAACTAACAACAGACGTGTGTCGAAAATTGACTTTATTTTCTATACGGAGAAATAACATGAGAAATATGCGCCAATGGAAGCAAATGAGTCTAACCAAGGTCAATCCTGCCAAGAAAAGCCCTCAAACCTGAAAACACATGAGGCAAAATGCAAAATATCACAAAAACTAACTAAACTAACACTAATACGGGCATATTTTTGTATTGCAACATCATTGTACAGTATGAGTGGCTTAGTTGTAACAGCGCGTTACAACTAACCCCGCTGGGTCACGTTTGTTATAAGATAAGCTAGCTCCTGCTATGAGTTGGCTACATGTTTCAAAACGGTGTTCATTTTTAGCCTACAAGACGGTTATTAAGATGATAGAAGATTGGAGTCAGTGAGCTGCACCCACAACTCAGTAATGGAACAACAAGTACCACCTAGACATTTAAGTTGATGTCTTCAAAAGGCGTTTTGCTGCAGATCTACGTGGAAACACGTCCATACTGACTGACAATTTGTGGAACACCGTCTCATAGTAATGTGATTAACTGACCAATAGCATGCCTCGATCAACCCCCTGCAAATAGGGAAAAAGTCCGTGTTACATTTAACCCCGCGTTACTTTGTGCCCCGCGCTCCCCTATCCCATATTACTCTACTCTCATAACATTAGTCCTGCATTCTGGCCGGTCTCTCTGTTGTCCTGTTGTTACCCCTTGCCCTTCCAGAGAAACAGATGTATTCAAATCATCGTTTTGCTTGCTTGAATGCGAACTCAGAGTGATGTTAACCTCGGCCTATTTAAGTTAACGACGTGGTTGTCGTGAGAGCACGATTCATTGGCGCTTGCAGTGGGCTGTAGGCTATGTCTACGTGCGCACCTGCCAGGCTAAGAGCCAAAGAAATCCCCCTGTATATTCACTCCAAGTTGGCCTACCATAACTTACCAACTCTACACTGTAGACCATAAACTGGCTATTTATATGACCAATGTATTTGTTAAACTTTATGAAGCAGAATTACGCACTAACGTAACACATTTTTGTTGGCAGGAGAATGACAGCGATTAACAAATTGCACTTGTTGCTGGTTACCAATAAAGCCTACCATATTTTTTTTGCAAACAACAAAAACAGAAAGGATGGAGACAGCAAAGCTAGAGATGGGCAGGAACAAGGTCAATTGGTAGAAATGCTTGTCAAAACGTTAGGAGCTGGATGTGTGGATGAATGAAGCACAAGTAGCCTATGCTTTATAAGCATGCACACTGTTTAAAGTTAGGCTAGGCTACACGGTAAACTACAAGTAAACCAAAGTTAAATTTAGCGTTTTTAGGGCTGGATAAAGTTGACCAAATGGATATAGGCTGTTAGGCGTGAATAAAGTAGGCCTAGGCTACTTTGTTGCTCCAACCCTTCCAACATTAATGGGGACGGATGTTGACATTTTCCGTATTTTGCGTGAGAAACCCGGGAAATCTCCCTTATTTTCATTGTTCAATGTTGACAGAGCTATGGAACAAAAGAGAACGTTATATGGCGACAGAAATCAACAATCAAACAAGCCACTTTGATTTTTTGCTGTTTTCATACAAAAGATGGGTGACCCCCCCTCCTAGACAAAAAAAAGTTAGGTGACCCTCCCCTCAACAAAGAATAAAAAGACATGACCCTCCCCTATTTTCCTCAGGTGGCCCCGTTTATAAATAACGAACGGTCCCTAAAATAAAGAACATCTCAAAAGGAGGGATCCAAGAAAATAGTTTTGCAGATTGATGTTAACATTTTCTTCTTGAGCATTAATGAAGTGGTCTGAGTGATTAAATCAGGAGAGAAATGAACAGAGATGAACAGTTTGATTATACCACCTGTCATAGTCTGAGGAATTTATATGGGAACTTTTTTTTTAAATTACCT
Organism: Alosa pseudoharengus; assembly: GCF_046254945.1. Classification (NCBI taxonomy): domain Eukaryota; kingdom Metazoa; phylum Chordata; class Actinopteri; order Clupeiformes; family Clupeidae; genus Alosa; species Alosa pseudoharengus. The sequence continues at coordinate 13,840,043 of NW_027468565.1, forward strand.
AGCGAGGCATCTGGGACAGATCAGCGCATGAAAATGCAAGGAAAGCTGCTGATGTTCTAAGGCTTCTGTTCTGAATGAAATGATAGTTAGCTTAGTGGTCAGACCAGAACTCCTATACTGTTGCTTTAAGGAAATTCATGTACTGCATTTTGTGACATTTATAATTATTCTTTCATCACATGGTTAATGTATTTTTTTGTAATATTAAATCTTAGCCATTGATCTTGATGTGTGTGTGTGTGTGTGTGTGTGTGTGTGTTTGAGAATGAGCAGGGGGGATGTAAGTGACTCTGTGTTCTCTCGTGTGACTCTGGTGTTGGGCATCAATGACTTGTGACTCAATTAGGATTCTTATTTAGTTGTTGTGGTGTAGTAAGGACAAATAAGGAACCAACCTCCCTTGACAATTTAGTTTGGTGTGTTTTACTCTGTAAAAACCTGTACAGGAGAAAAATAACATTAATTTAGCCTTTTCAGAATTCCATGACAACTGATTTCTCAGACAATTTCTCAGCAATATGGATAGCCTAAATATATCAGCACAATATGGATAGCCATAATTATATCTGATTGTGTCTGATTGTTGTTGAGAGATACCTATGGAGATGGATAGTTGCAGCATACCACATGTCAGACTCAGAGCACACCTCTACTGCTGGCATGTGTCTAAATGTGTGTGTATGTGTGTGTGTGTGTGTTTGTTGTAATGACACAGTGTTTCATTAGATATTTTGCAGCAATGATTCATGTAATTGACCGCATGGATAACAGATCATCTACTCTTGTATGGTGAGGATGTTTTTTCCCCCGAGGGTTCGTATGTTTCTAAACAATACGCTTAATGCAGGAAACAAATTCAGTTTAAAAAGGTAACATTCCGTAACACACTGCACATAATGATGAAATGGTTTGCATTTACAAGGTGGGGTTGTTAATCTTGCTTTTACGCAGAGATTACCTGACCATAAACATGCACCACTGTTTAAAACCTTTCCAGTCAAGATTGTTTTGCAATTGTAGCTATGCATATCATCTAACTCAGTTGATAGTCAAAGAGAAAACATGCAAAACCAGGTCGGATTGGATCCAGACACCATCCAGAAATGTTGACTAGATGTCCTAAGCAGTGTTGGGCAAGTTACTGAAAATTAGTAATTAGTTACAGTTACTAGTTACTTCTTTCAAAAGTAATTCAATTACGTTACCAATTACTGTATATCAAAAGTAATTAGTTACTAGAGAAAGTAACTTTTGAGTTACTTTTAAGTCTGCTTTTAAAATGTCAATATGAACAGTACTGAACAGTCACACACACAATAAACCTAATTTTTGGACCTATTTATTGTAGTTTCTACGGCCCTTCAAATCAATAGCCTTGTGCATTAGTTCTCAAACTTTTTCCGACCACAAAACATTCTACAATGCATGGCCTCCCTGACCTTGTTTTGCGCCACCCTCACCATCTGGTTTGATAGATATGTACAGTACACTGCCTACTGCTTGCCTTCTACTAGTATGCATGGTGGTTGGTTCAGCTGACACTGAATTCTGCAATATAGTAATAAGTTATTATTATCATTATTATTGCAATCCTTCTGTAGGCTACATTGAATTCGTTCAATGGGATGTAATGTGAAACAATGTTAAATGGCCTATTTTCAAAGCAGTTATTGTCTGCTCACACACACATTACCTTAGGTTATCGTCATCCTGCTTTGAACACAGTTGTATTTTATAGCATTTTAAGCACCACCAGTTTGGGAAAAGCCTGCGCTGCACAAGTGCTGACCTACCGAAATAAGTTTTAATGCATCCGAGAGTTTGATTGTCGCGCACTATGCAGAAGGTTTCTCTTCATCTGATAAGGTGTTACAGAGAGAAGTTGCATGTTCCGTCGCAGACAAATGAATCCATAACACCATGGACGTCAATTCCGATGTAAACATAGCCTACTGTGCAAATAACTCAAGTCGCTGTTACGTACGGTAGGCTATTTGGAGGTTTCTTTATCTGGTAAGTGAAATCTGCATTTTCCTCTCGAGTTAAACGTGTGCTTGCTTGTGCCAAGGCTATATATAGGCTACCGTAGCCTATTTGTGTTGTGGCGTGGCTATGTTGTAAGAATGAGAAATTGATATAACGAGGCTTTTGTGCAATAGGCGAAAAAGAGCGGAGATAAACAACAATGCGCTTTTACTGTAGTGGAGCTTACAAGATGGAAACGAAAGGGAAAAGGCTTTTAAGATGCCCATTTAAATTGTAGCGTAATGCACTCTTGTGTGTTTTAGCATAAATCCGAAATAAGGAGGAATGTGAGGAGGCTCCTATTAACTGTAAAGAATGCATCTGCAATCTAAACATGAAACACAATCGCTGGAAACACAGCTAAGGTCGGAAGACAAAGCAGCAAATGTGCATCTTGTCTGCAGTCGTTCATTCAAGATCAACAGAGTAGGCTAACGCAAGTAACGAACTCTTTGAAATTTTAGTAATTGTAATTGCGTTACTGGATTTACAAAAATACTTCGTTACATGCTCGTTACCACTAAAAGTAGTGGAATTACAGTAACGCGTTACTTTGTAACGCATTACTCCCAACACTGGTCCTAAGGATGTAGCCTGGTTGAAACCAGTACGTCTGGGTTTTTCCCAGGCTACTAAGGATGCCCAAAATGTAAAAACCTCAATAACTTGTTTATAAGGGGTTAGGTGGTTTTCCCCTTGACTATAAGATACAGATGCAACATTGCTGTAGAAGCTTGGTGATCATAAAGTGGACTGGACATCATCATATTGGAAACAACTCTTGAAACAAGTCTGATAATATCAAACCCAGTTGGTTGTTTGTTTTTCTATTTCAGTTCAGACTCAAAATACACATTTGTATCTACGCAAACATAGTCTGAAACTAACAGTCTTTAAGGATTGTTTAAGCTGACAAAAATATATGTATTGAGAGACAAATTTTTGGCATCATGTTTGCAATGCTAGAAATAGCCGCTGTCATTAGTAAGATAATGGTTGGCAGTGTAACAGCTTTTATTGTACTTCTTTATTCAGTGTCCATGAGACATGAGAAGCTATGAAGGGATTCACTGTGGAATCAGTCACTGACCTTATTTGTCATAGTGTTTGCCGTAGGCTTCAGTCCAAATCCTGAGATGCATTGTTACAGAATCAGTCATGAATATGTAGGAGATTTTATTCATCAAGGTATTTATGAAAAAGTAGGTTTGGGATTAGGAAGGCTGGTTCAGGCTATTTACCATGCTTGTAGCAATCAAGGTTTCATAGAAGGGCTGAAGGCATTTTCACTAATGTGGGCTGAAGGCCTTTAAATTGAGTGCTGTAACTTGAGCCACATACATTACATTTCACATTTGTAGCTTCCATTTCATTTACATGTGATAAGGAATAACTATAATTATCACAAAATGCAGCATCTACTAGTTTGACACATGTAAATTTAGATATCGATATCAAAGGATGTTAAAAACATGTATGAGAAAATGCTTATGGTCGTACTGTGGTCACAGACACATTAACAAACATCCTACAATATTAGTCGTTTTCATTGTGTTTTGCACACGACTAACCACAAACATGTATACAGTAAATAGAACTACTCATGTATCCTCACTAATCTTTATTTATTTCTCTATAGATCACGGACACCAGTTCTGGGATATGTACTGTTATTGTTCCCCTTCAGCCTTTCCCCTCTGAAGTACAATCTGCATGGAGAATGAACATGGTTTGATTATAAATCCACAACTGTTGAAACGGGAGAGAACAATAGAGATCACTCACTGGAGGATTCTGTGGAGTTCGACCTCATTAACCTGATGGGTAAAGTATTACAATGTTCTGTTGTAAGTATGTGACATTATACTTATGTCTTACATTAGGAATGAATAACACAAGCTTTGAGTATCAAGCTGTGATGTCATTGTAGTAACCTCCACCACAACCTTTTCATATCTGTAGTCACTTGCCTTCATATAAAACATAGTTGACTGAAAGTGAGGTATACTTGCAACAAAAGCCTCTTACAGTTCATACAAATTAATGTGTCTTTCCATTTGTCTCGTAAGTCCCCCGCCCGAGTTGGAAAGTGTAAATTACCCAGCTTTCTTGCGGCATTTCACGGAAGCACGCCCCCTTTAGCTCGAAGTTCTTGAGGGTAGCCCAAGGTGGCCGTACGACCTTACAACAAACATGGCTGTCTTCCCAAAAAGACTACAAACCTCAACGTTCGCGCTAGCAACTCATACGTACATGTCGTACGGGTGGGCATACAAGACTAATGGAAAGACGGATAAGTACTCAAATACAGGACAAACCTGTAGCCTACTTGTTCATGGACAACATGTTCTGTTTGTGGATGAACAGTTTCCCATGTGTCATTTTGAATAGAGCACAGGGCAGTGTGTGAAATAAGATTTGCAATAGAGAACAGCTTTAGGTGAAGATAGATAAAACTTCTTCTGAGGCATTCCTATTTTGTATCACTTCAAGATCAAAGGTTTGTTCAAAGACATTGAGCAAAATATCAAATTTCTATTCATAGCCCAAATAGTGTAGCCAAATTAATGTTAGGTTCTGTTCAATCAAACTAGTACCCCTTACCCCCAGATGCACTTCCAGAAATGCCACACATGTATAAAACAATCCTTTATTGTAAATAAACGATTTGTATAAAAATGGCATGCTTTAGTCAGGGCATACACACACACTCAGATTTCAGGGCTATAATCCAACTTCACCGCTAGCAATGACAAATGACTTTCATAATGCTGGTCAGACACTGTTGGATAACAACAATTTAAAATCATGACAGCCACTGAATATTTACACTTAATTTAACTATTGTGACAGATTTTTTTTTAATTCTCACTACTCATCGTTCAATCTCTTCTCTTTATACCCTCTTCATTTAGACGTGTCTTTGATTAAGACTCATGTGAGATCGGACTCCATGCGCATCTGTATGAAGCACTGTTCTGTTTTCACATGGCATGGTTGGTGTAACTCACATATGTGTTCTTTGAAGGTGGAGCTGGAAAACAAATGGGAAGAAGTTCACTGTTTACTCCTGAACTAAACAGAACAGAGATTGTAGAAGCTAGGCTTTAAACCAGTCTGCGTAATTCTGCATGAGCATCCAAGTGTTTAATAGAATTGGGGCTCTACTCACAGCTGCTCTCCTTGGGCTCACAGAGCTCCGTCTTCGCCTCACCGTTGGGCCTCTCGCTGGCCAGCTGGCTGAGTTTGCTGGACATGGTAGCAGCGGTGACAATGGCCTTAAAACTGCGCTTGTGCTTGGGGACATTCTGTTCAGGGTGGAGGATGATGACATAGACCTTGGGTATGTAGAGCACCCCCAGGCAGACAGAGGCACTCAGGCTGAGGGACATCGTCAGTGTCGTGGTTTGAATGTACATCTACAACACAAAAGGGACACAAGCGTTCAATCAAGTGAATTGGATAATTGGATGCCAGAGAGAACAGAGAGCATCAGTCATTTCTGTCCCAGTGAGCTCTTGCTGTCACTCGCACGGCTGACTGGAAAGGATCTCCTGCACAGGTGTGGTTGGAGTCAGCAACATCTCACTCACGCACGCACAGTGAGAGAGCTATGAGGATCACAGCTGACTTCCTCACATGCCGGATGAGAGAGAGCAAGAGAAGGATTAAAAGACAACTCGGCGGGCATGTGTGAGACACAGCGAGCCCTGAAGGTGTTACTGGTCTCCTGAAAAGCAGGCGAGTCCTGTGAGCCTCTTATGAATCTGACTGTAATACGGTAGGATGGCACAAAGAGAAGTGTTGCCATATGCACACACTGCAATTTTAGAAGTGTACAATGCAGAATGATGAGGATCACTTCGGACAAGATCTGATCTGCATTCCAGGGTAAAAGGAATGAGCTATCACGGAATTGTCACAGCCTATTCTGGTTTCACAGATCTGATTATTGAGTCTGTTCCACAAAGAAAGCAACCAAGTGACAGTGCAAAATAAGCACACTTGGGAAAATGCGACAGCACAACTGAAGTCCTTCCAAAACTCACAGCATAGCTGTGCTAATGAGGTCTGGAGGAAAACACAGCACAAAAGAACAGCAAAGTGCCATTATTGAATCAGATTCTCCACTCCATGCCTAGACATTACAGACAAAAATTGCTGCACACGCTGCACACTAAAGAAATCTCCAGTGACAAAAGGGACTTTGAAGGGACTCATTTTTAGACACAACAGTTTAAGCCAAGCCTTACGACCAATTTCTAAGGGACTACCACATTCCTATGGGTGTCTTTTAGACACACAGCTGTGCTGGTTTTTGATGTTCACAGACTGTGTCTGAATAATGAGGGCTCACAAGAGTATTATTTCAAGAGGAGAATATATTAGCACCATATGAAGACTTTCAGCAGATGCCCAAAATATCCAGATTCTTATGATAAATAATTGAGTCTAAAAAATTGAGTAAAAAAAAATTACAGGTAAAGAAGGGCATTCACCATTATTGTCTATACTGCTGAAACTGCATACTTAAATTAAAGGAGAATTCTGGCGATTTTTTACATAGATCTCTGTTTCTTGAGGTCACCGAGTACTGAGTTGAGCTTGAGTTGCTGCAGCCAACAGCTAGAGCCAGGCAGCTACAGTGCTACACTCTGGGGGCATGTTCGTGAGCCCCTATGTTCAGCTACAGTGCTACACTCTGGGGGCATGTTCATGAGCCATCAGCTACAGTGCTACACTCTGGGGGCATGTTCATGAGCCCCCCATGTTCAGCTACAGTGCTACACTCTGGGGGCATGTTCATGAGCCCCCATGTTCAGCTACAGTGCTACACTCTGGGGGCATGTTTGTGAGCCCCCATGTCCATGCTTCCAGACAGTAGCATTAACATTCATGCAGCAAGAGCTTGACTGATAAATAATAACTGATAAATAATTGTGATTTACTGTTGTGCTAATATAGCCATTGTCAATTAAAATTGCTCTGGAATGTTGCATTTCTTTTATTGTTATGTCTTAAACTATTGCTAGACAGGGTACTTAAGACTCAGTGCGCTTGTTTGATAAGTACAGATTCTCATTTTTTCGAAGATTCTTTTTACGCACTGTTGATACTGGACTGGTACAAGAAACTCTCACCTTTTCCTCTGACTGTGCTGTTCCAAAGAAGATTGGTATGAAAGCCAGCCATATAATACAGGTGGTGTACATTGTAAATCCAATAGGTTTGGCCTCATTGAAGGTTTCTGGCACCCCACGAGTCTTGATTGCATACACTGTGCACGTGACGACCAGGAGGATGCTGTAGCTCAGCGAGCAGATCAGGGCCAGGTCCGAGATGTCGCACTTCAGCATCCCGCGGGCACTGGACGGGTCCTGGCTGCGCTGCTCGCCATAGTCGACAACGGCGTTGGGCGGGTCGGCCACAAACCACACGAAGACGCCCAGCAGCTGCACGGAGATGAGGCTGAAGGTGATGGCCAGCTGCGAGGGCGGGCTGATGAAGCGCGGCGCCGCCACCGAGCACTTGCCCTGCTCGAAGATGCGGTGGATGCGGTTGGTCTTGGTCAGCAGCGCTGAGTAGCTGATGCTCATGCCCAGGCCCAGCAGGACGCGGCGGAAGGAGCAGGTGGCCACGTCCGGCGTGGACACCATGGGGAAGGTGATGGTGTAGCACAGGAAGATGCCCGTCAGCAGCACGTAGCTCATCTCGCGGCCTGACGCCCGCACGATGGGCGTGTCATTGTAGCGCGCGAATGTGGCCATCACAAACACGGTGGCCAGGATTCCCAGCACGGCGAGGAGGACGGGCACTAGGACCCAGGGCGAGTGCCAGTCCAGCTGGATGATGGGGATGGGCGAGCAGCCGGTGCCGTTGAAGTTGGGCCGCTGCTCGTAAGGGCACAGCTCACAGGTGAGCTCGCTGGCCTGGTAGTGGAAGCCGGCGCACCTTTCACAGTGCCAGCAGCAGGGCACGCCCTTCACAATCTTCTTACGCTCACCTGTCCGGCAAGGTGTACTGCACACAGAGGGGGGCACCGAGTAATCCCCGCTCGTCCACTGCAAGACATCCATCTGGACATTGGGGGAGAGGTAGACATTCATATCGTCACATTGGCTGAGCAGCTGCCCACCTATAAATACCAATGCCATATCTATCATGTCTGCTGTGGTCCACTGGACATTCAGAGTGTTTTTATAACTGCAATAATTCACACTTCTTGAAAACATTTTTTCCAGCATGTATTCCCTGAAGAGCTTCTGAAGGCGTGATAATTAGATTGACAAGAACTTCCCTAAGGCTTGTCTAGGAAACTAACAATTATGTGATTCTCTCCACCCACACATTATATTATATTCTTTTTAAAAAAACATGTTTTTTAGATTTCATATGATGGGATTCACATTACATTAAGTGGGATTAAGTTTTTAGATGTGGCTTACATCTCATTGTACGGAAGCTTATTGCTGCCACACTAAAAGAAATAAAAACGCTCAGTATTATGTAATTACGTGAAAAGTTTCTTGTTATAACAATATCTTATTCACGTTTTAACAAGATATGTATCACGTTATTACATGAAATTATCACGTTATTTCATGATAATGATATTTTCACGTTATAACATGAAAATATCATGTTATTTCAAGATATGATTTTTTCACGTTTTTACAAGATATTTATCACGTTTTTACATGAAATTATCACGTTATTTCAAAATAACGAAACTAAACGAAACAAGGCCACGAGAGCTCATGGCTGGCATAAATGATAACTAGTGTCTATGAACTTGCACCCTGACTGCTATTACAGTGCTGCTTGATGAGTGTTTGTTTTTGTGCATGTGTGTATGAGTGTGTAGGCTGTGTGTGTGGTCAATTCCCAGCTGACTGAGGAGCAGCGAAGAGGGATGTGTGTGTATCGGCAGAGAGCTGCTGAAAAGGAGGCCGATAGAGAGGTTCTATGCAGGATAGCCTGCTCACACCATAGACTGTATATATATGGCTCACACAGCCTGATAGTTCTGCTTTATCTTCTTATCAACACAATAAATACAACTTTCGCTAACTTGACGCAAGAGGGAGAAAGGGCTTTGATAAATATGCAAATCTTCACGCAATGTGGGTGAATGTATAGCCTAGACCGCTCTGGCTCGGTAGCCTGCATGTCAGCTCATCGCTGTCATTTCTAAGGCTGTGGGGAAGGGTCAAAATATCAGTATCTAATCAGCATCATGAAATAACATGATAATTTCATGTAATAACGTGATAAATATCTTGTTAAAACGTAAAAATATCATATCTTGAAATAACATGATATTTTCACGTTATAACGTGAAAATATCAGTATCATGAAATAACGTGATAATTTCATGTAATAACGTGATACATATCTTGTTAAAACATGAAAAAGATATTGTTATTACAAGAAACTTTTCACGTAATTACATAATACTGAGCCTTTTTAATTATTTTAGTGTGGCAGCAATAAGCTTCCGTATCATTGCACTTTTTTGTGTTCAGAATTTATACAACAGCAAAAATACTCACATCTAAATGCAGCTGGTCTATCCAATGGCCGATGACTTTGTATTCTCCTGCTGAAGTGTTGGAGGACTGGTATTGGAAGAGGTCATAGCGTCCAGGAGCGTCTCCGTTCTCATTGAACACAACAGGGGTCTTGGCACTACCTGCAGCGGGATAGCGAAGAGCAAGTTTTTGACCAAGCAGCATTTTAATTAAGATAAATATCCCACTGTGGTATGAGATAGTCTCTCTATGTATTTTACATCGTTATTTGCTGTGTATTTACATGCCCCCCTTTGCCCTTGAATTTGCCTCTCGGTAGAAAGGGAAGAAATTGTCCTGAGAGAGTTGTACTGTAATATGTCTGTTGAACACAAATGAGAGAAGGGCAGGTGATGGATGGGGCCCAGAGACTAAAAATCCACCACTTCTGCCCATGAGCGAGATGCCGGCCATAAGTCAGCCCAGGTGATTGGGGCCCACGCACTCAGACATATGACCTGGCACCCAGAGCCACAGCAGCCCTTTTATCCCTGATTACACTTTCTCTCTTAAAACTGACAGTGTACATAATATTAACCTGATCTGCAAAATCATTCAAGGCAATGAATTATTCAGAATAAACACTTGCAGGAGAGCCAGAGGGAAGCACAGAGGGGGGTGGGACGTAATTATGAATGTGGATCTCAGGCGGCTGAATTGCATGCATTATTAAAGGCTGCACAGCAATCGGAGCCAGCCAGCAGTGGGGTCTGCACTATTAGAGGAGGCAGCCTGGGATTCCTCTGGTCTAGTGGTCACACTTACACTGAGAAGATCTCTGGGTTACAGCGAAATCATAATTCAGTTGTCTGCCAAAACAAATGTATTATTTAAGCAAACAAATGAAGGCTGGGAGATGCATATAAAACCCAAAGGGCTATAGAACTGAATCCCAATAAATGTAAATGAATTAGCATTATATCATCTTCATCATGGTGTCACATGACTGTAGCTGCTTGGAATTCTAATTCACTGCAGAATGGTAATCAGGGAGAAAGAAGTGGTCACGATTTTAAGGCATTTTCCTGCAACTCCATCAAGCATGTATGCAACAGCCTCCTTTCACATACACTCAAGCAGCTCTCAGTTTGATGTTATCCCTGTTGTCTTTGTTGTTTTGGGATCCCCCTTTGATCTGTTGTTGTTCTATGAGATCATGCTCACTTTTGGTTAATATTTCCAGTGTATGACTCCTGTTATTTTCTGCTTTGTTCTGGATTACTCCTCCGAGTCATACTGTTTCATGTAGACATATAGTATTAAATCAAGCTTTTGACTGAAGGAAACATATTGTAGCTGGCAAGGGGGTTGTGCTGCCGTGTATGCTTCATGTAGTTTCACCTTATAATACAGTGTGAATGTGAACAAGAATGCTTAATGTTTAATTCTGTGTTTAATGTTCAAGTTCAAAATCTAGATTGTGCCTTGCTTGTTGTAAATCAACACTAAACTATGGGGCGCCAAATGTAACATGCCTTATTTCGTGGACAGAATCACTTTCGTGTGACGAAATACATATATTCATTACGAAACCATGTTACATCGTAACGCCTTTTGTCCACGGAATGCACAAATTGGTTTGCATTGTGTCCACGAAACACTGAAGAGAGTACATCATTTCGTGGACGAAATTGACTGGTGGCCTTTTCCTTTCGTGGACATAATGCTGAATGCAGTATTCACTGTCGTAGACGAAATGTTTGGTCAAAAGTCATTATGTCTACGTAAATACGGAATGCACCTACACGCACCATTCTGTGCATCCTATTTCAATTTCGTCCACAGAAGTATTGTGTTGTGTTACAGAAGGCATTCCGTCCACGCAATAGTAACTTAACAACTTGCATTCAGCATTGCATTCAGTGACATATGCATTCATTCTGTGGACGAAATGCATAAAAGAATCACGAAATCAGTTTTGTGACCTGCTACAAATTTCGTGAGTCAGCAGTTTACGGAATTAATTATGTGTCAGGATAATTTCATTACCTGGACGAAATGCATAAAAGAATCACGAAATCAGTTTTGTGACCTGTACAATACATTTCGTGAGTCAGCAGTTTACGAAATGAATTATGTGTCACGATAATTTCATTACGTGGACGAAATGCATAACAGAATCACAAAATCAGTTTTGTGACCTGCTGCAATACATTTCGTGAGTCAGCAGTTTACGGAATTAATTATGTTGCAGGATAATTTCATTACGTGGACCAAATGAATAACAGAATCACGAAATTAGTTTTGTGACCTGCTGCAATACATTTCGTGAGTCAGCAGTTTATGGAATGAATTATGTTGCAGGATAATTTTATTACGTGGACGAAATGCATAACAGAATCACGAAATCAGTTTTGTGACCTGCTGCAATAGCCTACATTTCGTGAGTCAGCAGTTTACGGAATGAATTGTGTGTCATGATAATTCCATTATGTGGACGAAATGCATAACAGAATCACGAAATCAGTTTTGTGACCTGCTGCAATACATTTCGTGAGTCAGCAGTTTACGGAATGAATTAGGGCCTATGTGTCACGATAATTTCATGGACGAAATGCATAAAAGAATCACGAAATCAGTTTTGTGACCTTCTAAAATATATTTCGTGAGTCAGCAGTTTGCGGAATGAATTAGCCAGTGGGTAGCCTAGGCTACCATTTAGAAGTGGCCACTTCAATCGCTCCTCCCGTTAGTCAGAGCTCCGTGAAACAAATGAAAGCCCTTTATTTGGACGGGCAAGTAGGCATAGCGATTAGGCCTATTATGCGCGCACTCCAGCGAGACGATAGGCCTACTGTATAAACTAGGCCTACTGTTAGGCCTACAACAAGTCGCGATTTATTAGGCTATCCAATCGCTATACTGTTTTCATTAACATTACAGGAATCCACTTCATTCATTGTTTTAAATATCGTTGCTTAGCCCACGAGTTGTCACTTTCACTTGCACAGACACGCAGGGGCGCCTGCAGGAATTAATGCTATGGTACGCACACCCATCACCCCCCCCCCCCCAGCAAAAAAAACAAAAACAAAAACAAAAAAATCACTCGTGAACAATATTGGTCCGTGCATTGGTCAGTCAGCAAAAAAGTAGCCTACATAGCATAACAACATCCACATGCAATAATACAACGACATCGTCTACAATGACCTATTCATTTGGACAACTTGATACAGCCCTATACAGGCTAAAGTTACCTTTAGTTTTGTTCTAGCGTAACGTGACGTCTGGCTTTAGTGCAGTCTAACGTTCTGACAAGCACACCGATTGCCTACCTTGTTCTTGTCCATCTGGAATAACTCCTAGCTTTGCTGCCTCCATCCTTTCTGTTTTCGTTGTTTAAAACTTGTGATATCCATGATGAGTATTGAGTTAGTGAATTAGCTCAACATTGTGTGCTAATAACCATATATAGATAGCCGAGTAAAAGAAAACAAGTAGCCTATTGCGTGCCTGCGTGCGTATTCTCTCTCCTGCTCAAACAAAATGTGCACGTTAATTTTGATAACGTGTTCACTAACTTTACGTAATAGAAAATGGTAAATAGCCTGATGGCATGCAGCTAATGGGATAGCCTACTGTGCATAGTTGGGAAGGTATGGTAGGCCAATTTGGTGTGAACACACACACACGGGAATTTCTCTCGCTGTTGAGCCTGATGGTACGCACAGTGCGTACGGACGTACACCTGCAGGCGCGCCTGCAGACACGCATAGACTTTGAATGAGCACTCACAGCCTACCACTACCACCTCGGCTAATATTATGCCTCTATATTTGATGAATTAAGAAGTAGGCGTATGCATTGATCAGGGGAACATTTAGTTTATTTTTCTTTCGGTCCACGGTTCCAGCAGTTGTGCCGCAAAATTAACAGACAGAAGCACCGGGCATAGATCTCTAGCCTAAATTCGTGGTCCAGTGGACCAGCAATCTAGGCTACTCGTTGAAGAGGCTCATAGTTTGAAGATCATAGACCATAGATAATTCAGAGAAAGCCTATGCAGTTGCTTTTCGCGGACCTAGGTCCAGCACGGCCTGGCACCGGTTTGCGGATTGCCAATCACACTGCCGTTGCAAAGCCTCTGAATGCAGCCAGCTGTCCCGTTTACCACGGACTTATGCTGCCACCTCGTGGCGAAAAGTTGCAATACATTTCACGCAGCTCTGTGAATAACGGCCGGCGCGAGTCCCACTTCTAAATGGGACCCACTGGCTAATTAATTCCGCAAACTGCTGACTCACGAAATGTATTTTAGCAGGTTACAAAACTGATTTCGTGATTCTCTTATGCATTTCGTCCACGTAATAAAATTATCGTGACACATAATTCATTTCGTAAACTGCTGACTCATGAAATGTATTGTAGCAGGTCACAAAACTGATTTCGTGATTCTTTTATGCATTTCGTCCACGTAATGAAAATATCCTGACACATAATTAATTTCGTAAACTGCTGACTCACGAAATGTATTGTAGCAGGTCACAAAACTGATTTCGTGATTCTTTTATGCATTTCGTCCACGTAATGAAATTATCCTGACACATATTTCATTTCGAAAACTGCTGACTCACGAAATGTATTGTAGCAGGTCACAAAACTGATTTCGTGATTCTGTTATGCATTTCCTCCACATAATGGAATTATCATGACACACAATTCATTCCGTAAACTGCTGACTCACGAAATGTAGGCTATTGCAGCAGGTCACAAAACTGATTTCGTGATTATTTTATGCATTTCGTCCACGTAATGAAAATATCCTGACACATAATTAATTTCGTAAACTGCTGACTCACGAAATGTATTGTAGCAGGTCACAAAACTGATTTCGTGATTCTTTTATGCATTTCGTCCACGTAATGAAATTATCCTGACACATATTTCATTTCGTAAACTGCTGACTCACGAAATGTATTGTAGCAGGTCACAAAACTGATTTCGTGATTCTGTTATGCATTTCGTCCACATAATGGAATTATCATGACACACAATTCATTCCGTAAACTGCTGACTCACGAAATGTAGGCTATTGCAGCAGGTCACAAAACTGATTTCGTGATTCTGTTATGCATTTCGTCCACGTAATAAAATTATCCTGCAACATAATTCATTCCATAAACTGCTGACTCACGAAATGTATTGCAGCAGGTCACAAAACTAATTTCGTGATTTTGTTATTCATTTGGTCCACGTAATGAAATTATCCTGCAACATAATTAATTCCGTAAACTGCTGACTCACGAAATGTATTGCAGCAGGTCACAAAACTGATTTTGTGATTCTGTTATGCATTTCGTCCACGTAATGAAATTATCGTGACACATAATTCATTTCGTAAACTGCTGACTCACGAAATGTATTGTACAGGTCACAAAACTGATTTCGTGATTCTTTTATGCATTTCGTCCAGGTAATGAAATTATCCTGACACATAATTAATTCCGTAAACTGCTGACTCACGAATTGTAGCAGGTCACAACACTGATTTCGTGATTCTTTTATGCATTTCGTCCACAATATGAAAGCATATGTCACTGAATGCATTTCATAAGTTGTTAAGTTACTATTGCGTGGACGGAATGCCTTCTGTAACACAACACAATAATTCTGTGGACGAATTTGAAATAGGATACACAGAATGATGCGTGTAGGTGCATTCCGTATTTACGTAGACAGAATTACTTTTGACCAAACATTTCGTCTACGACAGTGAATACTGCATTCAGCATTATGTCCACGAAAGGAAAAGGCCACCAGTCAATTTCGTCCACGAAATGATGTGCTCTCTTGAGTGTTTCGTGGACACAATGGAAACCAATTTGTGCGTTCCGTGGACAAAAGGCGTTACGATGTAACATGGTTTCGTAATGAATATATGTATTTCGTCACACGAAAGTCATTCTGTCCACGAAATAAGGCATGTTACATTTGGCGCCCCATACTAAACTATATTTGCTCTCAGGGTCCCCCTACAGTTGAGAAGCGCAATAATAAACAAACTAAATATGTGTCTTTTGCTACAAAGTATGAACATAACTCTGATAGAATATAGGGGTTGGGGAGCGGGGTAGTGTTCCTACCTGAACACAGAAAATGTGTTGAGGGCCGCTCAGACAATGGCAGAAGTGCCCTTCGTCATGTTATAAGGTTATGTGCCATCAAAATGATTTATGAAACGTTATTATAAGGTAAAAAAAACTATTAAGGAGGCCTTTAATATTAGTATGCATTTCTGTTGTCACTTTCATTCTGTGTCAGGTATTGTATATGTATTTATATGAAGTCAGAGTGGTTGCATGTACATTTCCCCAATGTTTAGGCCAGTGGGGTGTACTACGAATCTCGATTAGTGGGTTAGCGAGGTATGTTGCGCTCAAAGCCAGGCTATGCTGTGACACGAAAGTGGATCTGTTTTAGTGTCGCTATATCACCATGGTATCTTATGCTGTCAACCAAACCTGGGGCCTGTACTACGAAGGGAGCTTAACCTACCCAGATGTAACCCAGGGTTACTTTGTTAAACCGGGGTTGACAAAACCTGGTTATCTTTAGTGGTGTTAATCGGTACTACGACGCTGATTATGAAGTTGATTTGTTGAGCCGGGGTTAACCTCATTGGAGTTTGTGCGCGTTCACATAAAAGGGGCGTGTTGCAGCGCAAATCACCACTTTCATTGATGACGCGTTCACCTTATTTTACGGATGAGGAATGCACAATTATTATGACAAGTTATGAGGAATTAAAACCCACTCTACGACAAAAATCAAATACGTCGGCAGTGAACAAAGCAAGGCAAGACTGTTGGCAACGTATTGCAGATCGGGTAGCCTAAATGCCTAAAAGTAAAGTTTTATGTTCACATGTTCCTCAAATACGGAGGATTAATAGCTTGCGGAATGATATTTAATGAGTTTAAATAATTAAATTGCTTATTTATTTTGAGTTCATAGAAATGCCTACAGATGCAACACAATTTAGAAGTGGGCATATAGATTACAGTAATAAGGATCATTGAATGTTTAAGTAGCCCCATTGACTGATTTAGTGTATGCCTAATCCTGTGAACATTTCAGATGCAACACCATTGCCAAACGCACATGGCAGCAGGTGAAAATGAAACACAAACACATTATTCAGAATAGTGGTTTATATAGTCATAGCTTGCATTAATATTTCTTAATTATGAAAACATATAGGCCTATGCTTATAGCCTTCACTTGGCCTCTGTTTTACAGCTAACAAGAAAAAGGTGTCTTTGAACACTACTGTAAGGCACCAGAGTGTTTTACGGTAGCAGAGGAGTTGCATCGCAAATAATAGTGGAAGGCCGATTATGGAGGGGGTTCAGGGAAGCATTCGGTCGGATTCTGGTGCTGTGGAAATGTGTAGCCTTTATGTGCAGGGTACAGTAATATGACATTCAATTCAATACGTTTGTTAAAATGGTGATTTTAATTTATTAGGCCTACTATATGTCCGATTTATTCTTGCTCAGATGTTCAGCATACTGTAGGCCTATGTCCGATTTATTTTCGGACATACAGTAGGCTATTCTTGCTCAGATGTTCAGCATCACCAATGAAATACATGAATGTCCACGTACGGGCATTGCTATGAGACGTCTTCCTAGATCATCTGACAAAGATAACGAATTCCCTCGGCTGACAATCTGGCGGTCTCTAAAACCCCTCGCCCTGCGAAGAGAGTCCCTCACGATTTGCGCTCCAATGTCGTATGGATCATCCATGTACGCCGACATGTCTCGGGAGAAATTGTTAGTGGAGGGGTGGTACTTATAAAGGGTGTGGTTAACGGAAACCTCGGGCTAACCAAGAACATAACCTGCTCGGAGCAGGTTTGAGATGCAGCGTAAATTGCCATGGCAGCATACCTCGGTTAAAACCTATCCACCTTTCGTAGTACGGGTTAATCGGGAAGTTACGCCACACGTGATCAAGTTACTCTCGAAGTTACCCAGATAAGCCAGTAACCCCGCTTAGTAGTAGTTATTCACCATCATTTGCAAATTGGTAATGACGGTTAAAAGTGATTAGGGGAGAGGCGAGAGACACGTATGGAGCACAGCTGAAGACGCACTGTCACGAGATATAAGCAACTCCTCTGCAGGATAAATGTTGTTTTATTCAGTCATTTGAGCAATATTAGGGTAAGTGTTGCTTTTTCCAGCCTATGTTTTCGGTGGTAACCCATTGTCAGTCAATAGTGAAAGTAACTGCATATAACTGTCTTGTCGTTGACTGACTCCTTGGTGAAGTTAGTTTCACTTTGCCAATGAGTTCAAATAGACGAGTGCAAATGCGTGAAGGCTATGCTAGGTTTTAGTAAAGCATGGTTTAAGAATGACTATTTATACGGTCTCGCAAGCAGCCTCCTTCAAATGCGCCTTTGAATGCCAAAATACCGATGCATTTATTTGACATATCGCGCGTTGCGCCGTTGAAGGGAATGACAGATGTCATTCTCATTGGTTTAAAATGATGTTACGCCCCAAACACACCCATATGACTGATTAAAAGACCTAGGAACACCTTGTTACGCCATGCGCTCCACTTTTGATAGCGAAACCCCTCCCAATATGAACTGGACATCCTACTAAATTTGAATAGACTTTTGACGAGTGACGATGCACTTTAGAATGTCATGATAGGGGCCATAACCTTTTCTGTTTTTGGTGGGGGCCATTTTGGATTTTATGGATAACTGCCACTAGGGGGGCCACCCCAACTTGTATCCATGGATTTTTGAAAACCGTAGGCCTATACCTAACACCCTGCCAAAAATCAAACACTTATCAGAAGTGCCCAATTTTCATGAATTGCATTCTAGCTAATAAGCATCAGCATGGTGTTCTCAGTCTAACAATAAACTCTCTGAGCTCTCTGGGCTTAGGCTACATCAGCAGTTCAGACTTGAGGGTAACGTTAGCGGTGGATCTCAAAGTCCCATGAAGTTCAGCTGAAACTCTTCAGCCATTAAGGTTACATTAGCTGGCTGATACGGTCTGCAATGTTCAGGTTAGTGTCACTGTAACTTATCGAGTACATACAGCAAAAGGACAAGACATTACATTAAATTATGAAAAACAAAAACAACTAACTAATACTGGCTAGCTAGATGGAGAGGCGTGTAGGCCTACTCGCCTGTGCGTGTGTGTGTTATGCCTAATTGTCTATGTGTAGTTCCCTGTCTGTTTAGTGTATTTGTCCTCCTTTATCCCATATGTGATGTAGAGATTAGACCACTGTAGCGTTTCAGCCCAGCTGTGTTCTGTTTTTCCATTTTCCATTGGGTTGTCCATCAAAAAATGGCAAAATAAGAACTCAAAGAGAAGCCTCAGCATTGCTACCTTTGTTACAGTAAGTATAAAATTTGCTACTCATCATATTAATCTTAACTGGAGGATAGCCTACTTGATGAGTAATACGTCTGAGATTGGCTTTGAGTGCCCAACACAGACTGATATATCTAAGAAAGGATACAGAAGGGCCCTGATCCTCCCTCGCAGCTAAAGTTTTTGTTCTTTCAAGTATCTGCTGCTAGGACATTTCAAGGTTCAGATTTAACTATGCCTAATACAATTAATGAATGCCCCTAAACAGGCACATGTACTGTATGTTGCCAGATATGCAGAAATATGAACAAATTAACTTCACATAAAAGACCCAAGAAAGCTAAAAATGTGCAAAGACATTTCAAATAGTGTTTTGGCTAGTCAAAAGGCATAATCTCTTTTATGGGGCTTTGCATGGCCTCTTTAAGAATATGTCTATCGTTTTCCATAAAGCTAAAAAGAGTTTGAGTGGGTGGTTCATCTGAACTCCATCTTACCCGATAAAAGTGCCATTAAACTCATGGCTAACTCATTCATCACAGTCTACCCTACCCACCCCACGTCTGACTGCAAAATGAATTTGGGGGCCCAAAGGGTTCCAGCACGTTGTCAGAAGAACCTTAGCAGTAGCCTTCCCAAGCAAGCCAAATAAGCCCTTAAGCTACCCTTTTAGCTGCTGTTGTTTTTGTCTGGATAAAATGTAAATGAAAGTTACAAAAAAACTATGATGGACGATAAATTACATGGAAGCCTTGAGAAGGCTGAAGCCTGACCTACGGAATAACAATTTTTTCAAGTGTAGAAGCAAATTATTTTGATGAAAAAATAAAGCCTACCTTCTTATGCACCTTTGTCACACACATTCATCCAAATTACCCGAGGTGGAGGTTTTCCTCTACATTCATTTGTAATATTTATCGAGACCTCTGTTTCAAGCCCAGGGCATTTTTCAGTGTTTTCCATTGCCTTTACTTCTTGTCTTATCATTGGTAATATACTGCAGCAATGGCATGTTATTTCTCACCATGTTTTTGGTTTGGGGGGAGGTGGTCAGAGCTGGTGCAGATCTCTTATCATTCAAGATGATAGAACTCACAGAAATCTGTGCAGAACGTGACCTGATTCATTCAAGATAATAGAACTCACAGAATTCTGTGCAGAACGTGACCTGATCCATGTTCTCTTAAATTACTACATGTACACAACTATTGAAAGGTAAAAACACTATAATGAAAGTGATCACATTGTACCGAAAGTGATGAGCACGTTATAGGTAAATTCTATACAGTACCCTTTCTTAGACATTTTAAAGAGTTGGTCACAGTGGTAGAATCCTTACACTCACAAGATACAGAAGAAAAACATGAGTACTCACAGAGAAGAACCATACATTATAATGTTTTAAATGTGTATACAGAGACAAAAAGTCTGAGGGAAGTTGTGCATTTTGGAGGCATTTTTATATATAGCCTATATGAAAGTATATTGCGCCATAGCTTTTAGTTTTGGTGCTGTGAGGCTCTGTAAATTAAAATGAAATTTGTTCATGTGTGATCTACATCAACATGAGTATGCAATTTAGAAATTCATGAAAGAGTGATTTATCAAACATGAAATCCATAAATGAACGTTTGATTAAATATACACTGAAATATGACAGCAAGGTGATAAATTAGCAGGGCTACCCATTCACTCACAGTTCACATCATGCCTAAATTAATGAAGTCTCACGTGCAGAATAACATGTTCATTAGTCTTTCAATTACGGCAGCTTTGCAGGGCCCTGTGAGAAGGCAAACTAACCCACATCATGCTGATCTGAAATCAGGGCCTGGGGGCTACCACTGACTGAAAAGGGTAAGTATGCCTTTAAAGAGAATATTCATCATCTCAATTTTGGTGGGTCTGTCAGTCCATTTAAAAAAAATGCATGAGAATACATGTGTATGCACAAGTGGGGCAGTGTGTTTGATGAGGGCATGAAATAATGAATATGCTCAAAACAAAACATAAACGAAGCACCACTTGTATGTCTATGGGTATGTGTATGTCTATGGGTATGTATGCTTTCTCATGATTCTATTATGGTGTGATGTGATTGTGCTACAAACCAACAGTCCCATCAGAGTCTCTCTGTCAGACATAAAAGGACTCTGGCAGAATTATAAGAAAAACACCAATAGATAGCAGGTGATCATTGGAATTTTAAACAAGATCACAATAATTCAAACAAAACACTATGGAGGATGCCCCAATAACACTAGAGGCAGGGGAATTTGTTTTGAAATACAGAGACAATATCCTCCGCATTTGAAGCTTAACTGGAGTTGAGAATTGAGCAGTAAATGTTCTGTATGAGAACGTAGGAGAAGGTGGTCACAGATGGTGCCAATAACAGTTAAAACAAAGCAAAACAAAAATAGAATAATGCTTATTTACGTTCCTCCAAGCTATGGGAATGAAATAATTTCCTGCCATGAGTAAAAACTTGGAAATTATTGAGATGAGGTCTCTAAAAATACAACCCTGGAAGCTTGCTCACCCAAAGGAGAGTTTCACCTAGTCTCACTTCAGGCTTCAGTGTTTTGGTATCAATCCCTTTAGGCTTCAGTGCTGTTCTTCAGGGCATTACATGGCCCTGGTGAATGATCTTTCTGTGTTTTTCAATGCTATTTTATTTTTCATCTCCTTGCCTAATTAGAGGTAAGTGTTTGTAAAGGCGAGGAAGGGCTCTGATGTGGGCACTGAAGCAAACATGACAGTGGCTGAGCCGGCAATCTGCCGTTGGGTGCAGGAGCTGTCACTGTGTGACTAATTCTTGGAGATGGGGGTTGAAGTTGGGCCACAGATTGTCTTGAAACACCCCATCACCCTGCCAAATCACAACTCTCAGGGGCACTGTAGGAAGCCCACCTCAGTGGGAACACAATGTGCTCATGCTCCAACAAGCTCAATCAAACGGCTACGTACTGTACATGCACATAATAAAGAGAGTTGTGTGTCAGCATACAGTAGAAAGACAAACGTGAAGTTTCATAAAAAGTAATAACTATGTCTCAAACTGCTCTCTCTCTCTCTCTCCCTCTCTCTCTCTCTCTCTCTCTCTCTTTCTGTGTTTGTGTGTGTGCACGTGCGCGCATGCTTGTGTGTGTGAATATGAATGTGTGTGTAATAACACATTTGCTACAGGTTGCTAGTAAATGTATGCAGATATATTATGTTTCTGGAATAGATAAGATTTCAGTGAGAGCACTGAACCATGTAAAAAAAGTACTGCATGATAAATGTCAGGCATTATTCACAAGAGGGAAAGTTCCATCACACATTCCGATAGGAAATATCTTCCAGCTGCCAGTGGAAAGTCATGGAATGTATGAAATTATATTTTTACTCTTTTCATTTCAGCTATATATCATATAACATAATCTATCCTATTTTAAACTGAAGTATCATGGAAGAAATATAGTACCAATACCAATTTGAATTGCAGTTACATAAAACATGAAATAGTTTACGTTGCATTTGTATTCTTTCTTTGTCACACTGGCATATTTCATGTTTTTTTCTCGTGGTATTAATTTTTTACTTGACAGTCAAAGATAAATGTCTACCTAATCACACTATGAATCATCGGCCAGCAAGACGTGTTCTAAGTGATTTTTAAAATGGTGAACATGACATTTTAAGCTCACCGCTGAAGTTGACTGCCCGGATGTAGTTAAGGAGTTTTTTGCCGTCAATGTTACTCATCCGTGGGCAGAGGCCTGGATATCCTGAGCAAAGGTCTTGGTGCATTTTATGCAGTGCATGGGACATGGCATAAACAGCATCCATCACAAACTGAACCTTCCCCTCTTGCTCATAGGCTGAATCTCTGCCTATTTTTTCCAGTCCTGTAAAAAAAAAGAATGGACAGATTATACTATAATCAGATGGCATTAGTCCTTTCAATAAAACATACCCATTGTCTTAGTATTACTGATTTTCTGTGATTCGTGTAACAAGCGTTTTCATAACAATGCATAACTAATGTGTACTACCAGATTATACAATCCACCCAGGAAAGGCTACAATTGGTTATCTGTAAATGAGAAGCAGCAAAGCTGAGAGACAGTTTAATCACTTAGTGAAACATCTTAATTAGATGTCATTTATGAGAAAATGTAATTTGCTCTGGGACTACTGTAACTCACATGTTTTTCCACTCTTCAGTGAGCAGATGGGATATCATTCAGGTCAGATTAGAAAATTGGATAAATGGCAAATGACTGCTGCTTGCCTGATTGTTTTAATGATTAAATTAAATAATTATAAAAATATATCAACACACAGCATACAGAACACAAAATGAATTAATTATTTCTATGACATGTTATAATGCCTGGCATTGTCAGGCATGATCAAAGGTACAGCTTCAAACTCAGTATTAATTATGCAAACTAGAGCAGACACACAGCTTAAAATAGAATGTTACAAAACAATGCAAAACCTACATCTCAATGGCCCTCAAACCTGGTTCCTATTTGGCAGTATAACACAGATGCTAGTAAAAAAAATGTAGGTGAGAATATGCCTCCAACTCAACCTCTGCTTCCTGAAATGAAACACTCCTGGTATTCTGGGAGATGAGGAGTCAAACATGAACTCAATCATTTGAAAACCAATGTGCTAGCCATCATCCCATTTGGCCCATACTCCATTCTCAACTCCAATATGTTTTACAGTATATCTGTATCCAACAGAGGAGCTGATGTACACTTTTGATGTGTTCCCAGCACTTAAGACACTGTACATACTCAGTTGGCAGTGGCACTCTTGAACCTGAAACTGCAGTAGCTCTCGTGATGAGCATGGGGGTTAACTGTCTCTGAAATTATGTTAATCATATTACCTGGGCAGAAAATGTTTCAAATAAAAAAATAACTTTAAGATGCACATGGGTATAATGCTTTGCTAGATGCACACAGTAGCATTACTCATGTTGAATCAGCCAAATGATGATCTTGTCACCTTGTGAACATGGCATGCAACTCAACCCAACCCAATGCAATGCAAGCAGACTGCATGTGAGTTGGTCACATATTCTTGAGGTCCGCTAGGTTGTCTTAACGATATCTTTTACATTTCACATACAGACTTCGCAGCAACACTGCACTCACTTGGGTCCTCAGCAATACATCCAAGTGAGCATGGTTGGATGTCGGTCGGATGAACAGTTCTAGAGATATACTGTACGAAGAACAGACACACAAACAGAGACTGCTTATATAAATATGAATCTCTGTGTAGTTCTCCCTTTCTCTAAGTAGATGTGTAGCTTGACTCCTTCTTATTCTACTTCTGGTATACCAGTCACACCAACAGAGAATCACTTTTTTCTTTCTTTCTATGTTTGAATAATATATAATGGTGAATCGGTGGTGAATCCTTTAAGCTGCACACATGGAACTGCACTCTACCTGAAAACAAAAACACTTTGCCATTTCCTCTGAAGAAGACATGAAAGAAGAACAACTTAGATTCACCTGCACAGGGAGGATGATGTTAATTATGTATCTAAATGCACTATTGTGGGCATAGTCTATAAAATTGGCTATTCATCTCTTAGACTTAAGGAACTAATTATCTTCAGGCATACATTCTTTATTTCTTAATAATATACTAGCGGTAATTATATAACAAATCAACCCATACTTTAAATAGTCTACAGTTGCACTATTCTTACTGAAAACTTTAGCGTCAAACCTTTAGCGACAAATCAGATGAAATTGGTCTCTCTTCACGGTACAGCTGTGGATTTCTACTTCCTGGCCAATTGTTCAGCATACTGTTACATCAATGGGCATTTCCTGCAAAGCATTTAGCATTGCAATCCATCCACTGTTTTGCTGGCTGGCAATGTTAACAATTAGTGAAACAAGAAGGAACATGTAACCTTTGTCGACATGTATTTGTTTCTAATCTTGTGGTGAGATGCTGATTACGCCATCTTAGGCGTAATGGGAAAGAGCTGAAGAAGTGCCACTGGCACCTTTGACCAACCTCAGTCAAACATGATGGAGCACCAACATTGTTCCTTCTAGCCCTGCTACGGCATGTCTTTGAGAAATGTAATTAGTTCAATTAATTGTCATTAGTAATTGCTATCTGGTTCTCACCTTTGAGCTCCTGCCAAAGAAATGGCTCATTTGTCTTAATGTGAACCGTTACTAATACCAGAAGGAACTAAATGTTATTATTTATTAGAGCTCATTAGCAACGGCTCAGTCCACATTCAACTATCAGTTTGAGTCGAACCAAAAACAGAAGAGAGGCTAAAATGTAAAAAACCAGCTGGTCCACTAAAGCAAATATCAAATATGTGACAACAACACACAGTGCTATATTATATGCATTGGTTGTACTCTAATACTAATATGTAAGCAAATACATAAATGTATGCTAAAAGTAAAGTTTCCAACAGAAGCTATTGTATCGCCTCATATGCAAATCATGGAGTTTCATAAATTATAAAGTTCAAAGTTCCATAATCTCTTTGACCTTGCAAGGGAGGTTATGCTTCTGATATATTCCTCCACATTCAAAGGCGTAAAAAAAATACTTATATTTACTCCAGCAGCTTTCTGCCCCAGAGAGCAGTTGAGCACAATGACAGCCATCACATCAGAATCATGATGCCACACATTTAGGTGGCACTACTGATGGCCAAATATATTTGCATTTCACGCATCATACTAGGAAGATATTTTGTTGTTTTGTAAGCTGTCACTTTGATGCTTTTGACTGGATCAATATGTGCTGGATCGATATGCATACCCAACAACAGAGTGGAATTGATGTAGGAAGCTTCTCTTTTCCCGCTGTGATTCACACACTGCAGAAAGAATGGGCATTATTGTCACGGATGTTTTCACATCCAAACAGAACTCTCCCTGTTTGGAGAAATGCAGTGATAATAATCAGGCGTTCCAGCAGCTTGCTTTTGGCACAGTGATCCATCAGCACTGTGCAGCGCATGCATCTCAGAGGAGAGCCAATCGGTGGGCCATAATGACAACAATGTAATTACCTCCACTTTGTCAAGCCACACTGCCAGAACAATGGCCACCGCCACCTAAGAGCACCACCGCTCTCTGAGCACAGGAGCATCAGACAACACAGACCACAACAGAAGTGGAGAGAAGAGAATGATGCACATGCAAACCACACACCACGCACACACGCACGCACACAAACACATACTACACACACACACAAACAAACACGCACACACACACACCACACCACACGCACGCACGCAGACGCAGACGCAGATGCACACGCACACACACACACACACACAATACAATCTAAATAGTTAAGATATTTAGCACATGCTTTTGTTCAAGGATACATTTAGTGCATATATTCCATAGAGATGATTCATGCAGAAGTGGAGTGTACATGTTTGTACTCCGATACATCTGTAGCTTCAGTGTCATCAGGAAGTCAAGCAAAGAGACTAGTGTCCTGAGCTGTGCTAAATATATAACTCATATATCTGCCAAAATAATGTCCTTATGATGAGTGTGTCATAAATATGGTTGCATATTTTAGCTGAGGATAATAAAGCATTGATGTCTCATCACACACACACACACACACACACACTACAGCTACAACCCAACCCAAACCACAACCCAAATAAATTCTCCTAATCACCTTTAGTCTGTACTGCTGGTGATTTTCATCAGCATGTCGATGGGACATTTTTGAACATTTCCTAAATCAATCTGTTTAAATATGTTTTGTAATGATGCATCATGCAGATATTTCCAGTCACAGAGCCAAACAACAATCAAATGACTCAGTATATGATACATCCAGGGATGGATTACTGCACGGGCCTACCGGGCCCAAGGGGTCAGGGGGCCCTGAAGCCCAAGCCTTTGCACGGAATCATTGCCTCAATATCAACAAATCAGGATGTAGGCTATGAATCTGATTGAATTAAAGTATTGGCCATCCCCAAAATTCACCAGAATACAGGAAATCACATCAAACAAATGTAAAAAAATTTGGGGGAGGACCCCCAAACCCCCCCTCCCACATGAGCAACAATTAGTGGGGGGCCTTTAAAACATCTAGGCCTAGGGGCCCGAAAGTTCATAAACCGCCCATGGATCCATCAGTGAGTGAACACAGTAGCTTATGCATTTTACATGACTTAACACAATATAATAGAACAATTAAAAACTACTCTCTTACCTGTGCACTTCTTCAGACTGCCCGGCCGTTTGGCATGCATCCCTAACTTGCACTCAAAGTTTTCCTCCCAAAATTCAGCAAACCAAACATTCCGTCGATTGTTGGACAAAGAGCGGCTCTTGAAGTATCTGTCAAAAGCTGAAAGGTACAACACACTGATGAATTTTGTGAAGTGACATTGAATGGGACAATTGATGAATCACCACAAACTGAATAAACACTTATACTTCACCAGTGCCCAACTGTTAAATATAAAAAATCAACTTCCTTTATTTCCTCAACTGTCCATGTCTTTGTACTATACACTGTGCATTGCCTTGTTATCACCAAGTAGGTGCAGTAGAGTAGTTCTTTGGCAGCCTGCCTACCAGACACAGCAGCTCTCTTTGGCAGAATGGTGATGGCCCCCTCTGCTACGTCCTCCTGATGCACCACAGGCGAAACTTTGGAGCCCCAACTATCTGACCCAACCCACAGGAAGTGGCCTGTGAGATTGTTGCGTTTGGCAGCTTCGAGGACGCGTCTGCAGAAGGAAGAAGAAACATTCTCATTTAACAAACCCAGGAAACATATCTACAGTAGCTACACTTCCAATAAAACACAAATGATGCGAGGTAAGGTAACTGAAATCAGTTTAGGTTGATGTTATGGGCTGCAGTACAGCACAATATTACTGCTCAAATAAGAACCGAGACTGTCCTTTAAACCAGATTAGAAACAGATTAACCAGTGTTTTCACATTAATGTTAAAAAAAGTATTTATTTGTATACCTGATGTCATCCTCATTAGCAAACATAATGACTGCGCGTGCATTAGGGGTCTCTAACAGGCGGAAGATGACTCTGTCAAACTCTCCACGCGTGGGCTCTCTGGGGATCCTCTGGGACTGAGCAATGCACACAACACCTGTGAGAAGATGAGGAGAGAGGAGGAGGGGCACAGAGGTAATCAATGGGGAGAAAATGAGAGTGCTTTTGAAATAGGTTCAAATGAGCAAATGGGGATGGATAAGTGTGGGCAAATTGGGGGTGAACGGTAGAATGGGCAGATAGGGGAAGGAGCCATAAGAGAAGTGAGAGAGAGAGAGAGATCACCAATTGTGATTATTCAGCAGACAAGAGCTAAATGAACAATTTATTTTGATTGTGTGATCTGTGATGGCTTTTTCTGGCGTAAGACATTCCCAGCGGGAACCGCTGCTATAGGGCGACTGCTGCTGAGCTGAAGAAAACCAGTCCATTACATAAATAAGTCATAAGAGGACACTTATCAAACAACAATGAACAATATCAAAATATATTTTGGTCTAGTGAGGAAATATATTCATCTAAAATAGTCAAATAGATCAAAACAAATATATTATGAGATAAAAAGCAGTACAAAAGTCAAACTGTTTGTCAATGTAGTATAAACAACCAGGAAAAGGGACACAATTAGAATGTAAATGCTGATGTTTAAAGATATGTCACAGCATCTTTTAATCTGACAATGTTACAAACATTAAGATGAATGAATGTTTCATCTATTGTCTTTGCTCAGATAAATTCCCATTGGAATTCTATGACATACAGAGCTATGTGCTTGGGTACTTAAAGTATGGGTATGTAAAGACAAGAGAAACGGACCCCGCCTTATAATCCTTCACCAGAGATGGCTCTATGAAACAAAGTAAAGATGTGTACTTGCTCTATTGATAGGCTGTGTAAGTGTAATATAGTCCAAATTCTGGAACTACTTCATAGGTGTGCCAATACCAATATTTCACATTATATTATATTATATTATATTATATTATATTATATTATATTATGACATGCATTTCTTCTTGCTGTGGCTATAATTTAGGGAGTTCTGGCTTTGTAGTCACTTTGTGTTAACCTGCATTTGATGTGACAGTGACAACACTGTTTCCCATCAGTGCTCCATATCCAGCGATTACAAGTGTGCCATAATTAAGAGCCACAGTCCACAGTGTAGTACACAGTAATTAAACAGAAAAATGATTGCCCCTTGTTCATACGTCAGAACTCTTAACAGCTTAGTTATGGATTAGAGCTTGTTTTTTCTCACTTAATCATCTGATTTAATAGGGAATATCAATTTTCAAATTATGTCCATAGCACCGGAAAGAATATTCCATGAAGGTCTAACTAGTGGGAGTTACAGTAGGTCCAGGTTGTTTCAAATCTTGGCTATTGATGGGGTGAGAGTTAGATCCTCACTACAGAAAATGTATGGAAATCTTAGTCACCTACTTCTACAACTCTGACAGGATTAATGAGATAAATATAGTGCCACTACTATGTACAGACTTTGATGACAATTAAATGTTATGCAGTAGAAAGAGATAACGTTTAATTTCAAACATATCCCAGCTGTGCACCGCAACTATACAAGTAAAAACTAAATCTGTTCAGGCGAATATGGGCAGAAATAACTTGATGGGTGGAAACATATTGTTTTT
The DNA here is from genome assembly GCF_046254945.1 of Alosa pseudoharengus. Taxonomy (NCBI): domain Eukaryota; kingdom Metazoa; phylum Chordata; class Actinopteri; order Clupeiformes; family Clupeidae; genus Alosa; species Alosa pseudoharengus. The sequence goes on from NW_027468565.1 coordinate 13,869,710, forward strand.
GTATCTGTCTAATCTGCAATGAGGGAAATTTGAGGAATTGAACAAAGGGATTGTTTCATCTGCATTTCAAAGGAATGTCCCATTTATAGCTCTTCTGTTCTTCTCTATTTGACCCACAATAGCTATGAGAAACATGATGATTTTATGTGATCTCTGAAAATCACAAAATACATGCACAAGATCCCCAGCCAGAGACCAGAGGACCAGAGGAGATTGCCTTCTCACATCCAACACCGCCATCATGACGCATGCTGACCAGGGGACCAGAGGACTGCACATTACCCTTCCACTTCCTGACAGTCACACTGCTGTTAAAAGGGGGTGCATAGACTTTATTCATTCCATATCTCCAGATCTCATATATATGTATAGCATATATAAATGGGTATTTAGCCCTCTCAACTTTGTTATCGAAGGTCTAATAATGTTCATAATGTCCATAACATTCTGCCTTCTATCATACAGGCCCAAGCAAAGAGGTTGTTTTCCTAAGTGGAGCTGCTCTGCAGTGTTCAGTTCAGTCATCTTTTTTACCCCAGGTAGAAAATGTAGTTTGCAGTCAGGTGCACAGGATAAAAAGCAACAACACGGTATATGAAAAAAAACCTTAATATGAAAAAAACCCTAAAACAACAACAGGAATACAAGAAATACGGATATGCTCCAAATATGTGTCCAGTGGCATTCCCAACATTTCAAAAGCTGAAACTCCACCTTTCCTCCAACCTTTTGTGGACTTGAAAGAAAAGAACTGTCATGATATTCATGATATTCACTGCAGTTTGCGTTCAGTTTGTATCCCTTGGACTTCTACTGTATTTGCTTGTATTACATGGCACTTCACTTGTAAGGCATTAAAAGTCTCTACTAAATTACTAAATGCAGAATTCTAACCCATTTCTCACAGGTGAATAGAACGGCATGGATTCCATGAAGCTACTGTATGTACTGTAACTTCTCTACCATCTTCCCTCTCTGAAGGATCATTTAGTCAGCTTGATGGTCTATTCAAAGTCAGCCTTGATCTGCCTGCCCACCATCTATAATAGGAAGATCAAGTCCTGAATGTGCACAAGTAGGTAGTGCATGTGACTGTGGTCTTGACAACACAGGACACTGAGTGCTTCTCATTTCTGTGTAACCTGATGTCAGTGAGGAACTGATTCTTAGTCACCCTGATCAGACAGACATCCTTGTCATCTCAATATGTCCCAGAGATGCATCCTTAGGCATCCTTACTCGTTATACTCCATCATGCCATGGGCATGGGCAAAACAAACATTTCCTTACAGAGACACAGAGCAGTGAGGTGATGCAAAACTGATTGATGTTCCTTCTGTTTTCCAGCAACGGAATCTAGATCCCCTAGTATATGACATCTTCATCTCATCTAGTAACATTTCCCACCCCCCCTTGAGTGAAAGAGTAAGTGAGTGAGTGAGTGAATGAGTGAATGAGTGAATGAGTGAGTGTGAGTGTGAGTGTGAGTGTGAGTGTGTGTCTGTGTATCTGTGTGTCTTCACGTGCATGCATATATGAGGGCAGTTTCTAGGTTCCTCCTCTCCTACTTTGTTGGAGCTGGAGAGAAATACATCTCCATTACACATCCCAGATAAATTATGTGTGTGGGTGCACTACCCATTTCCACTTGGGAAGGAATATTTGCATTGCATCAATGTCATAAAAGGCTTTTATGTGACTAATGCAGAAAAATCACATTGCACTTGTTAATGTTTCATAAATATGTGTTTTTGTGCTGTTATAGGAAACCAGAACACCGCTACATTAAATGTACTCTGAGTGATTTATGAATTGATGTTCGCACAGCTCATAAATGCATGAATTAAAAAAAGCTCACATAAAAAAGAGCAGGAATCTGATTAACAGTTAAGTCTGTGCAAAGATAGCTATTGGCACAACTACATTTTCTAGATTTCTCATATCAGAGAGGCATTGATATACATCTGTTTGAAGTAGTCAAAATTTTTTTGGAAAAGACTCAAAATGTAATACATTTGTGATAAGGTAATCATGACTTTGATCAAATAACTGTGTGAATTTGTAATGATCAATTGATAAGCCAATTTAGCTGCAAAACGCAAAACACATGTTTTTTTTGTAAAAATCTGTATATCTGCATTTTAGCTGTACATACAGTTCATAGGAACCACTCAGGTGGATATCCCTGCAGTTGACATGCTGCAAGCTCCCTCAAACATGTGACATCAGTATCTTTGTGTTGTGTGAGAAAGCTACAGTACACGTTTTAGAGTGGCCTGTCATTGTGACCAGTCCTAGGGACATCTGTGCACTAATCATGTGGGATAAATAAGCCTTTTGTGTGTATAGAATATCACATATCACATCTTTTACTTCAATTAATGAAAAATGGGAGCGAACACAAAAGTGTTTTTCAGTATGCACATTTGTCAATCAAGTGCAGGCTGCAGACACAACCAATTAATATTGCATGCTATGTATACTGTATGTCAGTGTTATTACAGAGCTAAAATGGTTAATTGTCTTCAATCTTGTAACTGTTTGGAATGACTCACCTAAGACCATTTAGAGACATCACAATTGGTGCTTAATGCAATAATAATAACAACAACAGTAATGAATGAGACTAATAATCATAACAATAGGCTAATTCATCATAAGCAGCCTACTGTACCTTGCTTTAATACCCTGACCACCACAATAGTAAGACACTGCTGTAGCTAGCTAGAGATTTCTGCTTACTTCTCTCTCTCTCTCTCTCTCTCTGGCATGTTTAAATTTCCAAATTATCCTATGCTTCAGATTCACTTTAAATTCATAGTGTGAATCCAAAGTTATACTAATAGACACTATAGTATCACTATACATGTGCTGATCTAGGCAGCTCTCCGCCCGGTGATCTGCAGAACAATAAGAAACCTGAGTTCTGACTAGTAGAGCTGGGAAATAATCATCTAATCAACACTGTAACAGCATCACACAAATTCATGTTCCCTTTTCCTTTATTAATCAGCTCGTCTTTGCTATGAAAGCGTTCCCCTGTAGAATAGCCCTGTTCTTATAGATTAGCTTCCTTGTTTCTCAAGGTCTTTCTCTCCTTTGTCAGCAAGATATGTCTATGCTTTTCTGAGTCACACTGTTGGCAGAATGTGTTTTCTCCTTTTGACAAGGCAACTGTCATATTGAATCTGATCTTATCAATGTCCTGGGTCCCAACTCACTGGTATTGTCTCTCTCCAGCTTTGGCTCAGGCATACAGTACCATTCATTTGAAAATGCCAACTAGTTTCCTCTGTTCACAGTTCTGTCCCGGCCATCCAAGACATGCCACCACCTAATGTGACTGTGTAGAGTTTTTAGGAGTGTTTTTCATTTGAACATTCAACCAGGGCTTTGAACCGGTTCAAGGAACGAAAACGAAAACCGGGAACTTTTTGTATTTTACAGGGAACAGAAACGAAACCGGAAACGTTATTATTTTTTATGTTCTGGAACAGGAACACTTATTTAAAATAATGGTAACCGGTTAATACCGGTTTTATTTCGTTCCTCAAAGTTTCCGTTGCCTAATTAACTAAAAAAAAAAAGTAATTATTTTCCTGCGCACGTTACCATGACGGCTGAGGTTCACTTCCTGTGTGACATCACATCAGACATTCGCTGACTGAATGGAGAGAGAGCGATGGATTACAAAGTCTCCACTCCACATCTTAAATAAGAGGTGAATTACGATCCATCGTTAATTAAAACGCTCATTCCAAACACAATATCAATAGCTATATTTGTCGACTCCACGTTAATAATGGACTAGCGAACATTAGGCCCAGGCGCGCCTGCAGGTGTACGTCCGTACGCACTTTGCGTACCATCAAGCTAACGTTACTCAACAACAGAACATTTCCCTTGTGTGCGTGTATTCACACCAAATTGGCCTACCATACCTTCCCAAATATGCACAGTATCCCTTTAGCTGCATGCCATTGGGCTATTTACCATCTATTACGTAAAGTTAGTGAACACGTTATAAAAATTAACGTGCACACATTTTGTTTGAGCAGGAGAGAGAATACGCACGCAGACACGCAATAGGCTACTTGTAGTTTTCTTTTACTCGGCTATCTATATATGGTTATCAGCACACAATGTTGAGCTAATTCACTAACTCAATACTCATCATGGATATCACAAGTTTAAACAACGAAAACAGAAAGGATGGAGGCAGCAAAGCTAGGAGTTATTCCAGATGGGCAAGGTATAGGCAATTGGTGTGCTTGTCAGAACGTTAGACTGCGCTAAAGCCAGACGTCACGTTACGCTAGAACAAAACTAAAGGTAACTTTAGCCTGTATAGGGCTGTATCAAGTTGTCCAAATGAATAGGTCATTGTAGACATTGTCGTTGTATTATTGCATGTGGATGTTGTTATGCTATGTAGGCTACTTTTTTGCTGACCAATGCACGGACCTAAAACGGACAAATATTGTTCAAGAGTGATTTTTTTTGCGGGGGGGGGGGGGGGGGGGTGATGGGTGTGTGTACCATAGCATTAATTCCTGCAGGCGCCCCTGATTAGGCCTACTGGATGGCCTTTCCCCCGACGACAGTTGCAATTTGTTGTTGCCCGAGTGACATAACCATGTGTCTTAATAATGTCGTTACGTTTGTGTGGAAATTTTCTCTTTTAACAATAAACTACACATTTGAAATAATTGTAGGCCTATTTAATTATTATTATTATTAATAATATAATTATTATTATGTAATAATGGTTGTAATATTATTACATTTGGTTTAAGCTGGATGAGAAAGATGTGACATAATTCTATAGCATTAAACAGCTGACAGGAACGAAATTAACCATTCCGGGAAAAGTATTTTTTGTTCTAACCGGTTCGGGAACGTCAATTTATTGGTGGAACTCATAACCGGAAACGTTATAATTCCGTTTCTGTTCGGAACGAACCGATTGGGGGAAAAAATCGGTTCAAAGCCCTGCATTCAACATCTATGTTGTTCTGTCGTGCCTCAAGCTCATGATGCTGTCAACTCCATCAAGTCAGAGATGAGGGGATCAAAATGATACAATGCCAGTGACGTGCAAACCTGATCCTGAAGTTTGACCGTTTTACAGCCCTTTTCATGACCTATTGTTACAACCCTGCCGGCCTCTGCCTACCTGCCTGTCTTTGTCTTTCTCCGGTTTGCAGGGCGGAGTCAAGACACAGGTGCTGCTGATCACTTGATTGGGGCAACTGCACTATAAAAGAGGCTACCTGTCTGAAGTTCAGGGTTCCCTCTCTCCATTGCAGCATGTGGCGCCTTTGTCTTTTGTTTGGGCTTTGCACATTACTCTGATTTACACCATACCTTTGTTTTCTTACCATCTCATTAATACTGACTTCACACTTTGCATACATGATTACTTTAATAAATACATATTTTTTGTTAACTCCTTTATCCACGTGTGGTCTCCCTATGTTAAAATCACCCAGAACGAGCCGGTGGTTGTAACATATGGGGGCTCGATGTCCGGGATCACTTTGGGGCCTTTTTGTTGAGCGGAGTAGGTAAATGCGCTGGTTTTGGGTAAGTGAATGTATCACTTAAATTTGTGAATGGGTAGGCGGTCTAGAAGACGCGACCTGTTTGAATTGAGCATTTGCGCATTTGATTGGCTACTCCGATTGTGCTTGAGTGCACCCTAGGCCAGTAGGTAAAAAAATAAAAAATTGGGAGATTCGCGTGGATATCGTTGCACTCTAAACCCAGATTTAGTTGTAATAAATATGTTAGGTGGTCACTACTAATGTTTGTGTGTTTTGTGAAAACTATGTCATAACTAAAAGAAATGAGTTGATTGTACTATTTAAGTGAAATATACAGTGCACTGATCATGTTAAGCAGAGACAACGATATATGCTATGTTTTTGCAAGGCAGAGGAGGGGTCTAATAAAAATTCTGCCCATCAACCGTTCCTCCTGCTTCTCAGTCCACACAGAGACATGAATGACTCCATGCATCGTGCTGCTGTGACATAGGCTACTACATCAAATGGTGGGTGAACTTACTGATGAACTTGTTGAAAAATTAAAATTCTGATGAAATAACCGAAAATTATCTTCAGTTTGACCAATAGTTAGCTAAATGTTTGTTTACCTGGGAAAACTAAGGTAACATTAGCTTCGTTGTTAGCATGCTAGTAGTCTTTCGGACAGTTAGCTCATGGTAGCTACCTTCCAATGGGTGTGTATGGCAGATTATAACTTTATCACATATGTTTTCGTGTAAATATACCTGTCTTGGTGCTACTTAGTTTAATCAGAGCCCTTCTAAGGAGAGCCTCCCCACGCTCTATTAATCCCATACAAACCGAATTTGGCTGCAGTTCACCTAGATGGCGATCGCGGGCGAGTCCAAAATACATGGGGTCCTATGGAGCTACATGGCTACATTTGTTGTTTTCACCTATTTAACAACTGAAACCCTTAGATTTTATTTTATTTTTCGCAAAATGGATATGGATTTTCAATCAAAAGTGAAATAATCCGGGAGTCATGTCCTTTCGTTTTCTTACAGGTTGGGTCGTTGTTGCCCATAACACGCTAGCATTGATGCTATGCTATGCTATGATCATGCTAATGAATGATGTCATTGGCACGTTTGAAAGGCTTTTTAGAACAATTAAGTGACTTTAAAAACTATAATACTCAACCAAGTGTATTGTCTTTGCCTCCCCTTTCGAATACAATATTCAAATTACTTGAAAAAAAATTATATCCCGAGAAAAGTGGATTTTGAGGGATACAGCTCCATAGACCTCCATTCATTCTGGACTCGCCCGTGAGCGCCCCTAGATGCAGTACCACACCGGAAGAGTTCCGAGAGTGAAGGTTCTCTCCTTATTAGACATTCTCTGGTTTAATTCAGACTTTATCATTGAAATGGATGTTTCTGTCTGTAGACAGTCTTAGCTAACCATAGCAGCACATGTTGGTTAGCTTTTGGCTAATGTTAGCCAATGTCCATTCACTTATGTGTTGCATTCATAGGTGATATAGCAAACTTTTATTTCAACTGAGTAAATGAACATGAACTAAAAATTTGTTTTCTTGTGTTCTTTTTTATAGGTTCTTCGTCTTTTTTTTTTATAGGTTCTTCATCTACAGTGGATGTGGAATATGTGGAGTGGAGTTTATGTGGATGTGGAGTTTAAATGTTGTTTGTTCATGATTTATCAATAATAAAAGGCATTCCTATACATTGTGATGAATTTCTCTTAAATTTTTAATAAAACAGTTAAATTAATACAGTAGCCTAATCTTAAAATAAAAAAACAATAGGCCTTTCTACAGAACTTAGTTCATATTTTAATGAGTTTTTTAACATGCATTTTAACCTAGTTATTTTATACAACTGCAACTTCTTAAACAATAAGTTAAGTGAACTAAAGATTTTTAGTAAAGACTACTAATGTAAGCTTAATTTGTCTACAGCATCAACATAAGGTTGTTAGTTGACACAACTAAACCTGTTTAGTTTTATGTTTTGTAAAAACTAGAATGGTTTAAGGCAATCGGTTTCCACGCAATTTTCTAGTAATGACAACTAGTTCGGGTTTAGAGTGTGGGATGGTAAGAGTTTTGGATACTTTAGTTTTGTATAGTTCTGTTAAATATGTGGAGAGGGGGAAACCAGTTTGGTTTTGCCAAGCTGTTTGTAAGCAACTGAAAAAATAGGTAAGTGCTGTCTTGGTATTGTTTGCAGGAACATTGATTTCGTTTGTTTCGTTGGAGCAAAGTACTAACCCTGCGTTAGATTTCAGACCGTTCTGCGCTTTTTGTCTGGCTTTTGGGGACTGGCGTGCTTTGCCCTGGGCTGAGGACACAGCCGTGGTCTGTTGACTTGAGGGGCCTAAAGCCCGGATGGTCACTTCCATCGGTATGGTGAGTAAAAATCTTGGTTCTTGGGGTTAAGCGAGAAGACGTAGGTGAGTAGTATTCAGGGGAATTTACGAGTTAGATGTGGGGGAGCTCCTGGTGGCTCGTTTTTGTTTTGTTTCGCAAACAATGCCATCATGCACACAACAAATTCATTGTATGGTTGTTTAAGGTTATTGGTCAGTCACTTGATGCTTTCAGTTTGGGTTTGAGTTTAGGCTATTGGTAAATTGTTGGTCTGATTTGTTGGCTATACTACGCTCAGTTTTGATTGTTTTGAAATGGATGCTGTTAATGTATTTTTGGCCTCTCCTACAGAGGATGGGTTGGAGAGATTAAATAAAGCGGAGCTGCAAAAGGTAGCTAAACAATTTGAGTTGGAACTGGAGGCTGGCATGGGAACTATGCTTTTTCCTCGTATGCGCATAGGTGATGGATACACTGGGGAACAGTATAAGGAGCTGGTGCTTTTGATGATGCCTTTTCTGTTGCAGGAAAGAGAGAGAGTTAGCACATCAAGCTAAACTGAAAGAAATTGATCTAGGACATGAAGCCAAAATGATAGAAATGGAACGGGCTTATAAAGAGAGAAAACGGGCTTATGAGCCTGAGCGGTTTTCGGTCAGGTCAGAAGGGACGCTCCCGTCTGGGCCTTCTGCAGGTTTTTGGCATGCTTCAATATCGTCCTCTGTGGCAAGACCTTTGCAGTTGGTCTGTGAACTGGATTTGGGTGTTAGGCATTTTTCAGGGATGGTGCCATTTTGTAAGATGGGCCAGTCTTTGGTTAAGGTAGATCACACTACCACTACAGCTAGCCGTAAGTCTCAGTGTTTACCAGATTTTCCTGCCTTGTTGTCTGACAATGAATTTGAAGATATGGGCCTAGTTGATTTATTTTCTTTGGATGAGTCTGCTGAGCAGATTAGTAGGCCTAGTGTGTCAGACCAGGGGGATCTAGCTTCCTCTCGAGGTCAGCAACAGTCCACTCAGCTCTGCAACACTGATTTAACAGCTTGTGTCCATCAGTGTTCTGAGGAAGAGAGTACAGTAGAGGAGGAGGTAAAGTCTGGGGGACTGTCTTCAGCAGGCGAGATGGTTCACTCATTCACTCCTAGCATGGTGGCAGCATGCACTCAGGAGGAGGTGAATGAGTCTGACGACCATGTGTTCCAGCCTCAGCTTAGAAACTTTGAACATGTGGCAGATTTAGAGTCTTCCTGCCACTGCTCTGAGGAGAGTGGTGTGCAGGGGAGATGTTTGTTCTCTGGTCCTGTGCAGTTTTCAGATATTTCCACACCCACACAGTTAACTGACCATGAGGTTTTGGGTGAGGCTTCCCCAAAACTTCAGCGCTCACTTCCTAGGTCTCTAGACAAGGAAAAGGCAAGGGGTGTGGACTTGCGGGTTGAGTGTCAGTTGGTTAACATTTTAGCGAGGCCCTATGTTTTTGCCTGCCCATCTTTAGAGCATACACACAGGGATGAAGAAGTTTTGGACTGTAGTCCATCTCATACCATCAAACAGAAAGAGGCTTTGCCTCTGATTTGTGCTTTTCCATTGTTTGACAGGGGTGGGGGTGTGTTTTTGTATATCTGTCTATCCCTCACTGTTTGTTCTCTACAGGTTCTTCAGCAGTGCTTAGTGCATTGGATGTTTGGGCAGCCTTGCAACCTGGATGTTCGACATAACTGGGGTGTAGGCACTGTGTTAGCTTGGTCCCAGGGGCAAAATGATTGATCAGTTGTAGCTTTAGCTGTGTCTTCTGTCTGTCTCTCTTGTCCTTAAAATGCTTTTCTTAGTGGCAAAGAATTGCTGGACGGTGAGATACAGACATGGGAGACTGTTATTCTGCAGCTGGGGCGTTCAGGCTCTTAGTTCTACCACACACATTTCTGGACCTAAGATAAGTGACTGATCTTTATTGTGATTTTGATATCTGTGCATGATTAACATATTGTCTTAATTTCTTCATTGAATGTATTTTTGATTTGGGGTGTCTTCTGATTACAGAGATCCTCTTCGAGGGTCCTCTGTCTTTAAGGGGGGGGAGTGTTACGACCCTGCCGGTCTCTGCCTACCTGCCTGTCTTTGTCTTTCTCCGGTTTGCAGGGCGGAGTCAAGACACAGGTGCTGCTGATCACTTGATTGGGGCAACTGCACTATAAAAGAGGCTACCTGTCTGAAGTTCAGGGTTCCCTCTCTCCATTGCAGCATGCGGCGCCTTTGTCTTTTGTTTGGGCTTTGCACATTACTCTGATTTACACCATACCTTTGTTTTCTTACCATCTCATTAATACTGACTTCACACTTTGCATACATGATTACTTTAATAAATACATATTTTTTGTTAACTCTTTATCCACGTGTGGTCTCCCTATGTTAAAATCACCCAGAACGAGCCGGGTGGTTGTAACACTATGCAACCTTTTCTTTCTGCCCACCACTGACGCTCACTACAAGGACCTGTTTTGCATTGAAGTTCCTAGCTTTGCATGTCAATACCTGAAGTGCTCTCAGTACATAATGCATATGCACATGCTCATTGGAGAAAGAAAGATACTGTGGAGCATGACTTGCACTAGTAACAGAGGCGAGACCAGGGGCCCCAGCAGTAGTGCTGTGGAGGGTGAAGGAGCACAGTAGAGCTCAGAGCCCCTAATCCACCAACCCCACGGCACCAACAGCTGTCAGGTCTCCAGACATCACTGGTATGCCACCTTAGGGAGATATGGAGACCACCACAGGGGCCTGTCTATTCCTTCACCTTCTCCTTATGTACTCAATCAGCTGGACACAAGGAATGTCTGAAACTGTTCCTGGACACATTAAGGGTCAACAGTTTCACAGTCAGCATGCACTGCTCATTTCACATACATCTCACTGGGCATTTATGTCTGCTGCAGTCAAAGCTAATACTTGGTGGGAGTGAAGACTATAAGGAAATGATTAAAAAAAATGATTAAATAAAAACTGCTGCAAATTTATTTGTTGTAGATATGTGAATTGATGTGCATTTATTCATGAATAAGGCACTATTTCAGATTTTATTTATAGATAGGACTTATTTATAGACGCTTTATCAAGCTGTTTCCTCGCTGAATTACCGTCTTATTTTAAGGTGCCGCTCAGCCTATGCAAAACAAGCACTGTTGTACTTTTAGTTGTAACAAGAGGTACAGTTGGGGGCCTTTTACATGTCTGTCTATGTCTCCTCTTTACTTGCTGCTTCATACAATCACACATATTATAGTCACACATAGGTAGTTTGTAGAGGTCCTCCTACTACTATCTGTAAGAAATAATTTCCTGAAATGTCCGCTGAATGTCCTCACTAGTGTCACACTCTCCAATTTGAGTGAAAGCTGCTTCTGGTCCCCTCACTGCCACACAAGAATTAAATGCATTGAGAATTTCACAAATATCATAAGGAGAGCTCTTCTTTGCATACTCAAAGTTTAAGGAAATCAGGGAAGAAGCTAAAGAAAAGCAAAAATAAGGCCACTTTGACTGGCCACTAAAAGACTATTGTTTGTGGTAAAAGTCTGTGACTCAATTAATTTCCTTCAGACTTGTTGAACTGAGAATTAAGACAGCCAGACAATTGGTTCAGTCAGTATGAAAGAGTCTACAAATTAATGTAATCGGCAAACAGTTGTGGTGTAAATAGGATTCCTCTCATTTTACAAAGTACATTTCATGCCAGGGCCCATCCGTTTGTTTTATGCTGTTTGCAATGTTAGTTATCTCCATCATGACATACTATCATTATGTTATCAAATCTCGCAGAGTTCAGACTTCAATTTCAAACACTTTCCTCTGATGCTGTACTATGCTGTGCTGCTCCTCATTTCAATTTAGTTGTCTTGACAAATCAATGGAGACCATTCTTTTGAGAAAACCTGCCTATCTATTAGCCTATACATTCCATCTTCTTTTTGTTGCTTGTCAGAGTTTGAAAATTAAGACAGAGGATTTGCTCAGAAAGAAGCGATGGTAGCTGCTGTCACTCAGCAGGGTACAACATCATGTAATTGAAAAATCAGCTTATGAAAAATATAACCTTCAAAACTTCAAGTGTGTATTAAGAATTTACTGTAATATTGTGTTAGTGACAATAGTTAAAAGACAAAAAAAACTTACATTTGAGATTGAAGGCAAAACAGTAAAGTTGTGTTCATTGGCATTATGCTAATGCCAGTTTAATCCACTACAACTAATTAAATCAATATGTGTGACTCCTCAGCCTTGCTTAATGTCCTGTCATGGCCAATGCTTCATTTATATGGTTTGCCAAACTAGAGCCTATTTAAACATTTTAGCACTAGGTAAGCAGTGGGGATGTGAGGATGGGCTGCTCTGATCCCCTGAGGAGATGGATAATACTCTGTGGCAGGCTGCTGTAATGTAGCAGGTGTGGATAATTGATTGTAAGCCAGACAGCTTATGGCGGCTACAGGGGATGGCTGGGGACAGACCTCAGCTGCCTCCTCCCGACTGAAGGATTCCCAGAGCAGAGACTGGCATTTACAACTCATTGGCCCAGCAGGTCTATCCATTTTCTCTGTATTTCCTTCAATCAGGTGGCCATTTGTGGACCATCATCCCTGACTCATGCTAGTCACATTTCTGACCAGCTTCCAAAATGTTGCAGAGATCCTTTAACTTGGTACTCCATTTATAGCACAGCCTAAAATAAAGAAACAGTAGTTTGCAGCTACGGATGATTGAGTTTTTTAGTTTGTGTTACATTAGTAGTGGTAACACGTCAACAAATACAAAAGACAAGCGCTATATACTTGTAATACACAACTAGTCTGTCCAGTCTGGGGGACATCAACCAATGACTTGGTGTGTTTGATTGGTTGCCTGCAGTCAGCCTAACATGAACAGCCCCCTATAGTCTTACAGTACATCAATAAACCTACTACTGTTTGTCGTAACATGGAGGTATAATGAGTCTGAGAATGCTATGCACAGCTGTTTATGTCTCAATAGACATATTCATTTAAAATCCCAATTACAACATAATTAATGTGCTAAGCCTACACATCTACTTAGACTTCAGAAGTGAAGGATATGGTACAAGTTCAGACACCCATCATCTGGCTTGATCTGTTTATGCATGAAAAATATGTGGAGGTGTAATTGAGTCGTAATCTTAATGTTGCAATATGGGAAATAAATATATAAGTACTTTATAAAATAGATTGTTGTAGTATCTCTATTCCTCTGTCCTCACCCTCCCTTCCTCTCCTTCACTCTCTCGATAACACACACACCTCAATTTCAGTCTTCAGAGATAAATCACTTTGTGATGTGACTGCGATTGGCCCAGCTCTAATTGTATTGGGACAAATCACTGTGAGAGCGAGGAACTGAGCGAGCCTATTTATAACTATCCCATGGAGAACACCTCTAACAGCAAACAGAAAGGCCCAAACCCTAAACAATATTACGTCCACGTAAACTTGCAAGTACATTCAGTCAGTTGTGAACTCTAAACTTAACAGTTTGGTTTACTTGGCACATTAGTGTAAATGTACACTAATGTACCATGACAGCAATGTTTTGCTATCTTATGTGCTATTCAAGCTCCAAATAATTTTAGGGTTTGCATCTCATAATCCAAACAGTCTGGCTGTGTGTACTTTCCTGCTCACTAACAGGACAAATGCTGGTTTCCTGAAATGCAATTGTGATGCTAAAGTGTCACCCTCCAGTCTGTACAATCTTGTCACAAAATTTGCATTGCATCACAGAATTCTAGAGCTGCACTCTGCACCCACCTGATTCCCGTGAGATCTGAATGAAGGCCTCCACGCCACTCTCACCATAAGAGCCCTCCGATGCCAGCGTGGACACATAGTTCCATCCCATCGCCATGACGATGTCCAACATGGCCTGTGCTTGGAAGGTGTCAGGTGGTACCACACGAGAGAAGAAGTCGTAGCGAGCGTCGTCACTCAGCTCTGGAGCAGTAGAGGCGTAGCTAATCTGAGGAATCTATCGAAAGAAAGAGAGGCTGTAAGAGTCGACTGCCTCCTGCCTCCATATTGGTACATAAGGGAAAAGAAGTTAGCCTCAGGAAGTGTCATTCAAACGCATCTAACAGAATATTTTCATGTCTAATGTAATCTGAGATCACTGTACAAGTACACCACGTCTGGCTTAGCTTGTACAGAACAGACAGGGGAGGAAAGCAGCCCAGGCCAGGAGGCTACCTGGGTAATGGTCCCCTGAGAGCAGTTGACAGACTGATGGATTTCTCCTCAGCAAAAGGCCAACACGTCCCCTGAGGCTCCACAGGCACCGTTTATTGTCATTCACAGACAGACACAGACCAAGCCCAGCCACCCATACAGATGTGCCACCCAGGACCTGGCAGCTCTGCACACCACGCTACACCCACAGTCAGCACCAGCAGCCAGCAATGTGTGTGTGTGTGTGTGTGTGTGTGTGTGTGTGGCGGGAGTAACTACCTCTAGATCATGGGTGTCAAACTCATATTAGGCAGTGGGCCGGATTTGTTGGAATGAGACCTCGTGGGGACCGTCATGGTCATTTTCCTTTCTCTGCATTGGTATCAGATTGTTGTTTGATGATATACTCCTTTACTATACCCACTTATGAGCAAAGAAGTACAAATCATCTACTGACATCATATCCTGCTCTTTCTCTCTCGAAACACCCTACTTCCATGTATGTTTTTTGGCCTCTTCCTTTCTGAGGATGGTTTGTAGTGCTAGGTTTAATACATTTATCACAGAATTGCTTATTACAAATTGTTGAAGACAGCTGGATGTGAATATCTTTGCTTTCTAATTTTCCCTTACTACCCAAAACATCTTGGGGGCTGTATGAAACCTGCTGGCAGGCCTGATCTGGTTTGACACCCCTGCTATAGTAGTTCTCCATTTTAAAGAAGTCCAGCATGTAAAATTACATTAAGGTTGGAATACAGCTCTGTTAAAACTGGCATACTTCATGCCTTTTGAGTCATTACTTTACTATGGTTGGCTTTTTAACAGTATTCACCACATTAATGCAACTGTTTATCTTCCTCAGTATTTACTGAGCCTATAAGTCTTTAACTGTAGCCTTTCAGTCCATGTCCTTGAAAGCCTTTACAAAGTCTGGACAAAAATAATTGATGTATCAACTGTGTCTGTAAAGGCTTTTCAGTGCGCTCATGCGTAACAGGAATGTGGCAATCAGGGGAGATGCTGCAGATGAAAGAACACACACTGGCTGAATAGAACATCATTACAGAAAAACAGAGTTGTGTGGTCGTATACAGCTCAGATGAACACCTTCTATGTTCATACACAAATATACTTAGGAATAATGATTTAATATGATATAAGAAATGAATGAAGGGAGGAAACTTTACAGAAGGGGATATGATGTGCTTGTGTAGGCCTGAGATTCACCTGATATCTTTATGTTGGGCATTTCCTACGACTTTTCCTTTTTTCCCCACCATAGACCTGTATGTCAACTGGCAGGGTAGGTATAGAAAACACCAAGGCCATGGATTCATTACCCATAAAACACTTCCCCAGAGTAACCTACAGGAGTGTAGTGAGCGTTGGACGCGGGGGAACGCCGTCCCACCACTTCTTGGAGCATTGTTTTGAGCATTTTAATATGCATTTATTAATATAACAAGTGTTGTTACCAGTGATAACAATGCATCACGCAAACGTCTCCAATTAGGCCTCTTTGTTATACAATTTGTTACAAGAATGACCGTCATGCTGTAGCACTCCACCATGCACAAATACATTCAAAACTACGCAGCTCGTCGTTCCACGTTACCCGAAAGTGGCTAAAAAACCATCGATTATACAACTGCCTGTATCCGAATCTAGCCAGCATCTTCATGGTCCACTGTTGCAATTCCTTCTTTTGTGTTTTGCAGAAAGCAGGTAGGCTGCCCACACAGCGTGTTGAATGCGTGTAAATCCTGCTTGTGATTGCCATGGTTCACGTGTGGTAATGAATGAAGCCAGGCTACAACAAAATAACCATTTTCATAGACTTTGTTGGAAAAGTGTAGTTTGGGTGAAGACATTAGGCTTCATTTGGAAGCTAATCCATGTAATGTAATTGTTTTTTTTATTAATTCATTTTGAATTCATGTTCACGAAAGCTGGTAACAATGGCCTGGCCTACTCCACTGTATGTGGAGGTGCGAGTGTGACAATTTTTGCAATGATGTCATTAAAATAGCGTCCCCCCACTTTAAAAATCCCCACTACACTGCCTACGACACAAAATAATGTGAACTCAGGACCCCTGAAGAGCTAAGAAATACATACCTTGAAGAAATCTACTCTAAAACATACTGGGAGCCAGAGGCTAAAACAGGAGAGATCACAGCCATAAAGTTTCTTGGCTCAATTCTTTTGCTCAAAAGTGAACTCGGAAATTTAGCTGTGATGATGAGCCATACTCATATATTCTTTGGTTAGAATTATACCACATTTATAAAACAAGCACGGCTTGTTAAAAGTATCTACAATAATGAAGGCCATAAGATGCTTGAGATACTGAATTCAGGTCACCAACACAATAACTTACAGGATGTGTATAATACTAATTGACAGTTGCTCTTGTAATATACCATCCACCTGACGACAACATGCTGACTTTCTGTGGTATTTCCACTCTGGCTTGCGTTGGTGTCAGACTGTATTATCTTACAGGTTAACCGTTAAGCATAATTAATACAGTCTGGGTCAGTTGATAGGTGATGAAACAGTATTTCAGGATGAACAAATCTATAAAATATACGCTCAATTCAAACCAGTTGGGTCTTTCAGAATAGGACAGCATCTTCACCCCAGTTTGAGCATTAACTAAGCATGCATTGAGAAGAGCACAACTGGAGAGACACCAGCACCCAACACTGTAACACTTTTGCTCATCACTTAGGTGAGAATTATCACTTGCACACTATTTTTGGATTCACACTTTCAGGTGGTCTACACACTTCAGTCTACAACACTGCATTTCAGCTCCTTGCATGACAGTCTTTGGGTGGTGTTGAAGTTGAAGAAAGAAGCTACATATCTTAGCAAATTTAGAAAAATGTAATTATCAGGAACTTGAATCCTGTGTTCTAAAAACGTCTGCAAAAACTGCCAGGTAAACTAATTTAAACATTTACTGGTAGAAAATACTGTTTAGCATTCTGGCTTATCAGAGCAAAATAAGTTGCCTAATAAGTTGCCTAACATTTTAAAATGTTGCCTATTTGTTCAACCATTGATTTTCACTGTACTGTATGGGTTATCTGTGACTTGACTGGTTGGTAATAGAATAGAGGAGTAGCCTACTGTTATGACTTCATTGCTGAGCTGGTTTTAGTTTGAACTGTGAACTAAATCTGTATGCATGACTAGTTACAGTTAAAGCAAGGTCTGTACCGCTACCAAACTATGGAAAAATGAAGACTACATAATAATCTGATATCTGATATCAAAGTAAACTAATGAGTATGAAAGGCAAAGAGTCTGAATATTCATGAAGCAGTATGACAAACTGCCTTCAAACTGGCTGCCAAGTCAGCCAATCTGAGAGAGTTATTGGGTTGGTGACATGCTAGAACCACTGCTCGTCTGGGGCATCATTTATAAAATGCTCTTAGAGGCAAAATGTACCATGGTTATGAAGACAAACTCAGAATTATAATTACAAACTCACACTCAAACTTTCTTCCCTTCAACTGAATTGCTGGTATGCCAATAGCAACATACAGAATAATCTGGATCAGAATAATAAATATTGATTGTTGTTTTGTTACTATTATGAGGTATATGAATATGAAGCAGTATTAGCAACCATAGTAGAATTAAAAGCAGTATTTTTAGCAGAACTAGCTTTATAAAGCCTCTTAATGCTCTGATTAATTGCTACCACCAAACTAGTGTAGCAATAGCAAGGCTATTCTCCAGAGACTATGCTGATCATGTGGACCATGTTCACCAGAGACCAGATATTGTGCTGATGGATACATCCGTTTTTCAAACTGCAGTACTTGTTTGAGCTTCTCTCTCCTCTGTCCAGGCAGTCAGGCACATATGGAATAGGGAACCGCACAGCATCAGTGATGTTCCCGACGGCATGACTGACTGCACCCATACTGCCATCATGACCCTTATCATTGGTTATACATTATCATTAAGTTTATGCAATTGCTTTTTTTTTTGTACTTTTCTCATCATAAGGCAGTCTTTTAAAATGCTAGGATCTCATGAAGGCCCTTCACAGGGTAGATATTTGATTTCATTCAGATTGGCACATTTCCATGAACGTCTGTGATTTATACATAACATGCATGTGCGCACATTTAGGCACACAAGCAGTTTATTCACAAGACCTTCAAATGAATTTGGCTGTGTGTGCATTTGACCATAGGGTGCAGCATTAACTGGTTTCAGACAAGAACAGATACTTTGTTCCTAAAATACTAACCTTGATGCAATTCAGACAAAGAACAATTAGCTGTCAGTGCACTAGAATGGACTAAAGATGTTTGATTACTTATTTTCTGGAGAACAAGGTTTCTGGAACAGAAAGAAAATAGCTTCAGAACGAGCACCAACGAGCACTCACTAATTACCTAGAATCCGCTTGGAGTAATAACAAGGAGATGCTTCAGCAGAGGTATAATTGTAAGTTAAGGAGAACAAGGCCGTGTGACAGCTGACCGACAGGGTATCTCATTAGAAAAGAGAAAGTGCTGATGGTTGAGGAGAGTCAGCGCCAGGAGACCACCAACTGTTTCTGGGTGTCTCACACTTAGTCTCTCACACTTAAAGCCTCCCAAGTCTGGCACTGCTGAGACGGTAGAATAAAGTATAACATAAGAACTGCTCTCTCAAGATCAAGTTTTCCAAGTTACATCTGGCATGTCATTTGGAATTATAGGTCAGTATGATTAAAAACACCTGTCTGTATCTGTGCCTTTTTAAATATTCAAGTTGAAATGGTTTTTGTTAAACTAGTTTTGCGATGCTGATTCTTTTTAGCTTCACAGCGATTATGAGTGAAGTGCAAGCACTTGCCATATGAGTTTGGTGTTGGATTCATATCATATGGATATTTTCAAGTGCATTAAGCATAAGAAAAGAGCCAATAGAAAGCCTCTCATAATAAAGTCAGATTTGCATGCCGTAGGCCATTTCCACAGATCTGCAGGGGGATCAAAGCAGTGCTCTGCCAGCACATCTGATTGTAATATGGCCAATAAGGAGATAAAGGCAAGTATCGGTACTTACACTTTTAGAGACATTAAATACCCCACTGGAGTCAGTACGATGTATAGGCTGTGTAGCTGAGCTGCAGCCTGTTGGAAGATCTTAGATATGCACCAAAAGTAGCACTTGCACTGTATTCTTGCATCAACTGTAATCATATATCACTTCTTTACTTTATGTACTTGGTACTTTAATTATGTAATTTTCTTTATCTTTTCATTTCAATTCTTTTAACGGCATATTTTCTTACCATCTTTTGTTTTATACTCTGGGGTTTATTTTGCCTTTGGATGATCCTCTTGACGTATAGCATATTGAATGGTCTGAGTATGAAATGTGATAGAGAAATAAACTCGCCTATGGGGGCATAATGGTGATAGATTTATGCCGAATGTGCATTTGATTTAATATTTACTTTGCCTATCTTTCTTCATTTCAAAGATACATCATGCTGCAGCACTGGAGAAATAGAATCCCCCATCTTTTCATCCTACCAGTGTTGTACTGAATACTGCTTCTACCAACACACCGTTGAAAAATTGTGTCAGATGAGTATTTCATGAGTATTTCATCTCATTCCATAATTTTAATGCTAAATGGGATCTGACTGGACCTGGTCCAAATTCCAACATGCCACAGTTCAGGTAATTCACACGATCCCCAGGGTCAGGCTGTAAACGGCGAGTTCTACTGCAACGTTCTGGGGTATCTCAGGGGGAACCTTAGGACTTGCATTGTGGCACACTGGCATTTGGGTGCTTCATCATGGCCAAGTGCTCACTCACAGTGCATGGAATACAATAGCCATCCACCAAGGTGCAGGCACACTTGATATTTAAAGCCAATGGGAGAAGACACCCTGATTGGTTTACTGCATGCTGCACCCAAAACCCATTCACGAGTGCAAACTGCATATATCTTGTACACATGGTGAAAGATTCATTTTCAAGCATTTGTGTGCTGTTCCATGTCCATGTATGTGTAACAAGCAGAGAGTCCACACATTGTGCACCTGTCTACAGTATGTAGGCACATGGCCTCATCCAAATAATGCAACCTCAAAATAACAGGCGTCACACCAGGTTTGTGTTGGTCAGTCACGTAACAGCTTCCCGCTGCCTCAACATAACGGCAAGATTGTGACAATGTGCCTGAACACACCGCATTTTAAAACAAACACAACCGTGGATGCTTTAAAAGCAATACAGTAGGTGCTGGCTGGAAGCAAATACATGTTAAAAAAAAGACAATGAAAATTTGCACAGCATCGAGAAGTGGTGCACAAGCCAAGTACATCATTAAGGCCGACCTGAGAATTCATGGTGTCAATGCTTTGACTGAGTGATTCAATTAAATCAAAACTAGCAGGCCAATCAATTAGCTGTGTACAAGCATTCCTACTAGACAGAAACTCAAACTGCTATAAGAACTGCTTTATTGTATCGTCATCTACTAAGTGAGTAAAAAAATAAAATGCTCATAGAGTTCATCTGAATGGATACCTGTGGCATTTGGCTGGCATTTACAAAGGCTGCATCTGGACAGGAGAGATGTGCATGAAATATGGCAGCGCAATTAAAAAGAACATTATCTGGCAACCACTCATGGAACAAAACTGTGTTACACAAGACTGTTGTGTCCATCACTTGCAAATTACTCATATGGAAAAACTGTAGGGAGCTACAGCTGTCACTGCCAGCCATAGACATGGTGTCTACGCTGCATGAGCAAGACCCAGATGGTAAGTTCTTACACGGAAATCCCAGTTTCTCTACCTTCCTCTGTCCTCTTTCATCTTTCTAAACAAATAATTTCCTTCCTGAACTATTGTGTAATAGCAAATGATCACTTATTAAACATTGACAGTTTATTGTAAGATATGCATGAAGGCATATTCACACATCTACCACATTTCTGGAATATCTAGGCTAATACCAGAATGTCTTGTTTTTTGAAATACCAAATCCCTACCTAAGTCCTGGTTAGATCTGAGCCATTTTTGAACAATGTTCACTTTATCCACTGTATAGCATGCATGTCAATGACTTGTTTTTCAGTAGCCTACAACTTATGTAAGAATGCAATAATGGAGAGAAATGTCGCTCACGATCTCACTTTGTCTTTTCACTCAATGCAGGATGCATATCATAAAGGTATCAACTCCAGTCATTTCACATCTCTGAAGTGCTACTGATAGAAAACAGAACTCAGCTAGAGCTGATGACTGACAGAGCACTGACAACAAGATGGTGGCTCCTGATCTGTGCTTTTGTAGCACATTTAAACCGTTGCTACTTGAGGACCAATAGAGGCACAGTATACATGCTGTTGTTTGTCTGTTTTGCTGTCACAGACCAAAAGCCCATATCAGACTGCTATCATGATTATATGATGATCTTAGCAGGGAACTAAAAGACCACCTTGACACATATTGACACACTGAAATTAGGATTATACACTAATTTGGTCAAATGTTTTTCCATCCACAAAAGGTTTATTGAAGGAAGATTTCTTAAAACTGAAAGTGTCCCATCTGAACAAGACAGCTATTTCTGACTGCCCCATATGCTGATCTGTCAATAAAGCGCTTGGATGGAGTTTTTTCTTTATCTCTGGTGTCAGGTAAGTGTCACTATTCATCTAGTGGACAGTTCAAAAGCCTGTAGTCTCATCGTCCCTCTGATGGGCTTTGAGCTCACACAGGCTAAGAACAATGTCTCCACTGGACCCTGGGGCAGATCCCTGAACAGACGCTGCCCTCGGCACTCTCTCTGAGTGAGTCTGTTTTATTCATTGGCATGTGAAACAGTAACATTACTGTCAGTTACACATTAATATACAGATACAGTGAAAGCACATCTTTCAACAGATGCATCATCTTCCAGAAGGGGGGGGGGGGGGGGGGGCTGAACTTCAAGGATCATTTGTTCTTCACCTATTTCCCATTTACACCTCATTGCTTCAGAACAAACATTTACCATGAAAGAAATGTCAAGGACTGTGTCAATGTCAATACAAAGCACTATGATGCAGTTATCAATGCTATGACATATACAAAGCACTATGAAGCAGTTATCAATGCCATGGTTTTGCATTTGAAAGCAGGGTTATTTTGTCTGAAGCAAAAGAAGAGCTTCCTGGGTTCAAATCCGTAACTAACTTCCTAAATTCCCTTACAGTCCACTAGTCCGGTGTGTCACAGGGGGTCTATCATTTCACTAATCCTATGAAAGTGAGATTCATAGCTAAAATCATATCCATTATTAATAAACCTACATATCAACCAGGCCAATGCCACCACTGCACCACCCTGTTGTCAGTACAGAATGGAAATTATAGTGGGCAACCCTCATTCGATTTTCTGTTGGCCAGAGGCAAAAGGCATCACTTTCACATTAGCGATTTTCAGCAAGTGAATATTTGATGAGACTCCGTTTGAAGATGGGATGTTAAGGTCATGTTTGATCATCACCACACAAGCACAATATTTCCATAAAATCAAGGACTAACTCAGAACACTATCAAGTGTTCTTCTGAGTGGCAAAAACACATAGACTGTTAAAAATGAAGACATGTATGAATAATACATTTTAAAAAAAAACAGTGAAAATCCTTAATAATTGACAAACAATTCATGAATATGTCATAAAAGCTTCATGTTAACAAAAGCACAACATATTTGTCAAAGTACAACATCATGCTAACATGGGACTGTTGAAGCATGTAACTGTTAAACTTATCTCGGTTTCAATAGTTCATTAATATGACACTCTGGAAAAGCCTTCGCAATGTAACAACTGGCATCACGCTATGCGTCATTTGTTTCTTTGATCGCCGCTAGTCTTAGATTTATGATATCCATTGACTGGCATTCAGCCCATAGAACTACACTCACAAATGTGTCGAAACGTGTGCCATTGTAATATACAATCAACTATTTCACTTTGATGAAACACTATAATTTATATATATATATAAGATATATACATGAAGAATAACAGATGGCACCTAGGTCATTCAGATGCTAAGTAACTCAGCAGTAAGTAACAAAGGTCTGCCTTTCTCTCACATGACTGCCAACCACCAGCAGCTACTGAGTAATAAAACACGGACATTCCGATGATTGGCAGCATGCCAGCAATGAACAGCTACTTCTCAATTACAGCTCTGTTCCAAACATCAGAGGCACAGGGTACATCAGGGCACTTATATCTGCGCAAAGGGAAATTAGGCTATATGTTATTTTCTCGAAATCCATTCAAACGATTTGTTTTATTCTTGGTGCAAACGTCTTTACATTGTATGTGCACCAAGTAGGTGCACATACATTTCCCACGCTTTGGTTAAAATAATTAAACTTTAAGCTTACCTTTACTAGGCAATAAAATACTGACTTGTTTCTTACAAAGCCACGTTCTGACATCCATCCATATCTTACACTATTTTAGGGATGGGCAGACAAGCTGATGAATGCAATGATGGCGAAAGTTGAACTATTTAGCAAACAAACTAGCTTGACAAATGTTTTAACTTTGGTACATCACAGTAGGCTACCATACGGGGAGCTGTATGGTTCAAATCTAATAAATCATTTAAACAACGCACAGTAAAGCGCTGTCCATGGTTCTGATATCAGAACCATGAAGACGATCAGAACCATCTTTGAATATGTGCAGTGAGAAAAGATGTTTGAGAATGTAGTCTAGAATGTGAATTATGGAGGACTTAATTTTGTATTAGTATTTTGAAAAATAATTTAAATTATGCATGGTAGTCCTTCTCAGGAGTCCCTTGTGACCGATATGAAATAACATGCTTGTTATTATAAAGGCCCAGTGTTATTGAGAGTTGAACAGATTGCAATGTTAAGTAAACACTAATGAAAGATAAATACTGTATAGGTAGACAGACAGATGGATAAATGGATGAGGAACATTGAATATAACCCAAATGGAATATACCTTGGCCTTTACCTTAACAAATCCAAAATTGTTAACTAATATATATATATTCCATCACAGGAGCGGGCAGGGATGTTTTCTGCATGAGAATGTAAATACAATTCTGTTAATCATCTCTAATTATACTCCTCATTAAGCTTAAAATGTTACAGCAATCTTGTTTTGGACTATTGTGTTAAGATTTCACAGCAAAGATTCCCATACCACTGAACTGAATTAAGCATTGGCTGGCCATGCCTTTCATAGAAAACAAAATCCAAAAAAACCTTCAGTAAATCAACAACAGAGAACCTGAATTTCAAAGTACACAGAGAAGCATTTCCTTTCATGCGAGATGTCTTTTATTTGCTGACAGTAACTGGTTAATCATGAGAATCGGCAAGTTGCATTCTGACATGTTTCTCCTCAGAAACATCCAATTTACCTGTCCTGTCCGTGTCTGTGTGTGTGTGTGTGTGTGTGTGTGTGTGTGTATGTGTGCGTAGCGATGGTTTGGTTTTCAGATTTTCTGCTGCCTTGGCAAAAAGGGTGTGAGTGAAGAAGCAGATGTTATCTCCCCAGGCTTTGTGAAAGCTGTCACCCTTCCTGATCAGAACACAAGGTAAATATGTGGATTGGCCACAGAGGCTTACCAGGGCATGACAGCACTTGAAAAAATGCATAGTATCAACTGACTGTAAAAGAAAGAGCCCTGCTCATGTATGCACACAGACTCCAAGGCTTCCACAATCGACCGATCTGGTGAGATGGAAAGCGATGCTGTGCATATGTTATCCTCCCCTACTGGAGGTGCGGTGTTATTTAACTGTGGTAATATCTTACGGTGAGCTCAGACGATTAAAGCAGGTTTTGGATCTCATTAGTGGATCCTCCAGGGGGAGGAGGGCTCAGGGGATACTGCCTTGAGGGCATGATTAATTTTGCATGCAAATCCAGACATCACATTTAGCCGACCTGACAACTCACAGAGACACACTCAAGCTGGCAATGCGAGACTGAGAGTGATCTACTGCTCCATGGACCGGACTGCAGACTGACCAAAGGGTGACAAACAACTGTTTTGTACAGACATTAGATGGCACCATGGACCTCTTGAGTTTAACTATTGATCAGTGCTTCTCACTCGCATTTCCTCTGATACTGTAGAACACATTTACTTGCTTTGTCAGTGAAAAGCCTCTCGTATTTTCTTTTTCACTAAACCTTCAGCTTATCTCATGCTTTAAAGTCGTATTCAGATTCCTCTGTAAGATCCATCATTTTACAAAACAAAAGTGAAAGACAAAGAAAAGTGGTGCATTCCATAACCTCACACTTTTAGGATCTGCACCCGTAAGGTGTTGCCTGCCAGTTTCAGTCCTGATCGCTTTGCATTTGGTGAATGGATAATTCATGTGTGTCAATGGGCTCTTAATTTTAATGTTTAATTCCATCCACTTCCAACCACATTTACTGAATCTTCTTGGTTCCTCTGACATTGTCTGTCAACTGTGTGATAGCTATAACCTGAGATGGATCTGGCTATAAAATTGCATTGGAGATTGAGATCTACTCCCATTTATACGCACCTCTTAGTTGATGAATAATTGATTGCTATTATTGATGGAGAGAACAGATCAGATCAGACTTGTATCTGTTGAGATTATTTAGCGCATTACCAGTCCTCTATTTTTGGTAACCATGACAAGTGCTCAATAATTCATGAGACATGGTGCTGTAGATGAACCCACTGTCATGGTGTGCGATAAGCACCCTTATCGGTGCCCCCTTATGCGGTATTTCCCTTCCAACACCAATTAAATCTGATTAGGGAAACGTGAGTCTTATCTCTTATCTCAGATTTAGTGACAGGAGAGTGGCTCTGTTACTGTTCTGATCTGTTAAACAGCTCTTTGATTATCAGCTCAATTATATTTCTGACTGCTCGGTCTTATGAAACAGTAAATACAACTTACCAGGAGCATTCTCCATTGTAACACCATATTGTTGGGTAGAGCACATAGTCATCAAGCATGTCATGATTTAATCACAAATGCAGGAAAATTCAGAAGCAGTAGGTGCAATATGTCGAGTCTGTCTTTGTAGTGAAAGAAGGAATACTCCACCACTTTCAACCCAGAGTCACCCCCCCCCCCCCCTTCTCATGTCTCAGTGGAGCTTAGCCAACACCAGTCAGCTCAATTACAAATGCCCTCTGGCATGAATCAATAAAGCACACTGTATTTCAGCAAAAAGGTAATTTTACAGTGCTACCTGGGAATGCAAAGCCATGGTTTCTGGTATGGTATCTGATACTGAGTGGAAATATTAACTAGGTAAACATCTGGGAACCTGCATTCCAGTTAGAGCCTCGATGTCATGGAACCAGACTCTCTGTGTAAATACAATGTTTTGTCAATCATACAGCAATGATGAATACAGACCGAGTAAACCAACTCACACGGCCTCACACAACTCTGAACACATTAGCAATCAAACAACTTACTGCATGAGAGTAGTAGGCCTTCATAATCAAACTGTCCTTTTTCTGTTTTGGGATCATTCCATGCACAAAGGTACTCTCACACACATTCTTGCATACATACATGAATCTAATACTGGGTTAGATTCAACTTTCATCTGTCTGCTGTAGCAGTGTTGGACACGGACATCTTCAGTACAGTCCTGCTGAGGATATCAGGATGAAATGTGTTCCGACCTGTAGAATCGGCATCTGAGTGCATATTTAATTTACAATCCATCTGACAATTACAAAGATAAATACACTATTCTACTGGCAATATGGCTATGCACTGTGTATGCATCTACATGTCTACATGTTTTTAATACAGCCAAACATCTTTTTTTGTTATGGTCCAATTGATTTGAGTTGATTTGGCATGAAACGATCCTTTTCACACAGCCAGAAAGGTAAGGGCTGTAACAAACTATTCAAACAAAGTAGAGATCATTTAACACCAGGCAAACAAAACCATTAACACAAGAGCACTCACCCCAAACAGCCGCAGAATATTAGCCACCATGATGGACACGGAGCTGGCGGCGGCTCCGATCACCCCGACGACCTTGTCTGGCTTAGCGAAGACGGGCGGCTCACCATTGGCACAGTGGACATCAGATGAGTCCCTCTCGATGAGTGCTTGCACAAATGTTAGGGACTGTTCCAAGGCGTACGTGTCACGTGAGCACGTGTCTAGGATGAGGGCGCCCAGTGTGACATTTGGCAGCAGCTCTGGGTCTTTGTTAATGAGGTCGATGGCGAAGAGCATAGCCTCAAGTCGGTGGATGCCCTTCTCCTTCTTCAGCTCACCGCAGGCCAGCCCCGGCTCACCACGGGCATGCACAGGGAAGAGCCCTCCGAGGATGATGTCACCATCCAGGCGGATGGAGTGGCCAAACTCCTGTGTCTGTAGTTCAGGCTTCTCTGTAGTGGCCAGAGTTCCCAAACACACACTCATCAACAGGAACAAGTGTCTGTGCAGCAGCGCACAGCAAACTGCTGCTCTATGCATGTTGACACAAGGGGGGCTATATAACCTGTATATACACGTTTATATATGAACAGTATATGTGTGTTTATCTCAGAAATTACCAATACAGTTGCGGCAAATGAAAGGTGGGCAGTCCTGGTGGTCTGACTTCAACTCCTTTTCCACAGAAGCAGACCCCTGGCCTTGCAGCCTTTCAAAAAGACTGGATTCATGTGGGCGATGATCTGCACAGAGTTGCTAAAATGAAAGTTTGTGGTGATGTGCAGGTAGATACCTTTAATTCCACACATTAGATGATAGCTGCCATCACTGTGAGGTCTGTAGAGTCAAAAGCAAAGGAGAATGTGTTTCTATGTTAAGTGCATTGTTTATATGCAAACCACCATTTGGTACATGGAAGTTGAAGCCATAACAAAAATTTCCAGAATTTTGATGTTACTCTGGCATAAACATATTTCCCTTGCACTTCCATTTAGCACTTCTAGCAGCTTCTATCACTCCACTACCCAGAGAGTGAGTGTCAAGAATCACAGCATGCCTTATTCAAAGATCTATTTTGATCCGGAGTGAGAAATTCCAATTTAACATTTGGTTAATAGCTCTAGAACTAAAAATAGGTATACAGCTCAAGTAACACCCACAGGCTTTTTCAACAAAAAGAATGAGCGTGTTGTCTACCAAGGCTGTTAACAAGTCTTCAAAGACTGTTGAAATGAAAGCTCATCTCACTGACCCATGATCAAGCAGTATTGGCAAACACTTGCAATCGCACTTGCACTAACCACTAAACCTCTCCTTTCCTTAATCCAGCCTGTTTAAACAAGATGAAACCTAGGGGCTAAATATAACGCTTTAAACTACTTTATCACACACGATATGATACCTGAGCTATACAAAATTTTGGCAGCACCACAATCCCCATTATATAGTTCAATTAGGCTACCAGTTGTTCAGCAATAGCTGAGGCTTTAACAGAGTGATTATACAGAGTGAAGGCAGCTCTATTGGTGTAACTGTGTAAACCTTTCGCTGACAAAATAAAGATCTTAACATTTGAAGTTCTCATCATTCAACGATTATTTGCTGATCTAGTATAGCCTACTCACAAACAAATATTTAACAAATGAAATCTCTTCACAAATAATACGGATAGATTTTATTCTTTGAGAAAGTCACGATAAAGAACAAGTTCTCAATCAAAGAAAAAATGTCACTATGCCCTTGCCTTACAAAATCATGCAATGCAATATGTTGCGTAATTAGCTATCCAGAGGAGTGCACGAGATCGGGCACCTGCTGTCAGAGAGCAGATGAACTATGTTTAGGGTGTGGTACAATACACATTTTGAATAAAATTGCAAACAATAAAAATAATTGCCAGACAGCTTTGTCGTTAGATCAAACAGATGCATTAAAGATTGTAGCCTACCTGGCTATGGTTAGTTCCGTGCCACATCCACTTTGCCCGCAAAAATAAGTCTGTCGGTGGTGCTGAAAAGGACAGCGATCCAGTCACCAGGACACGAGAAACCCTGCGAGTGGAATATCTGAAATGTGCTCCACTGATGGGTCCTGCATCACCACACCTCTAGTCGCTTCGTCCCCACGTAGCCTATGAGCGTCAAACTTTGCTCTTGTTCTTTTTCCGAGAGATGTCTCTATGCTGTGACTGTCGCTCCAGCAACAGGACGGACGTGTTAAAGCGAACCAAGCAATTTACATAGTTTTTTTTAAATGAAAACATGTATACTTTTTTATAAAACGGCTATTTGAATCAGTCCGAAGGGAATAACACACGAGAGCAACATGTTATAGCATACACTTTATTTTAGTTTAAACGAAATGTAGACCTTGACAATCATTTCTCATGGAACATTCCCTCAGTGACCCACTCTGAACCTTGGTCAGTCACCCTGCGTTATGTTGACGCGCCTGCTCTGAACTAAGCACATTGACGCCACCTTGTGTTAAACATCTGACATAACTGTCTCTTTTTTTACATGGTAACCCATTTGTTATATTTAGCACTGATAATTTAGCAAACTTTAGCATATTTTCTAAACAAACAAAATAAAAAGCTTTTCTGAGCTTTCTGCACCTTGAGTTAAATTCCTTGGTCAGGAATAAGCATGTTAATCAGCTAAACATAGTGCAACATATTTTACATTGCACCAAAAGATGATATCCATTAATATGTGATGCTCCTTTAGTGATCTGGAAAGATGCATGGATATTATTCCAAACCACAGGGGTATGAAGGCCTTCACAAAGAATGCAGGTGTGTCGGCACATGAGATGACCCACTTAGCTCCCTTTCATCATGAAAAACTCATGGAGTCATGGAGGAATGGGAAATTACAGAAGACCTTCAAAAGTAGTATTATTCCTATCGCTTTTTACACATAAATCAGCCTATTATGTCACAGTGATGTAATATTGTGTTGATGAACTGTATTTTACAATTTCAGAACTGATGAAATATATTTAATTTGTTGTAAATTTTTGATTAACAAAGTTGTGGTATATACATTAAAAATATTTGAGCAACACGTCTGTGAAATACATCTGGATTGGGCTCCACAGATCATCACTCCTTAATGAAAGTTTCTGAGCTTACAGATAGCCCCATTTTCCTGAAAAAAAGGAAAAAGAAAAAAAAATGTTTCCATAAGGGGGGGAAAACGCTTATATATAAGGTAACTTTAAAAATAAAAGCTACTTACGCCTCATTTTTAAATGTCTCTTTGGTGATTTGGTCTGACACAGAACCATCTGGACAATCATTGATATTCTTAATCCCAAGAGTGGTGAGAGCTACAGAAAGCACAATAAATGATTAAAATTGTTATTAATGAAGTGGTAGCACACTGTGTACAGCGTCCTCCGCATTTATTACTATTTACTGCCAGTAAAAAGAGGTCTTAAAAGAAATCATCTTTTGACAATTTATCTTATTTCACAATGAAAAAATGACAAAAATACCTCACACAGAATATTAAACAAAAACACATTTACACCTTGTACAGCCTCTGCTTGCCAATAAAACATCTCATAGGGACCTTTTTATTTCTTTTCTAAAACGCACGGTCTGAAGCAAATAGTTTAAGTGCATTCATGGTGCATCTAGTCCACTTTTGCTAGTTGGACGGCGGAATAAGTGATCAGACACCAGGTGCATGGTTCAAAAGGGTTGCTCTTATGTTTCTTACTGTAATAAATCATGGGTGTGTTTTGGGCATAATACCCGTTTAAACCAATGAGAGTGACATATGCCATTCCCTTTAAGAGAGAGGAGCACCTGTAAGGCATGATGCTATTATGAAGATGAGTGAAGTAATTGAAATCTTAGGCAAGGAACAAAGTCTTACAGTTATTTACTTTCACAGTACTGACTGACCAGAGGTTATAATCTGAAAAAGCAACACTTGCCACAATAACATTTAAATCATTTAACTGATAACTCCTAAGGACGCACATCCTAACACACAAGCATTGCAGTAGGCAGATCACAAGGTAGACTTCTTGATCATGCGCTCTCAAAATAAAAGTAAAATAAGCTACTGCACATTTCACTTTATACCAGGTTTTTCTTGGTCAGTGATGTTATCACGTGTGTGCATGGATAATTTGTTATTTAAACAGCGCACTGCGTGTGTATTTGGTGGAATGATTGGGGATAAAGATAACTATGTTCAGATAGGAGACTGAGATGACAATGCCAGAATAAAATTGAAAGAAAATTCAGTTACAGTTGAAGGGATGCCAGGCTATATGGTTTAATATTCACTGGATTTACATAATTATAATATGGACATCGGTTGGACATAAATAAAATGTCTAAAATGAATGCTGCAGTTTTTTGGTTTACCAAAATTGATTTATGCTGTGATCAATCTGAGCAACTAATTTCAGTGAAATACTTAGACTATAAACTACCAAAAGATGAATTTCTTAATGTTAACCAGCTAACAAAAGTGACAATATGTTACGGAAGCGTATTAGGGCCACATGAAGAGAAAATATTTTTGAAAATTCCGAGATAAAAGTCAAAATTTTCGAGATAAAAGTCAAAATTTTCGAGAATCAAAGTCAAAATTTTCGAGAAACAAAGTCAGAAATAATTTCTGAGATTAAAGTCAGAATTTCTGAGTAAAAAAGTAAAAATTTTCGAGATAAAAGTAACACATTTTGAGATAAAAGTCAAAATTTTCGAGAAACAAAGTCAGAAATAATTTCTGAGATTAAAGTCAGAATTTCTGACTTTAAAGTCAAAATTTCTGACTTTAATCTCAGAAATTATTTCTGACTTTGTTTCTCGAACATTTTGACTTTTATCTCGAAAATTTTGACTTTTATTCTCAGAAATTCTGACTTTTATCTCAGAAATTATTTCTGACTTTGTTTCTCAAAGATTTTGACTTTTATCTCAAAAATTTTGCCTTTTATCTCGAAAATTTTGACTTTTTTTCTCAGAAATTCTGACTTTAATCTCAGAAAATATTTCTGACTTTGTTTCTCGAAAATTTTGACTTTTATCTCAGAATTTTCAAAAATATTTTCTCTTCATGTGGCCCTAATACGCTTCCGTAATACGTGGAGGGCGCTGCAGGCTATAATGCATTTCTGCTCACCTTCTTTGAACTGAGCATAAGTGATGTGACCTCGATTAACAGGATCCAAGATTCCAAAAATGGCATCCAAGTTGGCATCAGAAAACAGACATGGGCTATTCACTGACGTCGTTTTAGATAATTTTAGTTGTTCCAACTGTTCAATCAAGAATTCCCGTGGTCTTTCTGAGGGAGGGAACGAGAGAGAGAAAGTATAGCCTGATTCGCTGGTAACATGAGAGCTAGGCTATCAATCAAACCAGCCACCCTATGTTAACATTTAGCCTAAACTGTAGCCTATTCATCTTCAATGACCGTCAATCATTTCGTTATCTATTGCAGAGAATGTCTAAGGGGCTCTGGCTAGTGTTAACCTAATTCGTCCGTTCTCACTCACCAGCTGGCTGACATAGTTTCCAATGTAACAATAGATGCTAGCTTATGAAAATGAGTGGCGATCTAACTTCAATTTGTGTTCACGTCATTGCACAAACTTGTAGCAGAATTCACTTATATTTCTGTTTCTTGCTTACCTGGCCTGTGAAAGAATACCATGCTGGTCAAATTATCCATAAGTTCTAATATTTTATGTGTCTTAAGATATTCTGTTGCCTCTTCTTCTTTGAGGGAAGTCATGTTTCGCACGCCCTTCTCTTCTTCCCTCTCTGTTTATATCCCGTTGCTATGATACCAGATTCTAAAGCGCGCCAGAGCCCTTCTCTGAGCGCGCTAAATACAATTAAAAATTAAAAAATAGCCTAATAGGCAGACCTACATAGCCTACATAAAATCTTCGAGAGGAACCATGCCTGGCTGCTGCACACACACTATATTTGTGCACTAAATAAACAAGCATAAACCTAGCATGTACACCTATTCACTGTATACAGTGCATAAGGAAAGTATTCACAGCTATTCACTTTTTCCACATTTTGTTATGTTAGCCTACAGTCTTATTCCAAAATAGATTAAATGTACTTTTTCCCTCAAAATTCCCTCTATAATACCCAATAATGACAACTTTAAAATTTTCAAAAAAATAGATTTTTGCAAATTTATTAAAAATAAAAAATGAAGAATTCACAAGTAGCCTATTCACAGCCTTTGCGATCAAGCTCAAAATTGAGCTCAGGTGCATTCTGTTTCCACTGATCATCCTACAGCTTAATTGGAGTCCACCTATGATAAATTCAGTTGATTGGACCCGATTTGGAAAGGCACACACCTGTCTATAAGGTCCCGCAGTTAACAGTGCATGTTAGACCACAAAACAAGCATGAAGTCAAAGGAATTATCTGTACCTCCGAGACAGGATTGTCTCGAGGCACAGATCTGGGGTGTCTGCTGCTTTAAAGGTCCTAAAATGGCCTCCATAAATGGAAGAAGTTTGGAACCATGACTCTTCCTAGAGCTGGCTGTCCCTCTAAACTGAGTGATCAGGGGAGAAGGACTTTAGTTAGGTATGTGACCAATAACCTGATGGTCGCTCTGACAGAACTCCAGGGTTCCTCTGTGGTGAGAGGAGAACCTTCCAGAAGGACAACCATCGCTGCAGCACCAATCAGGCCTGTATGGTAGAGTGGCCAGACAGAAGCCACTCCTTAGTAAAAGGCATGGCAGCCCACCTGGAGTTTGCCAAAATGCACCTGAAAGAAGCTACGATGCAAGCTAAGATGCTCCTTTGTGACTTGGATAACAGACTACTTGACCAACAGACGTCAGTGTGTGAGGCTTGGGAAAAGTCTGTCCGAGACCGTTTTGAGTAGCACAGGGCCACCCCAGGGGACAGTCCTCTCCCCCTTCCTTCCTGTTCTCCCTGTACACATCTGACATAACTCTGCGACCTGCCACCTCCAGAAGTTTTCTGATGACTCATAGGATGTATTGATAAGCAACAGGAGACAGAATACAGAGGTCTGATAGACAAGTCTGTTGAGTGGTGCAGTCTGAATCATCTGCAGCTGAATGTGAACAAGACAAAACAGCTGGTAGTGGACTTCCGAAGGGAAAAGCCTGTTTTGACCCCTGTCTCCATCAATGGGGTAGATGTGGAAGTATTTCACTCTTATAAATACCTTGGAGTGCACTTAGACGATAGACTGGAGTGGTCTATGAACACTGAGACACTTTACAAGAAAAGACAAAGCCTAGGCGACTGATCGTTCAACAATGCTAAAGATGTTCTACCAGTCTGTCATATCTAGTGCCATTTTTTATGCAGTGGTGTGCTGGGCAAGCATGTGGCATGAAAGTGTGTGATGCTAACAGACTGAACAGGCTTATTTAAAAAGCCAGCTAGAATGGAATAGAATAGAATAGATCTTTATTGTGTGCTTATATTGGTCAATGCATAATTTCATAACAGGCCAAATAGAAAATAAATGTTAAATATAGCCTAGACATAATATTAAAATCAGATGATGTAGGATAGAGTTTGATAAAGTTGGATGGCTCCAGAACTCACACCAGTTGATTGGGTCTTAAAGGAGCCACACCACTTTTATGACACTATAGCTGTTCTGTTGACCTTTAGATTTGTTGATACTGGGCATGAAGGGCAGGCCAATTATGAGTTCTGTCCAACATTGATGGTAGGTTTGGAAAAAAAATCAGCACATTTTAATCATATTGCAATAATACCAATAACCGTGATCATTTTGGTCATGATTTTTCATCAAATGTTCATACTGTATCTCTTGTGGCTGGTAGACTTTGGAATCCACCAGCCACAATGGTAGGTGGAAAAAAATATTTTAGGTTATTTCCATCCCTGATACATACCGTACGTACACTCATACACACATTCATAAGTCTCAATCTGTCAATTTCTTTCCACAAAACTCTCCAGAAGTCATCATTCAAGGGGTTATTTTTCAATTTTTTTCTACTGAGCTACTACCTTTTTCAGGTGGGCAGGGGAGGGGGCCCTTTTCATGTCTGTGCCCAGGGGCCCAGTGGCTCATAATCCTTCCATGCCACATGTAAAACACTGGTCTTGTTTTCAAGTGCAATCAATAATTTAATTGTACATTTTGAAGAAACTTAAATCAGGGATTATACTGTACATAGCAAAAAGGTCAGGGGACAGACATTTTTAAAATTAGGTTTAGGGAAAAATTTAACGCACACGCACTATGACTTCACAAAATCTCACTCCAGCCAAACACCCAAAGTTGGCAACCCTGCCTATGAGTTACAACTCTACAATACACTGATAGACCTTGACACTATAGACTGTATCTGAGCAGAAAAGTAGCATGGCTATAAGTTGGATCCAAAGGCCCATGTAAAATATTCAGAAGTATCGAAATTTCAGCAATTTGTATGGAAGATTCAGTTGTCAGCTATTTGCATGCATAGAGTTTGCATTTCAGGAGCGAAACGTCATAAACAAGCGACGAGTTATTTGCTCTCGAATGCGCATGCGCACAAGAAAGAGTCCTTGGATGCACTGTCTGCTCTAGGTTAAGTGGGCGAATGTCAAAATGCATAGTTGGAACCAGCTATATCGCACCCTGGCAAAGGTAAAACAGTGCTGTTGTGTAACGAATAGTATACTATGGATGTCTATTATGAGGGCATGCAAGTCAAACCAACTTAAATTCACAATTTGATTATTTTGTCATTGATCAAGTCAATGGCCATCTTACTAGCAAAGTAACGTTAGCTAGCTACCGTCAGTGTCAGTGTCAATGGTCAATGCTAGAGGCTACATTTGTGGAAACAAGGAAGCTAACTTATGTTTGGACACCATTACTGAATACCACAATACCAGCTTGTTTGGTAGATTTTCCCAAATTGACTGATCTGTGAGGGTTGGTGGTGGTGACCAACAAGTTTGACATGATAACAATTTAAACCATGTGGGACTATCTGATGATGGTAACGTTAGCTAACTCGGGGAAATAGATTTCGTAACAATCATGTCCACAGGTTTCGGCACGCGAGATAAAACAAGATATAATAATTAACTTATAACCTATAACAAAAATGGATGGTATCAAGTCGAGCTGGCACACAGAAGTTTGAAGTTTCGGCAAATTATCTCAGGCGCGTTAACTTCTATCAATAATGCTGCTCACCTGTCAAATGCAGTTGCATGTCGAACTTTTACTAATTGACGTTTTGGTGAATGCAATGATAGGTCTATTTGAATTAAGGTTGATGCGTGAGGTTATTACAGTTCGGTAGGAGAAGCTGAAGAAGCTGCCCTAGAACATAAACTGAAATGGATACGCATCCCGAACAGGTTTATAAATCCATTTAAGGTCTTGAAGAACTTGAAGTTTTGTAAAAAATAATAATAATAATATGTAGGTCTATGTTGAAATATACTGAAGTGGTTCAAACCAGAGATCCACAATATTTCTAATGCATGCATTTAAGTATGTCTTTAAAACAAAGAATAGTATGTTGTAAGTCTAATTGGTAGTTGATGGGCTGCATCTGGCAGATTGCATCTGCATCCATTCTGGGATGATAGAATGGTATGCTAAGCACTTGCAAGTATATTTGTTGGGCCTTTTGCCTTTTTTCAGATAGGACAGTAAAGAGTGACAAGAAGCGAGTGAGAGATGGAGTGGGTTCAGGAAATGACCATGATTCAGATTAGGACCTGGGTCCCTGTGAAGCAAGTGTGGTAGAGGCACTGCAACCGCTTATGCTACAGCTTCCCTGTGCTTTGCATATTTAAGATATGTGGCAAGTGAAAGAGTGATTGCTCATTTGTCTCCTCTAATTCAGTGGAAAGGCCAATTTATAGTCTGGACGACAAGAGCCATTCAACAGGAACTGACATAAAGGTGACAAATGTGTGTCTGCTGTGGTTGTGCAGTCAGATCATGTCACCTGCATGGAAATATTTGAACAGATGCAGTCATTGAACACTTCTGTCTCTATCTCTAACGCTCTCGGATGATGTTGCTTTCTCAAATTCAATTACAAGAACATTGGAAGATGTCAAATATAACAAAAGATCAAATATTATGTCATGTTTCCCAAGAAGTATATATTTTTACTTTTTAACATACTAGGCCATAGTTTATTTTGATGCATGTCATGGTTGCTGTATTATGTTTAGATCCTTTTCCAACTTGAGTATGTTGTATCTGATTTCAAAATACATTTTGATGTATTTACCCCAACCCTACCAAAGACGAATAGTCTTTATTTATTTATTTTTTGGGCTTTTATGCCTTTAATGCGACAGGATAGTGGAGAATGACAGGAAGTGAGTGGGAGAGAGAGAGTCAGGGTGGGATCCGGAAAGGGACACGGAGCATACAGTGCAGGTGTCCCAGCCAGTTCCGCCACGGCTGGGGCTAAAGACAATTAGTCTTTCTGGTTTTCCTATTGGGTGTAGTGTGTGTGTACACCTGCTGAAATGTCTTGAAATGTTATTTTTAACCAATGATTTCACTCTCTTTTTCTGATACAGCGGGGTTCACATCTCCCATGCAAACTCCATCAAACAACTGCTCTATCTGTAAGGACATATGCTGACAAGGCCCAGAGTAAGTCTGCTTATCATAATGTCCTTAATGTGAAGTCCGTTATATCAGGCATTGATTATGTTAAGAAACCTTTGATCTGGTTGGTTGTCACTTAGTGCTGTCGTGTGGAAACTCAGTTAGGTATTGTAACTGTTGGTAGCACAATCAACTCCGGCAGTAAAATACCATTTAGGTCATGCCAAGCTAAGTTTTGTTCTCTTGCAGTTGAAGCTGATGTAACAGTTGTGGGTTCGGGGCCTGGAGGTTATGTTGCTGCGATTAAGGCAGCACAGCTTGGTTTCAAGGTGGGGAGCCATTTCGTTTAGAGAAATATCTTGAAAGTTATTAGAGGACAATATCAGATGATGATGATGATATTTTGTTCCATCACAGACCGTATGCGTGGAGAAGAATGCCACCCTTGGGGGAACCTGCTTGAATGTCGGCTGCATACCATCTAAGGTAGTGCAGTTAATTTACGACACATTTGCAACAAAATGTGAAATTAACTTAAATTTGTTCTTAAACAGTATGCACGTATTTGAATTGATTTATATTTAATCGTTTGGTTAGTTGTGTCTGTCGTGCATATTTCATTTCTTTATGTTTTTTGACATATTCCTAAAGAGGGCAAATATTCATGATCAAATCATGAAATATTCTGTGAAAATAATAGATCTACTTTAATACCGAGCAACAGAATGGTAATTAACTTGATTTCACATCTGGTTTCTTTGTAGGCGCTCTTGAACAATTCTTACCTCTATCATCTTGCACATGGAAAGGACTTTGAAAACAGAGGCATTGAAAGTAAGAATGAAGGTTATGAGATCATTTGCCTTTTAGAGGATAGTCCAAGCTCGACAAAACATAATGTCAGAAAAGCAAAGATGGATGCATACAGGGACTTAAGCACAACAGTAGTTACTATCTTATAGCAAATCATTAATAAAGAATATAGACTGTGCACTTACAAATGCAACATTCAACCCTTCTCAACTGATCCACCTGAGGAATGAATGTTAATAATTCAAATGATGTGTGTGGTGATGTGACCGCATTGGTGCATACATATTGTTGTGTAGTTTCAGGGATATCACTAAACCTGGAGAAGATGATGGCCCAGAAGAGTGGGGCAGTCAAAGCCCTGACGGGAGGCATCGCACACTTATTTAAACAGAACAAAGTAAGTTTACTATGTGTTTTCCATACAGAAATGTCAGTATTTAAGACATAGCATTCCCTTTGTCTTAAATTTGGGAGTAGTTTAAGTTAGCTTTCAAACACTTTACACTAAGCAAAGTGTATTTATGATTAATTTGGGTAGTGATCATTTCATTTGGGTGTTCTAAATCAGGCCTTCACTTTTGATGTCACATTTAACAAGGCACATGTAGTCATTTATGTTGACAAATGTTTTGTGTTATAGGTGACGCATGTCAATGGCTTTGGAACGATCACTGGTAAGAACCAGGTCACAGCAAAACTCGGTGATGGCACTGAGCAAGTCATCAACAGCAAGAATATACTGATTGCCACTGGATCAGAAGTTACGCCTTTCCCTGGGATTGAGGTATACAGTGATATCGCCTTGGCAGCAGAAATAAAATATGGCAAAATGCAGTGTGTTCATAAATCATAATTCTCTGAAATATGATGACTTAATGTTGGTTTAGTTGGGTTTGAAGACACGGTGCTCTCTTACTTTGAAGTTGGAAGCTTGTTGATATTAAATATATTTTCAATGGTATTGTTAATTGTATAAATGTTTTAAAAGCATTAGCTCGATTCAGGTAATTCCATTGCTTTGAGTTTGAAGTAATCCAATGTTTAGCTTGTTGCCTGACTTGTTTCTTGGGAAGGCATGCTTCATTTGTACTTCATGTCTCAGATTGATGAGGAATCTGTCGTGTCCTCCACGGGAGCACTCTGCCTGAAGAAGGTTCCACAAAACCTGATTGTGATTGGAGCAGGAGTCATTGGAGTGGAACTGGTGAGTATTTGCATTAATAAAGAGCACAGCCATTGTCCTTCAAGGCTGAAGACCATACTGGCTTTTCACTGAATGATACTTCAGAATTAGCTTGACAGATCATATTACTACCACATATGTGTTAGAGGAACTTTTTCTTTACTCTCAGTTAAATGTAAAACACATTCATTGTCAACATTTCTGCGCTCTAGGGTTCAGTATGGCAGCGATTGGGAGCTAAAGTGACCGCCGTCGAGTTCCTTGGCCATGTTGGAGGTATGGGTATCGACATGGAGATCTCCAAAAACTTCCAGCGCATCCTTCAGAAGCAGGGGATGAAGTTCAAGCTAGGCACAAAGGTCATGGGGGCGACCAAGAGAGCAGATGGACAGATTGATGTTGCGTAAGTTTGTTATTGTTACGTTCTTATATTTAATATACTTGCTATAGGAAGTTGCATTAGCCTGAGGTGTGGTGTCAGACTTGACCAGAGGGATAGCTGAACATCTCAGATGAATGTAGTTCTAAGCTATTGACTGAGTACTATGTACATTTTAAAATGTGAAATGTCCCAGCCAATCTAGATTACTGACAGGATCATTTGTGGGAGTGGACATTAAGTGTGCTCATGTGTACATGATATTAAACTGATTTGACTCACCCTCTGATTCCTGAGGAGAATGGGTGCACACATTGTGCTTGATAACAGCAGGGGAGGTGTGTGCGACTGCTTGTAAGGATTAGTGGTGTGGGGACACTGTGTGGGCCTTGCTAATAGAGTGGTGTGGGGACACTGTGTGGGCCTTGCTAATAGAGTGGTGTGGGGACACTGTGTGGGCCTTGCTGATAGAGTGGTGTGGGGACACTTCATGGGCCTTGCTGATAGAGTGGTGTGGGGACACTGCGTGGGCCTTGCTGATAGAGTGGTGTGGGGACACTGCGTGGGCCTTGCTGATAGAGTGGTGTGGGGACACTGCGTGGGCCTTGCTGATAGAGTGGTGTGGGGACACTGCGTGGGCCTTGCTGATAGAGGGGTACATGTGCTCTTACAGGGTTGAAGCTGCAGCTGGTGGCAAAAACGAGACGCTGACCTGCGACGTCCTGCTGGTCTGCATCGGTCGCCGGCCCTTCACCCAGAACCTGGGGCTGGAGTCTGTTGGCATTGAACTGGACAACAGAGGCAGGATCCCTGTCAACAACCGCTTCCAGAGCAAAGTCCCCAGGTCAGGCATGCTGCAACTCTTACAGCCTCAGACCAGCAGTGTCTGAGAGAAGCTGCAATTATTCACTCTGTGTGAATGTATCAGCTGTGCTGTGAGATGACCATGATGTGCACTTAACAGGACATTTGTATAGGTCAGCAGTGTTTAGACAGTACACCTGATGAAGCTAAACTACCATCCTTGGCCCCTTTCACAGTATCCATGCTATCGGTGACGTGGTGGCCGGGCCCATGCTTGCCCACAAGGCAGAGGACGAGGGCATCATCTGTGTGGAGGGCATGGCCGGTGGCGCAGTGCACATCGATTACAACTGCGTGCCCTCGGTCATCTACACACATCCCGAGGTGGCCTGGGTGGGCAAGACCGAGGAGCAGCTCAAAGAGGAGGTGAGGCCCAGTCCCCCAGTCCCTGCTCCTCATGGAGCACACACAACATGACACTAGTCATCAAGCATCCTCTGAGCAACACCTCAGAATGTTTCACTAAAAAGTCAAATTCATTATAGATCCCACTAAAATACGCCCGCAACAACAGTGACAATGAATCAGTATCAAGTATATTGGGAAAAAATAACTTTTTCATGACTTTTATGTTGCGATGTGCTTGTCTTCTCTTCCTAAGGGTGTGCCATATAAGGTTGGCAAATTCCCCTTTGCGGCAAACAGCAGAGCCAAGACCAATGCAGACACTGATGGACTGGTGAAGATCCTGAGCCATAAAGAGACGGACAGGATGATGGGGGCTCACATCCTAGGATCGGTGAGGAGCTGAGCGTGATCGCATGGCTGTTCTTAGAGGGCTATTGACATTAACAGCAGCGGCATAAACACTGCTCTCATGTATTGTCATGTTTTGTCATGTTTAGGGTGCAGGGGAAATGATCAATGAAGCAGCGCTAGCAATGGAATATGGAGCATCGTGTGAGGATGTTGCCAGAGTCTGCCACGCCCATCCTGTAAGCATTCATAAAACATCTATCTAT
This sequence comes from Alosa pseudoharengus, assembly GCF_046254945.1. Taxonomy (NCBI): domain Eukaryota; kingdom Metazoa; phylum Chordata; class Actinopteri; order Clupeiformes; family Clupeidae; genus Alosa; species Alosa pseudoharengus. The sequence goes on from NW_027468565.1 coordinate 13,911,643, forward strand.
TATCACTGACACTGATCTTATAATGTAAACTATTAGCTGTGAAGTATACAGTTGTAGACTTTCACCGTTTTGGCACAGCGTTATGTAACGTCTTGCGGAGGGATATGAAAGACGTTAATCAACTCGTTGCCATTGACAGCGGTGATTATATACTTTGCCAGAGATTATATAGATTTAACATAGGAATTTAACATAGGAATTCATGTGAATGGAACTTTCTGCAGCACTCTGAAGAGCCGTGTAATAAGGAGTGATAACGTCCATCACCTCCACAATCAGTTTGTTATAAATTATCTTATGCACTCTGATAGAAATAGTCTCATCTTTATGTCAATAATTCTGAGTTACTACCAGAGCCATTGTAGCTTAATGTTCCAATAATCCTGGTCTGAGCTTAAAATGTAAATGTTTGACATCTATGGTATGTTACTTACTCTGAAGTGAGTGCCATGTAGATATCTGACCTTTCTCTCTCTCTCCACCAACCACAGACTGTGTCAGAGGCCTTCAGAGAAGCCAACCTTGCTGCCTCATTTGGAAAAGCCATCAACTTCTAGGCCCCCATCTGATCCCATGTACTGTACATAAATGTCTGCTGCTTAGCCAGCCTGGAACTGTCCACACGCACACTCTGGAAACCCTTACCCCCTGGTGGTCAAGACTTTCCCCACATACATACATACATACCATGAAGGTGTACGTTGTATAACATTTAGTATATTATTATTTAATACATGTTTAATAAAGGGGTTTGGGTAAAAACTGAGTGAGAATCTGCGTTTACTATTAGTGTTGGTTGCTTACAATTTAAAAAAAAAAGAAGAAAAACTGTCAACCTGTCATTCAAGAAAGGGGCACATCCTCTCATGACAAGACAAGTGTAAAAGTACGAGGCTACCAGCTAAGACTTAGACATACCATGACACTTAAGATAAAAGGAAAGGTGTAGGTGTGTGTGAGTGTTTCTTATACCAGAAATACAATTATACCCCATAAACCAAATATCACCTCAAATCTTTCTACCAACAGACATGTCACACTCTTTTGCAGATGACATCAACATAGAAATGTATGACACAATAAACAATGTTCCAATTTTGCTTTAACAATGTGTTGAATTGACAGTCAGCACTGTTCAAATGTAACAAAGCATGGAAAGGGCCAGGCCATTGGCCAGATCCCTCTGATCAAACAACGTCAATGTAATGCTGTCCGTTAAAAAGAAATACAACACACTCCAGTGTAGTCAACACTGCCTGAACACTGGTGAAGGTGCTGCACCAGACTGGGTCAAACCTGAGGGAGAGCCCAGAATCACCATAGGAAACTGCCTCACGTGGTTATTAGCTAGACGTAATCCTTTTAAATCTTATCAGAATAAATGCTGATGAGCCTGAAAACTATAGTCATGAAAACTATAGTTTATATAACTACAGACTATAACTATAGTCATTGAAAAACAATTTGTATGTGTGGAGATTTTTTCCAGTTTACAATTGCTAAAACACATTGGTTCACACAACTTTGAGTTTAAAAAGACCAATTCTGACAGGAATTTATAAATTAAACATTTAATTTAGACAGAGTCAATATCACTCTCAGTATTTAAAGTGAAATGTAACGACTTTGGGGCATTGAGAGTTTGTTTCAATATGTTTTGCTTGTTTTAACTTTTAGCTTTTACTCATTCAGATATTTTTTTTATACCATCAGCTTGAATACATGGCATTTTCCTATAGTTTCTATTTTATCGAATGGCATTCCAGATTAGTGTTGTAAACGGCCTGTTAATTAGTGACTGTTCCTCCTGGTGTTAAAACAGACAGGTGCTGTAAAGAGTGACTTTATGGCTGATCTCCTTGAGCAGTTCTCGCACAGCCTTCTCCATGTCCACCAGCTGATTGGCCTTATCCTCCAACGTCTTCTGGTTGTCATCATAAGACTTCTCCAAGTCTAGTGATAAAGAGACACATCAGGCCATTGATCAATTTTGATAGTGCCATGAATGTATATCTGGAGACTAACTATAAGACATTCGCTTTATATTTTTGCGTTATATTTTATTCGTTCAGAGGAGTCTCTTTGACAAACCTTTGAGGAGCTGCAGCTTGTCACTAGCTTGCAGCAGCAGGTCTTTGGCTTCCTGCTGTAGCATTTCCGCCCTCTTCTTGGCGTCGGCGATGCCGCTTGCTTTCTCTGTAATCAGTCCCTCCACTGTGTTGTATTTACTCTTTATGTCACCGTCCAGATCCTAAACAAATACATTACAAATAATAAGAAGCAAGTATGCAGGATGCTGTTTTGAACATATTCCCAAGATCGTGTACTTCAGTGTATCTTCAGCAAGGAGAAAGCTCTATTCTGTTTAGCCATATTTTACTGCTACCAGAATGGTCATTAACATATTTAAACTTAATTTATTCAGTTTCATACAAATAAGCACAGAAAATAAAGTCTGGAGCAACCGTTCTAACCTTTTTAACCTGTTCAGCTACTTTGTTGATATTCTCCATGTCTTGCTCTGTCTTCTCAGCAGTGCTGGTGGTGTTCTGGGCTTTCTCCTTGAGCAAAGCCACGTCTTTCTCCAGACGATGTAGCCTCTGTGTTGCGTTATTTAGCCTGAACTCAGAATCTGCTGTTTCAGATTCCACCTGGCACAGAAAACAGACCACAATACATTAACATTTCAAACAACCACTAAATACTACCTATGTCCATTATTAAAGCAACAATATGGAGAAGTGTACTGTTTTTAATGTATGTAGTTTGGTAGGTAGCTATTTTCTTTATACTGTTAGTTTCAAATATTTAAATACTCAAATGTTTAAATACTTTCAACTGCAACATTGATTTGACTTATTTCCATTTCATTGAGATTTATTATAAATTGTTACCCATACTTCACCTTAAGTATCACTCCTCAAAGACAACCCTATTTCTATCCCATAAATGTGTAACAGTTAATGTTCTGTTTGGCGTATCTTATTTCTATATTTGAAAATGTTGTGCTTCCTTGCATGCCCCAGGCCCTCTGTGTGTTTACTCACAGAGATGAGGAGGTCCTGTGTTCCTTTGATGTCCGTGGTGGCCTGCTTGATGGCCTCAGCTGCTGTGTTCTGAGCCTTCTCGGCCTGCTCCAGGGCCTCCTTCACCATCACGGCTGTGTCACGGATATCCGTGGCTTCTTTGCTGTGAATTTAAGGACTACTGTAACTAATTTGTGCCATCAAACTGATTACTCAGCTACAACTAAGAAACAAGATATACTTCCTGTAGCAAATTATGTGTTTGCCTGGCAGCAACAATTAAGTTTTGATTTGCTTTTTATGCTCACACACATTGGCTGAAAATAAGGGTATGGCATTGGATAACTACTGTATTGCAATGAGGGTTGATATAAAAGTGTAAAGCTACACGCCCAACATCTGGGAGACATCCCAGATTTATTATAAAGGCCCCTCCACCCTACTACGGTAACACTATACTATGTGCTATGTTATCCAATACCATAGCCTCTAGATGGCAGCAGTTTGCTGCGTAGAAGTTGCTCCCTAATTGTGTCTGAATGGCCAGAGCTACCAGAGGAAGCAGTGAAATCTAAGGGCATCTCTGACTCTGCATCCCAGAGTTCCATCCCAACACCTCATCTCACATCTGTTTGACTGACCTGGCCTTGCGGGCTTGTTCCAGCAGGCTCTCTGCCTGTTGGATGTCGGCAGCGCTCTGGTTGAGGATGTCCTCCACGCTGGACAGGCTTCCTACGCGCTCGCGGATTTCATCGGTCAGGTTCTGCAGCTGGGCCGGTGTGGTGGGCATCTGCATCTCCAGAACCTCATTAGCCACGGCCTCGATACTCTCCAGGTCCGCACCATCCTCTGTGTCCGCACAGGAAACAGTCATAACCAGGGTGACCAAACAGAGCAGGGAGCCTCCTTACAGTTCCCAAAACTGCACTACATCTCACTACAGCCCACAGCTGCATGATACTTTAACTGGTGTTAATAACCACAACATTACATTGGATATTACAGCCTAAAGCTACTATGCCATATATGGTCATCGGTCCCACGCCAACATTCCAAACATAAGCCCTTTCCCCCAACAGTCCCTCCAAGGTTGTTTCCTGAGGGCCACTTAAGCAGTGTGAGAGCAGTCCAGCAGACATAGACCAGACACCAACACAGTGCCATCCTCAACACAACCCTGAGCTGAGCCACACTCCCCCAGAGGAGGGGCCAGCTCTGATAAAGCACAGAGACGAGGAGAGGAGAGGAAAGGAGAGGAGAGTAGAGGAAAGGAGAGGGAGAGGAGAGGAGAGACGAGTAGAGGAGAGGGAGAGCCAACGCACGGGTGAGGAAGTCCCGGATCTGCTTGATGAGTTCACGAAGCTCCTCGTTGCTCTGGTCCACGCGCCGCTTGGTCTCGTTGGTCTTCAAGAGGACGCCCTGAGCACTCAGTTTGGCATTGTCTGCTTTGACCTTCGCCTCTGAAACCTGCACATACAAGTATGATGGCATAAGAAGGGTTTTAAAATATTACATCATGCTAACATTTTATTTGTGATTTTTAAGGAAAAGTAAGTGGAGCTATTACATTCTACTGAGATTGTGTATTTCATGGCTTCATAGGGAGTTAGTTCTTACCACAAACAAGAAAACTCTAGTTTGGAATTAAACAACACGACCGAAAACTGCTCAATTAGTAGCTTACCAGCTTGGAGAGCTTCTCCACCTCCTCCATAGCACTGCCAATCTCTTTCTCAAAGTCCTTGGCTTTGTGCCAGGCACTGGACGCCAGGGTGGCCAGGCCATCGCAGCCCTCCCCGCCACACTTCCTGTTCCCGTTGGCATCCAGACAGCTGAGACCCCCGCATGGGGAGTCTGCACAGGTCTCTGAGTCGGCACGGCTACCGCACGTCTGCCGGACAACAATCAACACACACCAATGAATTCTATTCATGTTAAGACCCAGAAAACATGATAAATCAAATGAGAAAAGCAGCATCTGAACACACTGTCTGGGACTCAGTCATACACATAGTGATAGAAAGTGAGCACGTTCTGTCATACCTTTTCGCTAAGCTCTACTAGACTGAGGGTCTCTAGCTGTCCAGCTAGATCGTCCAGCCTCTTGGCATGTTCCTCCTGCCTGTTGAGAAACTCATCTCCCGTCTCGTTCATCCTCTGCTCCACCGTTTGGCGCAGAGCAGCTGACTGCTCCACAGTGCTGTCTGGATCACTGCTAGAGGCATTGGCTCGAGCCTCCGCTGACAAAGACTGCTTAAAGTATTTGGTGATGCTATCTGTGGCTCCTACAAAACACAATTTAGAGTTAATCCTCCCCGATCTCTAAAAATGAAAGTTCATTTAATTTGATTAAGTTCTGTCTATATAACTGACACAAGTCAGTAAGTAGTTACATGAGACACGTTGTAATGCTACTGTAATGTTTACTGTTATTCTATGTTTTAAGATGCTTTGAATAAAATTGTCTGCAAAGCAAACATAAACATGACTATAAACATTAACATAATATAGCATGTTTAGCATTTGTTTACAGCCTACTGTATATAGCTGAAAATGACTGGTGTACTTACCACGCACATCAGAGTTCTTTACAAACTCCACCTGTTCCAGAAGCTCTTTGGCGGTACGCTCCAGTTTTTGGGCATCCTCTTTGAGGGCCTCCAGCTTCGTGTCTGTGACATTGTTCTCCAGGGAAACCTTGTCCAGAGCCTCCTCAGTTAGGTTCAACTTGTTGGTCATTTCTGACACCAGATCCCTGTTTATTAAGTTTATAAAAAAAAAAAGTGTTGAAATGGGTTGATTTATCTTTAAGCATTTCACCGAGTGCTCTGTAAGGAGGTTTCTGGGATGAATCAGTTGGGCTTACGTGGCTTGCTCCAAAAGGGCCTGCATTTCAGTGAGAGGCTGCGTGGCTGGGTTCTGTGCCAGGATGTTGCGGATGGAGCTGGCGCTCTTCTCCACGTTGTCTATGGTCTGCTGGTAAGGCCCTGTGATGCCACTGGCCTTGATGGCGTTGACCTTCTGCACTAGCCGGTGGGTCTGATTGGTGAGCTCGCCCACTATCACATCCCACTCGGCAAAGCACTGGTGGCAGCGCTCACAGTTGGGAAATTCGCCCGAGAATCCCCGAGCACAGGTATCACACCTGGGACCCGACACACCCTCCACACACACACAGTGACCCGTGGCCTTGTTGCACTGGGGCTCGGCAGTGCCCCTGCGGTCGCAGTCGCAAGCTAGAATACACACACACACACACACACACACACACACACACACTTCTCAGGTCATTACATGCATACATTACATGCATCACTTGTTACACAATTAACACACAGGATTCCATCCACTAAAGTAAAAGTAAACTATGCTTTGGTCAGGGTTTAGTTCCTACCTGGTTGTTGGCTGTAAAAACCTGAGGTCAGACACAGTAACCACAGAACTCTGCCGTGAGAGTGGCCAAGAGAGTGACCAAGGGGGAGGAGAAGGGACAGGAATGTTTGCCCACTTCAAAGCCTTTAGGGGCTCTTACACTGATGGAGAACAAAAGGGGCCTGATTTGCCCAACTTGGTGCTGCCAGACCCACAACAAACAATACTCGCGCTGGTGATGACCGACAAATGCCACAGTAAGTGTTTACGGACACTGACACACACACATACACACACACACACACACACACACACACACACACAAAAGCTTCAAGCGCACCTCAGGGCATTCCAAATGCACAATGGGGTCTGGAAGTGGGGGCTTAGAACAGGGTTAATCCTTGTTTTATGCAGGCAGGGACCCCCGGCACCGATGAGGTTTGGTCTAGCTGGAGGTATGCTATGAATGTGACCTTTTGTCTCTGTATTGTGGGCTTGTAGTAGTGAAACAAATGGAGTTTCTCGCCATGACCAAACAGACACACACACACACACAGACAGACACACACACACACACACACACACACACACACACACACACACACTCACACCTTCCTCCCTGCACTCTTCTCCGAGATAAAAGCAATGCCTTGTTTACACAGAATGAGCTGCAAACACACACCATGAAGTGGGGCCAGGTGAGGTGTTATAAATGCATGTCTAGTCACCACGTTCACACGGCACACAATTAAGTCTCATTCAACATAAGCAAGCAAGGATCGACATTAACCACTCAACAATTTAGAATCTTGAAAAGATATTGTGAAGTTGAAAACATGTTAATTTCTCAATCAATAAAGTAAATCTACTCAATCTATCTCTACCTAACAAGCAGCCAATAACTACAAAAGTCTACACATTACCAGTATAGGCAATCAGATGGTCTTTGTTCTTGATCATTTAGTATAACTTTACATGTTAATTATGCCAAATTAACACATGTTCCATTGATGAATTCAAACAATTTTGACATAATCCTAATCTATCCCTGGGATTTGAAACATGATAGTTCCTTTCAGACAAGGCTCTCACCCTTACGATATGCCTTCTCCACAGAGCATGTGTTCTCCATCATTCACAACAACACCACTATTGCAACAAGAGAAGCAGGCTTTTTTTCCTCAGTAAAAGATCACCATCTGGCTGACATTCCAACATGAGTTTGCTGCAGAGGGGTAGGCGTACTTTACAGCACCCACCACTTAATGGCAGATGCAAAGCCATCTTTACATGTCTTCTGTTAAGGCATGGGAGCATGTGGTTGAGCCTTACTTTTTATCAATGATATGAGTTATTTAATAAAAAAATATTTTAAAATGTTAAACAAGTAAGAGCCTGGGATAGGAACAAAAGTTCCTGTGCTTTTCTTCCAAATGCTTTTCTGACAATAAGGGGAAACTGATTTCAGCTGTTTAAATACAGCAAACTGTGGCTGTGTAACACAGGGCTTTTTGCGGGGGAGGCAATCTGATCTGGGAGAAACACAGGGCATTTCCTGCTTGCAGGCTATCCAAACAAACAGGCAGAGCCCCTGTGAGCTCACTCTCCCCATCACCGCTGCCTGCTGAGAGACACTCGCTATGAGCCCGCCATACTGACCGAGGGTCAGTTTTTAGGGTCAGACAGCATCCAAAAAAAAAAAAAAAAACTCAAATGTGGGACTACAGGAGGTTAGGACTGCATTCATTTCCCAATAGACAGTCACTTCAGAGAGCATGTGAAATATGTCCCTGTTACTCCACCCTTGAATAACTGGGGTTTCCTCTTTCCAGATGTTTGAATCAGAGTTGAAGAGGTCTATAAAGCTCGGTCAAAGTATAAGAAAAGTTTAGTTTGAAATAACACTGAAACATTGATTGCTTAATTACCTCCAACCAAGTACTTGCTGTAGTGTGTTAAGTAAAATGCATACGTCATCACCACTTATTATAGAGGTGATGAGAGCATTTAACAACTGACACTGGCCATTGCAAAGACTGAGTTCATTGTTGTTAAGGTCTTATAGACCCAAAGTAGTCAGTGTCTCACTTTTCATGGCAGAACCTTCCACACAAGTAACCCGTTCAGAGTCAGCAGGCTCTTCAGCCATGACAGTCTGTTCAAAGAACTCAGCGCTTTAGCACTGGACAAAAGGCTCCTTTCTATTGCAGGGTCCTGCATCGCCATCCCAGCCTCCTCACAGAGTCTCTGTCCGAACAAAGGTGTATTGTAGCGCGCACAGGATATTGAGAGGCTTAGACAGATCCCCTACATGCTCTCAGAGCGAATGCCGTCAGTGGAGGGAGGAGTACCTCCAGCCCCTAATCTGGAGCCCACTGACAGATGGGCCATCCCAGAGCAGAGATCTACAGCTGGCTCTCCGCAGAAGGGTGATGAGGGGGACTTCCAGTGGTGTGACATCTTTACAACCCCTCACATGCCCAGCAAAGTATGCAAGCATGCAGAGGATTTAGCATCGGAATGTTTTAGATATGACTGTATGGAACATTTTAAGTGACTATTTTTTAAGGGACATGGACTGCAATGTTTAGTTGATATAATAGCTGAAACATGACAAAACAGCTGAAACAGTTTTAGACTACTTAATTTGTGTAGGTTTACACAGCTCAACATAATTTTTTTCAGTAAAAATTCTCTATTACCATCTTATGATAAGTGATATCATACAAGTCTACATGTTTGCATCATAATTCCTCTGTAATCAGTAGAACTATTAAGCAATGTGCAGCAGAGACCCTGAACTCACCGTGACACTTCACCTCTGGATTCCCCCAGAATAACTCTCTGCACTCATGACATGTCCTCCCCCCAAAGCCAGGCATGCAGGAACACTGGCCTGAGATCTGTACAGGGCACAAAGACAGGGCTCAGTGTCTGCATGAACAACTCAAAAGTATAGTCACTCAAAACAGGACATCCATATTCCAGCCACACTGAAAATAAACATACAATTTAACCATAAAAAACGACCACACACAACACTGCTTAGTTACACATTATACGACATCACAGCTTTGGAATTCTCCCACAGCACACACACAAGGCCAGCTTCCCCCCATATCTACCTCATTACAGGAGGTCCCGTACGAGTGCTCTGGGCTGCAGTTGCAGTCCTCACAGCCTCTGCCGCTGCCCATGTTCCAGGTGTCGGGGGCACACAGGTCACAGTGCTGTCCCACCACATTGGGGAGACACTGGCACTGGCCACTGGAGAGGTCACAGTGACAATCTCCCAGAGAGGGGCAGGAGTCCTGGGCAGTGCCTTGGTGGTTGCAGATGCATTCTGATAAAAGGACGTTAGAACACCCATTAGGAGACCAGGAGGAGGGATAAAGCAGGCCGCTTAATGCTGTTTGACAGCAAAAAACATTTGACATATTTCTTTAACATTCATAAAAATGGGTCCATAAATGCACAATGATTGCCTCTTGATGTATCACAATAATGAACCATAGGAGAATGATGGGCATGTAAGCATGTCATGGTGGGACTTACTTCTGCAGCTTTGGGTGAGGGCGTTGCCATGGTAGCCCAGCTTACAGCGGCTGCAGTCTTGGCCCTCTGTGTGGTACAGGCATTTGAGGCAAGCCCCTGTGCTGGTGTCACAGGCGCCCGGATCCATCATGTCGATGTTGCTGTTGCACTGGCATGGGAGACACTGACCTCCTGCCTGGTGAGGGTTACCATAGTAACCTGGGGCACACTCATCACACCTGGCGCCTGAAAGACAGGAAGAGATGATTGAGGCAGGGAGAGAGAAAGGAAGAAGCTCCGCTATAAAACGCAAACAAGCCCCTGCAAGTGTCTCACTATAAATGGCTGTGTGTTGGCAGTGATGACAGAGGGCTCATAACTGGGTGGGTGTTTCCTACCTTGATATCCAGGGCTGCAGACACAGAACACCTGGAAGGAGTCCGGGCTCTTGTAGCATCCCCCAGCAAACTGCCGATTACTTCCTGGACCATCAGGGCACATGCATGGGCGGCAGTGGTCTCCAGATCCAAGAACTGGATCACCATAGTAGCCACTGAGACACCTGTGGATGAGGACCAAGTTGTAGGAATTTCAGGTACCGAATTTCAGAAAAAAAAATAGCCAAAAGAATGTATGATCTGTGAGCTACATGGCCACGACTCTCGGAATATGAATGACTCATAATGTACTCCTAATTGCGTGGGTGGAGCACCGTGGCTTGCAGGCTTTTCTTGTGAGAGCCACATCCAACTGCACAATACACATTAGAGAACAACACTGGGGTAGAGTTAGCAACAGACCTCTCGCAGTTGTGCCCGGTGGTGTGTTCCCTGCAGCCCAGGCACTCTCCTGAGTGGACGTCGCACTGGTCAGCGTGGCCGTTGCAGGTGCAGGGCCGACAGTTGGGGAAGCCCCAGTGGCCAGGCAGGCAGCGGTCACACTGTCGGCCGTAAGCACCGGGAACACACTCACACTGACCGGTGGACTCATGGCAGAAAGCATGGAGGGAGCCCTGAGGGTTACACTCGCACGCTGAGGAGTGGAGAGGGGGGTGGGGGGGTTAGAACAGTCAAAAACAGGTTCACAAAAACAGTCAAAAACAGGTTCACAAAAACAAAAATTAAGTGGCCACATTTGTGTAGTTTGCTTGTTTTTTGCCTCATTAACTCACGTCTGCAGCCAGATGGTCCGAAGAGAAATGTGGCTGGGGCACAGCTGTCACAGTTCCTGCCCATCACATTGGTACGACACTGACATTGTCCACCATTTGGGTCACACACTGTGCTGAGGGACCCCATAGGATCACACTGACAGGCTGGAAAAACAGGAAAACAAAGCAAAGTTAAACAATTACCATGACAAATCAATAACGCTCTGTCCCTGTGTATATGAGTTCCACATTCCACAGTTTGGTTTATTTAACTACCTTATGTGTATCTGAAAAAAAAATTGGGGAAGCTTGTCTATATAAACATTAATTAAAAGTACAGGTGTGCTGACTTGGAAAGTCAGACATGAAAGCTAGAAAAAACAGCTGAGAGTGGCGAGGACCCTGATGACCTCCCATCCGGGACACAGCCACCCCCTATTAGTCCTTTAGACCTCTCCACACTCTTCCTGAGACACCCAGAGCAGATACAGGGTTTACATACTTTAAATAGTTTTGACGTCCTAATAAAACATCTGTGCATACTTTAGTCAAAATACCAAAAGGAAGAAGCACCACAACACTGTTTACAACTATTTAGGACTGCAACGATTAATCGATTAGTTGTTGACTATTAAATTAATCGCCAACTATTTTCATAATCGATTACTCGGTTTTTGTGTCTTTTTATATACAATATACAAATTCTCTGATTGTAGCTTCTTAAACTTCAATATTTTCAGCTTTACCTACTCCTCTATGACAGTGAACTAAATATCTTTGGTGTGTGGGGAAAAAAAGAAGGCATTTGAAGACTTGAGCTAATCTTGAGTTTTGGGAAACAATGATTGACCCCCCCCCTATTTTCTGGCATTTTGTGGATCAAACAACTAATCCATTAATCGAGAAAATATTCGGCATTAGTCGACCATTAAAAAATAATCGTTGCAGCCCTATAACCATCTGAAGAGCCCTTTTCAGCGCCCTGTTTGTGTGCCTGTACCTTAACAAACACAGGCACGTTCCGAGAGGATGCAGGATAAAAGCAACCTTTCTGACTTTCGTTTTTCGAAATTTTGTTCAGATAAGTAGAACTGAGGTGGTTTTATTCAACAAGCTGCACAATTCTACTGACTGAATCACATGTTTCCAGACTTATGCAGCCCATAAACAAACAACTGGATTTTGTAATGTCTGTCTTCTTGCATCGGCAGCCATTCCAAATACATGCGTAAAAGCACTGAAAGGTGAAATTCTCATGTTATGGGACCTTTAAGAATTTTGTCAAGTTGTATTAGAGCTTCCCAATTAGCTGAGCATGATGAGAACCCCTACAAAGCCTGTCCTTTCTTTAGGGCAACGTGATGACAGCTGTTGCTATGGCTGACTGCAGTTCAAAGAAAGGCTGAACTCCCAACCGTCTGTGAATCTTAATACTATTTACAACAGTCATATCACATTTCCGCACCCACATCTCACAGGTTTAATAACCTATCCTGCTCATCTGGAGCACATCTTAGTTTTTTTTTCACTGCCCTTGGGCTGAAAATCCTATTCATCAAACAGGAAGAAATGCATACAAAGCAAGAAGGTGCCAGGCGCAAAAGCCAAGTCAGGAACTAGCCAAAGACACACCTTTTTGCTTTTCACTCAAACACAGAATCAACTAAATATTACAAGTTAAACTACTTAAAGTTAGTTTTTAGTTTAGTTTTTAGTTAGTAAAAACAACTTAATCAAGTATTTTGTTTTTATGCTTTCAGAGTGCTGTCTATCGAGCTATCTGTCACTGGGTTTTTGTTTTGGAGCTGCTTTATGAATTCAGCATATCATTCTAATTATCAGACCTGCCAAAATTGCAGTCTGCATCCTGTGCCTCGAGGGTACATCTACCACAGTCTGACAAAAGCGGGGATTTACAGCTGGCTCGAGAAAGTCTCTCATGTGACGGAATGCCTGAGAAGCCGAGCTCTGTAATCAAGCCTGAGGCTTTGGACGGGCTCACACTTGTAACAGGGGCCCTGCGGGATCTCTGTGGCTCAGTGATGAAAGAGACATGAGGATACACACAAGACGGAGGAAGGCCTGAGGTCACACACAAACACAACTCTAGAGTGATAAATGACAAGTGTATGATCTAGACGAATGCTTCACTGAGTGTGAGGAAAGGCAAGATTTACAACAAGGGCTAAAGAGACATGTGCATGTGAGCAAATCAAAGCTGCATTGCTTTTTCCGTGTGTGTGTGTGTGTGTGTGTGTAGGGGGAGGGGGTGCCTGCTTGTGCCTGTGTGTATAGGTGCCTGAGCGTGTGACTGAGATTACCTTTAGCTCCTGAGTGTAGCAGTGCAGACACACTGAAGATGTAGTCCTTGCAGATATCCGTCATGGGGGTCTTCACCACCCCCTGGCTGTTTTCTAGACACCTGTAGCGCTGGAAGGTGTCCCAGGCGTTATTGGTCACCACATCTCCTCCCTCTGACCCTGAGAAGATCTCCAGGTTCTTACAGTGCGGCATCAGCACAATCTAACCACAGAAAGAGAATGTGTGTTAGTGCTTGCATCTGTGATGAATCATGGACAGAATATTATTTCTCAACTAATAAAATATGCAGAGATATGCAAAGATTGAAGATGAAACTCACTGAGTCTATGAGGGTGTAGGGGGATTGGATGTCACTGAGTGTGGAGTAGAGAGGCAGACTGAGCCGGATGGTGTAATTCAGGCCAGTTTCAAAGCACACAGGCCTGGGGAGCGCCACATACCTACACAAATCATAAGACCACATTAACTCATAGTACATTTAACAATAACATAACATAGAACATTTAACATTTAATGTAGTACATTCCTACATCCTGTTTAATAAAGTAGATGTGTAGATCGAGCTGTGAAGACAAACATAGATAGAGTAGAACCACAGACTCACTCTTACAGACTTGGCAGACTCATCAAAAGCTGAAGCATAAGTCTAATCTACTAGACTCGGGTCCTACACGGGTACACGGTCCGCTTAAAAAGCACCTCTGGAGTAGGACCACGAGAACACCCAAGAAGTTTCTTTTTCTTTGTCTTTCTCTCTCTCTCACACACACACACACACACACACACACACACACACACACACACACACACACACACACACACACACACAAAGTCATTCAAAGAGAGAGAGAACAATAGGGGCCCACCTGGAGCCGGGGTGAAGAGAGAGCCGCTGGTTGTCGTCCTCGGGCATTGTGTTTGCACATCTGCTATCTGCTGTGATCACCCTGGGCCTAATGACAGTCATCAACACCTCTTCCCACTGCTCTGGCAACTACACACAGGGACACGGACATAGCACATATGAGGGGAGCTCAGACTACTTTGGACACTCTTTTTTCTGATGGAGTCCGGAAGTGAGATTACCTGAGGCTCATAGCGAATAAGGATGTCATACTCCATGGAGTGGGGGAGGTTGTCAATGTTAAACTCTAGGTATGCCCCCTCCGGCACGTTAACAAACCCAATGCCAGTCCAGGTGGGAGTGCGGTCGACAGGGTAAGGCCTCTGCACCACTGTCACGCCCTAAAGAGAAAAGTATCAGTTCAGTACATTTATATTTATATATATTTATGCATTTAGCTGATGCTTTTATCCAAAGTGACCTAAAATTGTAAAAAAAAAAACTAAAACTTTAAAATTGCAGATCAACTGATATTAAAAGATGATGTTATACTTACAGGCCCAAATTTGGCATCCTCTGCTTCATAAGTATAATGGTCCAGTCCGATGAAGTAAAATCCTGACTCCACCTGGTCGCAGCGCCGGCCAAACATGTGCTCCCGACATTGACACTGTCCCGTCTCTGCAGAACAGCTGGGGGGGGGGGGGGGGGGGGGGGGGGGCATTTGCATTAAGACAAACAGCTAGGACTCTTACGGCTAGATGGGGATTCAGTGTGAGAACTTAAACAAATAACTGATAGAGTACTCACTCATTGTTGAGCGCTCCGCCGAGGTCACAGTCACATGGGCGACAGCCATCCATGTCATTGCTCAACCCCCAGTGCTGAGGCTGTAAAACAAACAGCTTCTCAGTACACATCGTAAAAAGGCCAGACCACCCACAAAACACTCTCAGTCAAAGAGCTTTAGGGCAATACGAAAGTCTGTCCCTATCACTCTGAACCGGCTAAAGAAGGAAAAACAGGCACAGAAAGTAGAAATTGCACATTTCTAAAAACATTTTCTAAAAACCTTTCAAGTCAAATGATTTGTGTGATCATTGAGGATGTATCTATTTCTATTTGCCCTCCCATACATTTGCCCATATATCAATGGAACTCACCATACACTGGTCACAATTTCTACCAGTGACCAGACGCTTGCAGTAGCACCTTCCACTGTCTGTTTCACAGGGACTTCCTCCAGGAACTGTCCCGAGAGCATTGCAGGTACACGCTGTGACAAGAGAACACAAAGCAATCACAAGCTCAAATTACTATTTGTACAGATACAAGTGCGGTATTCCAACTACCATGTTTAAAAGTATAGGACAAGGATTCTTACGCTTGCAGCCCAGATGGTCATCACTCAGACCATAGTGACCTTGTTTGCACTGGTCACAGCGCTCTCCCTCCACGTTGGGCTTACAGCGGCACTGGCCAGCAATCAACCCGGTTGAGACGTCGGTCAGAGCATCACAGATCCCTCCATTCAGAGAGCCCACTGGGTCACAGTTACAAGCTGCAGAGAGATATTTACAACAGGAGGAACTTCAGTGGGGTAATACGACTTCCGACACAGAGCGGAGCATAAACAGGATGCAGGATCAGACATTATCGCATGATGGTGTGTTCATGAGGCAGAAAAAGAGGTCGGAAAGAAGTGAGGCATGCGTGCTATCAGATATATGGGACGCTGGCTGGAAGTGGGGGCTGAGAGGAGAACACAAAGGGAATCTTTAAATACAAAAGGCAGACTAGACTGAGGAATCCAAACCATGACATGGACTGAAGATCAAACGCTAAAGAGGAAGATGACAGATCAGAATACAGTAGAGAACAAAGGAAGAGGAGAGAACAGAAGCTCTACTTCACAAAACAAGTGCAGTTCATGGTGTGTGTGCTAGTGTGTGTATGTGTGGCATGCTATACACTACATCCAAACTGTGCCCTTCTTATTAGCCCTATTTATGTATCTCAATTATAAAATAGCAATAGGGAAATACAGTTATACAAATACAGTAAACTGTGTCGAAATGATGAACTTACGCTCGCAGATGTTGGGGTCACGTATGTCTCGTTCGTGGTGCTGGTAGAAGAAAGGCTTGCACTGCTCACAGTTGTTGCCCATGGTGTTGTGGCGGCACTCATCACATACTCCTCCACTCACATTGCCCGAGGCCACGAAGACCGCCATGTCAAAGTGGCACGCATCCGAATGGTGATTGCAGTTACACTCTGCAAGGGGGAAAATGGTTAGTTGGTGGGAATCATCACACTGAACCATAGTCTTATGGTGATACATAACCATAATCATTGTAATTATATCAAAGGGATTGAAAGAGTAGAATGCTGATGAAGAGGAATCCTACTTTTGCAAGCATTGGTGTTCCGGCCTTCCGCGGGCCTCCAGGGTAAGTCATGATAAAAATCTTGGCATCTCTCGCAGTTCAGTCCCTTGGTGTTGTGATTGCACATACAGTGACCATGAACCTACAGTCATAGAACAGATACAGGCAAGGGGATTTGAGTACAACCACTTCTGCTCACTTCCAAAATGTGCTCTAGGTCTAGGTCCTCTGAACAGCCCTCCCCTGGGTATGAATTAGGGTTGAGGGGATGTCACTGAGAGAAAACGAACTATAAACAAACGATGTTGTCTAGCTACAGCTTTCCCTGCACAGTCTGAGAGCCCCCACTCCGAGTGGCTGTGCGAGATGTTTATCCTTAGCTTTGGGCATCTGGTCTGCATTAAATAAATGCTAGCACATAGACTGGAATCTTGCTAAATAGGCCAGTCTTTCATGGGAAATGTACAAGAAGAAACCAGAGAATTAAGGACTCATGCAACATACAACAATGAATAGAGGAAGATTTCTGGCCAGCTGCAGAGTGTAAACAGCTCAACGTAGACTAAACAGGAACTTCATTGCATGGTTTTTTTACAGACCTAGACAAAATGGTAAGACGGTATCAACCCTAACACACTCACGCAGTCTTCCACACTGATTTTTTTTTTTTTTACTTGATTTTATTTGGTTCATCAGTTGCAATGAAATGAATGAAATGTCTAGAATTACTCCAGCATTTCTCATCCGGTTTACAAAATTGATTCATGCTGTGATTACCCAATTTAAGCAAGTAATTCCAAAGAAATTGTTTAAATTAAATTTACATGAAATATTCGTCATTACAGGTGGAGACATGTTCAGATATACTTGGCATTGCAACATCAGTGTTAAAGCAAGACCATTTTGATTGAAGTCTTGACATGAAACTTGAAACTTGACAGCCCTGACTTTTCCTTTTTTACAGTGCACACAAACCTATGTGTGTCCACACACGCTGCCTCTACCATCCCACACCTACACCTACACAAACACACAAGTGGATTTAACAGGAATGACAGACTCACCATGCCTTCAGTAACACCGACTCCATCTACCGGGGCACACTCGGACGCATGGCCATAGCAGAAGCAGTTTCCCCTGACCACCATGTCGTACAGAGCGTAGTAGTACTTCTCCTTGATCTCCACGCGTGAGTCCAGCAGATTGTCCCCCAGTGTGTGCAGCCTGACGAATTTCACTCTGAGATTGGTGATCTTCAGCATATCTGAAATGAGTGAATAGTCCTTGTGAGTGTGGCTGTGGGAGGATAGAGGCAGATGCAGATACACTCAACTCTTTCTTTTTGTCCTTCTGCCTTGATGCAGTCTACTTACTTTGGATCCGGGGGCTGTATGGATCATCAATCCTGAACACAGGATCCAGAACTCGGAAGATGACCTACATATATGCAGATTCAATTAAAATACCTTGTGTTTCCTAAACGCCAACCAGTCCACAGAAGTAAGTAACACATTGAGCTAGGCAAGATCAAATTTCATCTAGATTAAGCAATCTTTAACTTCGGTATCGTTAAAGATTGCTTAATCTATTTAGATGAAATTCTATCTTGCCTAGCTCAATGTGTTACTTACTTCTGTGGACTGGTTGGCATTTAGTTTACTTATAAGTAAGATAAAAATGGTGTAGAGTGTAGATTTTCATCATTCTACTATTAAGAAAACTATCCCAGGAGGAAGTTGGTGTTGGACTGGAGCTCTGTACTAACCTCGCCTTCTGTTGAAGGCTCAATGTCAGAGTAGCGGGAGTCACAGATGATGTCATCGACTTTCTTCATTGGCCCTTGGGAGATGGATGGGAAAGAGGTTTCACAGTCGTAGGCAAAGTAGCGGTATACCTGCCAGGTCCTTCCAAAGTCAGCTGACCGCTCAATCACCATAGCTGCAGAACGGAAAGTCTGGAGACAAAGACAACATTTATGATTCAGTGTTTCCCATATATTGACTTATTTGTGGTGGCTCACCACAATATCAACATTGACCACCACACAATGATTTTGCATGTTGTACTTTAAATTGGATGGAATTCATTCATTGTAGAGATATGTGCACCTTTGCACAGCCTCCCCTTGTCTCTCAACAAACCTACATGCATGTTTAAGGAAAACATTAACAATCCTGTTGTTAATGTTTTGGGAAACACTGTGATTGCACCCTGATCAAATATCAATATTCACCAAGAGCATTTTTAACAACTCACAGAAAATGACCATCATAATGACGTCCAAAATGCATTGAAACCATTTTCTTTAATAACAATGTATGGAACAGCAGTTGATATGTACCCTGAAGGTCATGATGAGATGTGTAAAGTGAAACTCAGCTTCCAGATTCAGCTGGATGGTTACATTTTCCACACCTGAAAACAGGGAGAAAGAGAGAGAGAAGTTTAAGTTGGGAAAAAAATCATGTAAGATTCAACTGCATTCTCCATCATTAAGCCCCCAATACTACTGAAAATCTAGATTTATACAAATGTACTGCTGTATATGACATCTAGGCTTATTTCCATGAGACTGAAAATATCACTTACATTCTTAATGTCACACACAGTCAGACCTTTGGGGGATTATGCATGTTTCTTATGTTTATTACAATGTCATATTCTTGTGGGTTTAAAACAATTCAACAATTGATTCAGCTAATGATATCGGAACTCCGTTCCGGCGACCCACCAGGCCAGCACTAACCTGCGAGCGTGGTAAACAAAATCGGATATTTCAGGCAGTAAATGCTCCCGTTAAGAACCAAAACCGATTAAATTCTACACTATGGCTACTGAAAAATTTAAGGTTCATTTATCAAATGTTATTTTGAGTATTGTTATTTTAAGTATTGAAAAACATCGTTGTTTTAGAATTTTCGAATGAAAGTGGTGATTAAGTGCAGTAAGCTTGCAAAAGGGACAGTGTCCTGAGTGCAAGTGGTCTTTAGGTGCAATCCTTGGAGCTGCCATGAAGAGAACTGCCCTGTGTTTTACTGGGACCATGCTGGCTGGGTCAAAGCAACAGGCAGTCGCTTCACTTCATCATAAAAACAGCACAGCTTGCTTCAGCTGGATTTACAGATCCCTGATCCACGAGTGACCATTCATTCATTCTTTTGATGAGTAACCACTTCCTTTCTTCTCAGAGGAGATATATGCCCAACACCCCCCCACCCTTTCCTGACTCCCTTCCTGTCTGACCACCCCACACTCTTCCCCGTTTCTCACACGCTTCTCTGGTTTCAACCAGAGACTTCATTTTTTTCATTCCATGTTTCAGTTCCAGACTCTTGGACACCCCACAAACCATCTTAATGCTTAACACATTACTCTCAGTCTTCTGGTTTCATGGGCTTCAACAGTAATGCCGCAGCACTGGGTCCGATGGAGTCAGGAGTCTGTGATGTTGTCTATGGGCTCTAATAGATAATCATGCAGTTGACTACTCACACACTAAACTGACCAATTCCCACAGCCAGCCTGTTAATCATTCACAGGGGGAAGACGATTACTTTCAAGTTAAATGGTGGGTCTCCACCGTGTCTGGTCAGCAATTACATGTTTGCCTTAAAGCTTTGCACCCTTAGTGATGGCCTGATTACAGGGGACCAGACAAAGGACAGGAGGGAGAGAGTTCACCTTTATTTCCACCTCCTCCTCCTCATCTCCCATTTTTCCCATGAGAACTCACCATTCTCGGACTGCCACCAGGTTTTCAAGCGGTTGGGGGCAAAAGTTGTCACAACATTCTCAATCCTGTGACTGGTAGTGTGCTTCATTTTCTCACTGTAGGTCTCGGTGGAATCACAAACAAAACACTTCTTCTCATCCTGGGGGAGGCAAAGGGGGAGGATTAAATGTCAGCGACATTCCAAAAGACAGAACATTTCACATTCTAATGACCTACTTGATTCAGGTTACTTGTTTAGCACTATGGTAACTCTGATTTCCTTTACTTCATATGGAGGCCATAATTAAGAACCTTTGAAGCCACATAGCTCACATCATGTTGAAAACAACTGGCCCACTATGACCCCCCTGCTAGATGAGAGGCAGGGCACAGAAGAGATGTCATTTGCTCTCCAGATGTTCTGCTTGTCAGTGTGTGTGGGTGAGGGGAGGAATGTGTGAGAGGGGACAAGAGGGGAAAAGGAAGGATTTCTCCACTGTACTGGAAATAGCATCTTCAAGCATCATGTTTGGTGTCTACATGGAGAACTAGAACTGTAAAGAAGAGGGATGTCTAACTTAATCTCAGTAACTGTTTGTTCAAGGTGTTACAACTTGCCTTGCTGATCAAAAGCAGACGATGTCTTAAGAAATTAAATCTTAGATGACAGCCTTAGGTCTGGTTTTCTGCATACTTTGATAATAGGCTCCACCCTTCAGGTCGGCACAAAGACATTTGTTTGGGGTAATTATCTACAAAGACCAATTTAATTCAAACATTCAACAGGCATACAGATAACTGCTGTTGAAGTCTCTAAATAATCAGAGTAGGACCGCCATCCTACAATTCAGATAATATTTTGGAACACAATAATCCTTCTAGACACCTAGTTTTCTCTTAGTGTCTTGCAACAATGAATGCTCAACCATAAATGAGATCGAAGATGATTCAGGCAACAGATTTGGGATGATAAGGGGGCCAAGAGCTCTTGGAGGTGTTCCCACACTGACTTATGCTTAAATCAGACAGTAGATCAGGAGTAGATTGCAATCACACAGTGATTATTATAGACTAAACTATCAGCTGCTGCAATATTCCTACAGCAAGCACTTTTATGTGGAATCACCTTTAAAGCATGTAGATTAGGCGCAAGTGTGCTCTTTCCAAGATGCATAACCATCTCTGCATAACCACTACAGCATCCAGTCTCACTTTTAGTTAGCCTACCTGTAGGTGACTGACGATACAGAAAGGTTCAGGCTTGACAAGGCCACAAGTAGAGGTGGCTGAGAGCTGGTGAGCTCGCCCAATAAGGAGATCTCCTGTAGCAGGGTAACAGCTCCCCTGTGTGCAGACGTCTCCTAACTCCGGCTCTTCGGCCAGGGCTAGGGCGCCGATAACTGTAGAAGGGAAGAAATAGTCATAGTTATGCCGTTTTCATTTTTATGATTTATGTCATTCTCTTGTGATTTTCTCGTGCAAGGGCTTTGTGGTGTCTTTCATGCAAGAGAGCTAAAATTTTGGACTCATTTGCATGCAGTATGGTCAATGAACATTCAGCTCTCTCATGAAATATCAGCACGTTATCTAAAACTACTGTCCCAGCCACCGGTGGGCTTTTTCACCTCTGCACACATCACAAGATTCTGCCGTATAATGTGAATCATGCGAATGTAGGTTAGCCTACCAAGCACAAGCAAAAGTTAAAAGCATGCAGAACTGATCAACTACCATGCACAAATGTTCATTCATCACTGCATCCATACACTTATTTTTCAGTTACTTCAGTTAAAACGTTTCAGACGTTAGTAAGTTTCCGCTATTTCCGCTGTCTGAAAAATGAGTTACTTTCCTGTACAATAAATATAAATGTAACAAGTTTCGCATTGTCAAGATAAATGAAAGGTTAACAGTTAACTATTTACAACAGTGAGAAAAACTTACACAAAAGCGCCGTTATATGAAACATTATGAAGCAAAACGATGATTTCTCAATTCCGTCGTTTTGCATTTTGGCTGGTCAGTGATGTCTTCTAGGTAGCGGCGAGCTCCCTTCTCCGCCACGATTTTCCACTCTGCTCAGCGCTCACTCCCCAAGCAGTCAATGAACGAACTTTCCTGCAAGACATCAAGACATGCGCACAATGCGTGGTTTACCCACCCCCTAGAGCGATATTCGAGAAGTCCAGACTATGTTATCAGCCCAGTCAAAGAGTTGACTAGAACTAATCACAAGTTAAACAATAATACCTGAAAGTTGGTTATTTTATCATGAAAAGCATCAGTGTGTTCGCATAGAGCTGTCTGTTTATCTTTATTTACAATAGGAAAGTTGCGGTATTTTGATGAGATTGCTCTGCAGGTAGGCTAAGCTACCAACCCCCTACTTCACCAATAACAAAAGACATTCCAGAGGGCAGGAAAGAACTCGCTATGCCTTGAGGTCTAATTGATTACCGCTATCTTTTTATTCATTGAAAGCAACGTGGTTTGAATTGATTCAGTGTCATCAAGTCATCACAGTAATTTCAAGCAGTTCTAGAAATACATGTCCAAATTGGTCACAAATATAGGCTGTCATAAATACCATAATACCACAATTCGGTAGTGTGTGCATAGCCTACTCTTAGCGTAATGCAGCACCAAGATCATCAATTAACATTTCCCTCATTGAAAGGGCATCTAATTGTGGTCTTACCTGTAAACTTACTACTTCCATGGTGGGGATAGCTTCTTCATGAAGTAGCTATACTTGTGGATTATGTACATGTAGGTGAGACAGGCAATCCCTCATGTAACAAATTAAATATTGAAATATTGAAATTCATCAATGAACAAAATAATAAACTGAGATAAAGAACAAAACTTAACTCTTGGGATGACTTCAGGTCATCAGTTGCACAACAATATGGCATAATGATTAAACATTACCTCACTAAACATCAAACTATTAATCTCACCCCCAATACCGTTGGTCAACATTCAATTCTCATCCTGGTCACTCAACTGTAAACTCAACCATGCATGTGTGTGCACGCTTACACTTGCATATGTGTGTGTGTGTGTGTGTGTGTGTGTGTGTGCATGCATATTTTGTGTATGTAATCAGGCTCAGGTCAGGCACAGCGCAATCTTGAGAAAGTAGATGCAGACAAAGAAAATGGAACATGTTGAACTGTGAAAGGGCTGGGCAATGTGTCTAGCTGTTAAGATTAACACCTTATTGTCATGTGCAAATAGGTATGGGGGAAATCTTCTATTCAATCATCAGACCACTGGCCATCTAAAAACAGCAGACATACATTAGGCCTGGATGGATAGGTGTTCAAATAAACTTCTTATTATTACACTTTAATAAGACTGTTGGCCAGAGCTAAAGCTGACTAAGGCTGTTGAGGCACAATTACATGATAGGGTTCAACTTTGTTAAGATTCAGCTTTCATAAAGGCCCAAGAATGGTCTTTCTGCTGAAAAAAACAGCCTGACCAGCTTAAGGTGGTTTGCTGGTTGACCAGGTTGTTAACCAGCTTGGTTGACCAGCTAGACCAGCAAAACTCTTGCAAAAACATACTTTCAGCAGCAGGGATGTTTTGACTACAAATTAAGTCTCTTGTTGCATTGCGGTTCTTGTGCATTGTCTGCAGTTTGGAGAGCCACCACAGAGCCTCACTAGTATTATATAGTATTGTACCCCCACCCACATGCGATCCTCCTGCCCATATAGGTACTGTACGTGTGTTCTCCCATGTGTGTTGCTTAAATGGAGGACAAGATGCCAAAGGGGAACCTACACATTGGTTCATTACTATACTACCAAACAGCTGAACATATACCTGTTCTTTGCTTTAAGAGAATCTTCAAAGAATGTTAAATATTTATTGTTAATGTGATTAAATGTTGATTACATTTATGTGAAACAAGCTGTCAAATGACCATCTAAAATTTAATTTAAAATATTTTGTTAGAATAGGCACAAATATTTACATTTAAAAATGTAACGACCACAAGGGAACAGTAATAGTGTGTAGATGGATCAACTTCTATATGGTAGTATTAAGATCCATTACTGATAAATAAAAGATCCAGCTGTTCAGGGAAACAAGAGCATGTCAGTGACATACCTCTAAACTTTGCCTGCATACAGTATGCCCTCCTGTGGCAATTATGGGAACTACCTACATTGAAGACTCGACATATAAAGGCATTACATTCCTACACACATATAACATTATACAACCACAGATGAATGTTTTAGATAGCAAAATATTTTTTTTAATAAAACAAGTAAAAGGAAAATATTCCAGGAAGGAACTCAATTCCTTATATCCTTTAGCTAAACAAATCTCAAAGAAGCCTCATTACAAAAATAACACAATATCAGTCAATGAGATTATCAATGAGATATGCTGCCTTTGACAATATATTCAGTAGCTTAATTTCATATGAACGTTTCAGCAACACCACTGTGCCATTAATAAAGGTCTTGCCAGATTCCAAAATGAGCAGTGGACACAGTGGACACCTAATGGACAGGGTGAGCAGTGTATGCAGTGGACACCTAATCGACAGGGTGAGCAGTGTATGCAGTGGACACCTAATGGACAGGGTGAGCAGTGTATGCAGTGGACACCTAATGGACAGGGTGAGCAGTGTATGCAGTGGACACCTAATCGACAGGGTGATGAACAAACACTGACACAAGTAAGTCCATTATGAGCGCAGAAGAGTCTGTGGAAAAGCTTATGAGATGTGTGCATGAAAAGATGTGATATTTTCTTTAGGAGCGGCACTGTATGTAGTTGTCAGCTTTTTCGGCAATCACTTTTCTGAGGGCTGTTGCCTCCTCCAACAGCTTAGCAACATCATTCTCTTTATCTTCTTTATCTTTGATGACTGCTTGGAGTCTTTTTTCCAAGTCTAAACAAACAGATACATCCAAATGAGCTACAAGCGACAACCAGTTACAAGCAGCCACAACCAAATGAGCAAGTATGCATAAAAATGGCCTTCACATATTTCTGGTGTGGGAATACGGGATAAATTAATATCTTTAAACAAAATAAATCAAATTATTTGACATTTTCATCACACACAAACCTTCAATTTTCTTCATCTTGTCAGCCACATCTTTGGCCATACTTTCCACTTCAGCTGTGATATTTTTCAGACGATCTTTTACCTCATCATTAGCAGTCTGATTTGATTTTTTGTCCTTTAGCTCCTCAAACAGTTCAATGACCTCTTTGATATCCTGCAAAAACACAAAACGATTTAAAATATGTTCTATTGTATATATATGCCTTAATGCACCAAAAGCAATCTGCAGTACATAGGATGTGATTCTTGAAGAAATTCATCTATGTAATTAACTGACTCAGATCATCTGAGGAGGAGGGAGTGATTTGTCCGTACCGTGCTGACATCTGTGGCATTTTTCAGGGCAGCGTCCGCTGCAGCTTTGGCCTCCTCTGCCTGCGCTCGGTTCATCTCAGTTTTATTCTTCAACGCTTCAACATCTTGCAGCAACTTTGTCACATTTGGATTCAACCGTGCCTCTATGGTGTCCAGTTTACCTTTAGTCTGAAAAGACACAAACATAATGGCACTGTTTGAATTTCACAAAGAGGGACATGTTAAAACCATGTCAAATACTAAAATGAGGCTGCAGAAATGATCTGAGGGGACAGAATCTTGCAGCTGTAACTAGAGGGACCTTTCTGAATCACCTCTTTCACTTTGTCAGCACCCTGGACTGTGGAATTTGTGGCATCCCTTAGGTTATCCGTGACCTTATCCTGTAAGAGTTTAGCCTCTTGTAACGCCTTCCGAATGTCACTCACATCGATTGCCTTTGTTCGGTTTCTTGAATAAAAAAGTAAATAAAAATACAAAATGAATAAAAACATGAGACTTCTTGCACAAATTGTTATGAATAATCTAAATAGTTATCTAATAGTCTGAATGATAATGCTGATGGCAACATTTGGATTACTTGACATTGTTGGCTTGTTCAAGTAGTTTCTCTGCTGTCTTGGCTTTCTCCTCCAGGAGCCCTAGGTCCTCTTGAGAGTTTGTAAAGTTGGACAGCAGGTCACGGATGTTTTTGATCATGCTTTGGATCTCATCCGGAGTCTTGGGGAGCTTAATAGCTAAGACTGCTTTGGCAATTTCCTCAATGTCCTCTGGGTTTGCCGTCTCACCTGTTGACAGAACACTGTTCAAGATGAAGATACTACACTGGCTGTGGAGTGTGTCTTAGAAGATGTTGCTGCATGACCAGATGAAGATGTTGCTGCATGACCAGATGAAGATGTTGCTGCATGACCAGATGAAGATGTTGCTGCATGACCAGATGAACAGCCTTACCTGTGAGGTAGTCCTTCACTTTCTTGATGAGATCCTTGGTACCATTCTTCTCCTTCTCAAATTTGTTCTTGCTGTCATTGATTTTCTTTTTCATCTTGACTGTTTCATCTTTAATTTCTTCATTCATGTCTCTGGCCTCATTAATCTGAGGGATTGGAACAGCACTTCAGAGAACTCAATAGACAGAAACATGTCAAAAGAAGCTGAATAAGCCACTACATGGTACTATGCTATTTAGGGATAAACAGCTTACAATTTAATTTATACACTAATCATAATCTTTACATACAACTAAATGGTAGAAATGTATCGTATTTAGGATATAACTGGTGTAAAATCAAATAAAACTATTAAGCAGAGACATTGTCTGTATTGTACTAAACAATGTGGTCTGACTTAAAAGGTAATGTATGTAAGAAGCGTGATTGCCTTGATTTCTGATTCTCTGAGTTTGTGGTTCAGATCAATGAGGTCGATCTCGGTGTTCTCTGCTGTCTTGAAGGCGCTGTGGCTCAGGGGAAGGCTGCCCTTGCAGCCAGGGCCTCCACACTTGCTCTTGTTAGCGTCAGTCTTACACAGAGCACCGCCGCACTTGGCCTCAGAGCACTCGGCGTCACCTGGAGCCCCACACACCTGAGGAGCCACACCCGTCCCCCCACATTCAGGAAAGACTTCCAATGCATGACACATACTCACAACAATGATACATTATGATGCCATGATATGAGAAGGAAATCACACTGCTCACCTCTTCATTGAACTTGACCACATTCAAAGCTTTGACTTTCTTTTCTATTGTGTCCCAGTCTTCGGTGTGACACTTGGCCAGCTCTAGCTTGGTCTTCTGCCTGATGTCCCTGGACGACTCCACCTTGTCCTCTGCATCCTTGACCCGCTCCTCGTCTTTGATGAAGTCTTTATATTGCTGTCTGATCTCCTCCAGTGTGTCTAGATAAAGAGAATGAATTCACATAGATTGTGGGCATCTCCATCACAGAGATTCCAACACCATCAGGCAATCTAACTGGATAATGCTGCTGACAAAATATTTTGACTATAAACAGGAGACCATGTCTTACCATTCAGAGCCTTAGGATCTGTTATTGGGACTTCCTTTGTTTTATCGATTAACTTATCTATAAGTTTCTTGAACTCCAGCTTGATGTTATCTATTTCTGTGTTCAGAAGTGATGTTGGGTCAACGACAATGGCACTGGGATCTATGCTGTCTTTCAGCTCCCTAAGTAAAGAAACACAAAAAGGGAGAGCAAATATGACATTCAGCCACATCTCTATGTGTATGTATCATTGATCATTTCAGTGCACAAATATCTTGTATAAAAGATCTTGGAGGATCAATATATTCCATGACAGATCTTGATAATACAACTAGAACAATAATCTCTCAACACAAACTGCGGTCCTCTGATGAGCATTTGCTATATCAGCCTTCCATCAACACTAGGAAGTCACAGTCAAGACTCTTCTCTTCTGTGATTCCTTAGTGGTGGAATGATTTACCTAATGCTCTTATTTCTAGGGATCATTTTAGGGTCTTCAAAAAAACATCCAAAGACTCATCTATTTACCCTGGCCTGTATCTAACAAATTAAGTCACAGTTTGTATGTTAGTAACAGACTTGTATATGTTAGTAATATACTTATTATTATTAGTCTATTATTAATATTGGTGTATTTTTAATTCAGGCTATATGTCTACTTTAAACTGTTCACTTTGCACACTTGAAAAGTGCTATATAAATAAATTGTATTATCATTATTATTATTATCATTATTTAATGTTTATGTAATGCAAAAGAAAATGTAGTTTCTTTTGACCAAAGCGTCACATAACATGAACTATATAAACATAAACAAATTTCAGCATCAGTGTCATCATCAACATATCAGACCCTGGCTGAGTTCAGCTGTTCTAGCATCCTAGTAACTAAAAACACTAGACACTATCTGCCCAGAAAAAAATCCTGCATCTAATCCACCCTCAATCACATGGAACCTAAACCTGGTAACTGAAAAAAGAGAGCCCAAGATGTCTTGGCAGACTCTCTTGAGCCATCTCTCTTGGTAGGCTATGAAGTGAAACAAGTACACTTATTTATCAGGAATGAAAAAGCTATGAAGTCAGATAGAAGGCCAGGTAAATCAGCACTGTAAGCAAGGCATGCCCTTACGTGATACGGGAGAGGAGATCCTCGGCTGCATCAAGTTCTGACTGGGTATTTCCTGTCATGTTCAGAGCCGACTCCAGCTGGGACTGCAGGTCCAGTATGCGTTGCCAGCGCCGACTGTAACTGGACTGCTTTTGGTCACCAGGCTTAGGGACGAGGGTTTGCATCTTCTCTGCAGCTTTCTTGACATCTGTGATGTTTGCAGCCCAAAGCAAAGAGCAGGGATGGCAAGGTGGGCACTCAGGGAAGGTGGCCTCATGGCCTGGGGCACACTCATCACACAGGATGCCCATCACGCCAGGGCGGCACCGGCACTCACCCGTGTCCACGTCACAGGCCGGCCGCAGGGTGCCCTCCATGTTACAGTCACAGTCTGTGGGACAGAGGGACATAAACACAAGGCCATTCATGCAGGTGGCACAAAGGCAAGTACTGTAATACTGTTCTCATAAGCACAAGCCATGCACCATCATTACAAACAATGAAACATTCAAACAACAACAACAAAAATAAATCTTATATCTGTACCACGTACAAAGGCACTGAACGTCGGGGTTTCCAAAGTAGTTTTCGGCACACTCGTAACAATGTTGACCCCCATACTCAGGCAGACAGGGGCACTGACCTGTGACCTGCACAGGTTTCCGCAAGAGAGGAAAGATGGAGGAATGCGTCAGAGTGCAAAAATGTTGCCAAACATAGTAGTGGAACCTATCATAAAATACTGTCCAATTGCCAGTCACAACTAGTAAAATAACAAACTGGAACTAATCTGAGATCAGTCAGCATGACCTTACCTTGTCACAGACATTGTTGAGTGAGTGATCAGGGTCACATCTGCAAGGCTGGCATCCTGCATCACCATCCAGGTTCCAGTAGCCATCCTCACACTCATTACAGAGAGGGCCGGTCACACCTGTGCGGCAGGGGCACTGCCCAGTCTCCTCATCACAGAAACACGGGCTGTCCAGTGGGCACATGACCACCTCTGTGCCACGCCGATCACACGAGCATTCTATGGAGGAATACACAAACACAGGGACACATTTCAACTCAACAACTGTGCCACGATTTGAGGGAAGGTATGAACCTAAACAAGATTTCACAGTACTGGCTCTAAACTCCAACTGCACCATTACAGCATAATATGAGAAAGGGGATGACAGAGATTGATTTATTCATTCATATTTCACCACAAAGTCATTTGAAGTATTGCGTATTTAAGTATCACCGTCAGCTCATACCTTTGCAGTCTTGGACCAGAGCATCGCCATAGTATCCTGGCTTGCAGCTCTCACAGGAGGGCCCAAGGGTGTTGTGTAGGCAGCGCAGGCAGACACCGGTCACCCCGTCACAGGCCCTGGCGTCCTGAGGGTCCGTGTTATGGTTGCAGCGGCACTCCTCACACTGGGCCTCAGGCAGCGCCAGGTCTCCGTAAAAGCCAGGCGCACAGCTGTCACATCGGGCTCCTGGTGCAGGCAGCAAGAGGTCATTATTGGTCATTTATTTCCACTCTTTAAATACGTCCTGACAGTTGAACCTGGGAGGGTTAAATGGCGAGACGGAAGGGAAGCCGAGAGACCTGCGTGGCCCCTGAGGCAATCACAGGTGAGGCTGTCGGTGTCGTCGTCCTTGGTGCAGGACAGGGCGAAGAAACGGTCACTCCCCTGCACATCTGGGCATCTGCACGGCTCACAGGGCTCTCTGAAGACTGGGTCTCCGTAGTAACCAGGAAGGCACCTTAGATGGACACACAAAGTGTGCATTGCTCATGCATTGATTTAAACCTATTATAGAAGTGATGAGATACACTGTTACTGTAACCTATTATTGAAATTCATAACACACTTGTCACAGTTGTGTCCAGTGGAGAAGTCCCGGCAGTCCAAACATGCTCCAGTGATGGGGTCACAAAGGTCAGCCAGTCCATTGCACCGACAGGGCGAGCACTGAGGAAAGCCATAATGGCCAGGAAGACACTGGTCACAATGCCTGCCAGTCACCTCCGCACGGCATGGACACTGGCCAGTGGTCACATCACAGAGCTCAGCTGTTGAGCCCATGGACTCACAGTCACAGGCTAAGAAAAAAGTAATCAATCAATAGACTTATACATTGTGATTTAGCATTAAGAAGATCATGTTTTTTGCGGAAATTGTTATTTGAGTTTAAAGCCTTGTTTGCAATACAGTATGCAGCACTTTAGCACAGCGTATGGATCCTGAGTAACTTACGTGTGCATCCATTTGGTCCAAAGCCAAAGGTCAGTCGGGCACAAGAGTCGCAGCAGCGGCCAATCACGTTTGGCTTACACTCACACTGACCCCCAAATTTTGCACAGGTTTCCTTGTAGGCCCCCTCTTCATTACAGCTGCAGACTGTGAACACAGACATAAGGACTATTAATCCTGGCCCACTCACTCCCCCACTCACTCACTCTCATGCACACACACGCATGCACACAGACACGCACACGCACACGCACACGGACACGCACACACACAAACAGAGAAAAATATTCTTGGTAGCAGGTGGCTGAGCTTATTCCACAGGAGTGTCACAGTGAATCAGTGAGAAATGGTCAGTCGAGCTATGCTTAATACTCTAGGAACATCTTTGACGTGGCATTAAATCAAATGTTTCTAGAACCATGCAAACCTTACCATGTGCTGCCAACCTCCCATTTTCTGATGACCTTTACACTAGTACAGCAAATCAAGTTTACCACACAGATGGCCCTATGCTACAGGACACAGAGACAAGGCTTATCAACTGCCCCGAAGTGACACAAGACACACTTTGTTCTCCAGTGTGGGAGTGATAAAGCGTCCTGAGGGGAGAGTGACACTCACGATGGGCACCGTTGTGGATGAGGGCAGACATGCTGCTAATGAGACCCTGGCACTGGTTAGGGGGCGTGGCAGCGTTCAGCTCCACACAGCGGTACTGCTGAAGCTCAGTAGCCTCGGAGCAGCTCCCGTCCTGAGTCCGGGGGGAGTCCACCTGAGGGACAAGGCCCAGCTACAGGCCAGAGAAAAAGACCAGATTAAAGATCTGGCAACAATGGCATGTATACCTAAAATTATTGGTCATCAGAATGCAAATATATTCCTAGAAGTTTGATGGGGAAATTTACGGTATATAAAAAGTAACGGATGGAAATAGGCTGTTAGAGGGAGAAGTACTTGAATGTCACTGTATGGGGAAACTCACCGAGTCCATCAGGATGTATGGGCTAGACTGGGAGTCTGGACTGGACTGCTTTCTTAGAGTGACATCCACAGAGTATGGCACACCAGCTTCCAAACACACTGTGGTATCCAAAAGAGCCACCCTGAATAGATGAGACAATGACCGTATTAGCAAAAGTGGACAACCCTAGCCACAGCCCAGCCCTGAGCTCCATCTGGCCCTTGCCCACCTTTTGGAACCAGACAGTGTTAGCTCCATGTCTGCCGCTGGGTCATTCTGACACCTTCCGTAGTCCAAAGGTGCTGAAGGCACAATTCTGATACTGGCCACCCAGTCGTCTGAGGACTACAAATTACACAGTATGAGTGAGAGTGACACAAACCTAGACTTAGCATCAGGCCACATGGGGACGAGCGGATACCTCTGGCTCATAGTGGAGCAGAAGGTGGTACTGCAGGGAGGCTGGGATGTTGTTAATGTTGAACCGGAGGACTGCACCCTGTGGAGCTCTCCTGAACCCAGGTCCAGTCCATGTGATGGGGAAACCAGGCCGGCGCTCTCTGACCTGCACAGCTGGATCAGGCTCTATATACTGAGGCTTAAACATAGAATGCAAACATAGAAGGATATAGGAATGAGACTGAATATTTCAATAGTTTCAAACAATGGTCCAGATTATCTTTAGCTTGTGGTGCTATTAGACCACTATCACCGTGACACTCACTCACACAGAGCACCTTACCTTACCGTACTATGCACAGAGAATCACAGGCTCAGTCCCTGCCTCAGTCATTGCAAGTGCCTCTTGATTGATTAATCACCACTATGTGGATACTGTTTTTAGAATTGATTTAGATTAAGTGTTAGTTAGTATAATTTGTATTTTAGTATATTTAGTATATTCTTATCTTCTACTGTCCTTATTGCTTAGCTGTGTTTTTATATTATATACTTTTAATTACTTTTTCTGCTGTTAGTGAATGTGTGTGTGTTGTCTGTATGCTACTGAGACCTTGAATTTCCCCTGGGGATCAATAAAGTATCTATCTATCTATCTATCTATCTAGACCTATCCAATTGAAAGCAACATCACCAACATCACATTTGAACTCATCCAGAAGTGTCATGTTCTAGCCTAGAAATCTAGATGCACCCTAGCGGCAGCAAATTGAATTTGCAGCCAGGGTCGTCCACATATGCATACATGATTATGTATTGATTCCTGTTAGTTGGTAAACACATGCTAAATCAGTTCTATTAGTTTGGCAAACACATGCTAAATCATTGCCCACATCATCACCTGGTCCTGTCTTCGTTGTCGATTGCTCCGTCTCTCTCGTCTGGTGAGCACATACTGTCCATCACTGAGTTTGAAGTCATAACCTTGTTCACGGTAGTAATGCTCACAGTTGGGCAGTGGTACACCAGTGGGGTTGGGTGGATTCACCTTCAAAGACAGTGCTCTAGTTAGTTATGTACTTATGGGACTAACAAGGCTTCAAACTAAAATATGTTTTAGAGAAACACTGCAACAATTTGCCATTTTTGAGGTGATTTAGTTGAATATGTACTTGATGGCTTATAGTCATGTGAAGGGCAGATCAACAAACCTTGCAAACTATTCACTATGTACTTTTATGATCCAGGTCTGAAACAAGACTTGAACAGGATAATGTCATCAAATGTATTTACTAAATACACCAGCAAGTCTGCTAGCTTTTATCAGTGCTAAATGTCCGTTGAACAGGACTGTTTTATTTGGTTAGTTCGCTCACTAGTCTCATGAAAGCTCCTTCCTGTGACTCTAAAAACTGGCTTATAGCAGAGACGATGGGCTCTCACCAGTGATGAACCACCGCTTCCAAGCGGTGTGGCGTCCTCAGCCTCATAGATGTAGTAGTCCAGCGGGTCCAGAAAGTGACCAGGAGCCGGACTACTGCAGCTGAGCCCCACCATGTTGGGCCGGCAAGGACACTGACCATCAATACTGGAGCACCTACATATCCCCACAAGCCAACATACACAACTTACTTCTATACAATGGATGCCACAAATTACATATTAATACATATCTTCTGCTTCTGGACAGTGTACTCTTCACATCACACAAACGTTCACAGGATATACAGTATTTTGGGCTTATGTAAGGTTGGGTGATAATAACAATTCTACAGGTTGATGCACACTCACAAACTGCTTGTGGATCCACCTATGTCACAGTCACAAGGCAGACAGCTGTATACAGTGTTTCCTAGACCCCAATAGCCTGGCTACAGATAGAAAAACATTGGGTAAGTATTCAGTAACAATGAATGTTTACCCTGAATTGTATTGTAATACTGAAATGGAAAACCTCTGACCATAATATAAATGACTATGACACATTATGTACAATGTTCATGAGGCGTAAAGAGGCGTACCACACACTGGTCACAGTACGGTCCTGTGGCAAAAGGCTGACAGAAACACTGGCCTGTGGTCTGGTCACATGCATGGGGTGTTGTGATGCTACCAAGTAAGTTACACTGACAAACTGAGAAAACAAAACAAAAAACAATTGGCAAAATAATAGGAGAAGTGGCATATGCTCAAATATCACAACAGCAGCTAGAAGCAATAAAGTGTTACGGCAGGCAATACTAGCATGCGGTCAAAGAGACTATGTGAAATGGGTTAATGGGGTAAGCATTCTCACACTGGCAGCCTGAGGGGTCATCCTGGCGTAAGCCGAAGAAGGCAAATTTACAGCGGTCACACCTGTCCCCCTCCACATTCTCCTTACACACGCACCGTCCCGTTAAGGCATCACAGAGGCCATTGTCCAGCGAGCCAGCAGGGTCACAATCACATGCTGGATCAAGTCAAAAGTACAACAGTTCAAATCCAATACAACAGGATGGCGCAGATCACATAATAGAGCTTTCCACATCTCAGTTTTCTACCATCTTTCTGTCAAAGATTTGGCAGCTAGCGATGCCAGGCTGTTTATGTGAGCAGAGCCAGGAATGTGCTCTATGTTCTACAGTGCCTCTTTTTATTGTTCTTATTCAGTTTCCTTCTTAGACGGAGTTAGTTTTAAGTGTTGCCATGACATGTTATGCTGTAATCATCACTGTCTTATAGTACTTTTTCTGTTCATCTTTCCAGGGGTTTTTATTCATCTCAGATGGTGACATTTATTTGTGAGTGTCAATTTACTGTAAACCTGAACATGGGAAATCCTGACTGATGTTTGCCCCCAGGGCCTGAAAACTCACAAAAACACAATAAGATCCTGTGGAAGAAACGACACACGGCAGGTATGAACTCGCTGAGTCAACTCACGTATGCATGCCTGAGGGTCCTCCAGGGATCTGCTGGGGTCCTGATAGAAGTAGGGCTGGCACTGCTCACACTGGGCGCCCACGCGGTTGTTGCGGCAGTCTTCACACACACCGCCACTCACCCCCCCGCTGGCCACAAACCGCGCCATGTCAAAGTGACACCTCTCCGAGTGACCGTAACAGTTGCATTCTAGAGAATACAGAAGAGATCCCATTAGATTGAGCTCTCCCAGTGACTGACATGGGTAAGAATAAGATACCGTACTAGGATATAAGCATGTGAAATATGATTTACATGGCAGGTTACCATTTACATGCCACCAACTTATCAGTTCTCTAGTTTAATCAGAAGCATCCTGGGATCTATTACCAACAGCAACAACATAGATTTGTATAGAGTGTTACTAAATCTCTTTACAAGGACTATGTAATGAAGACTAAGGACTATGTGATGAAAAATATTCAATAGTTGATTCGATGCAGGAATGAAAGCTATGGTGTTTGCATGTGGTGAAGTACTATGACATGACAAAACATGAGTGATCCAGTACTTCTGCAGGTATGAGGATCTGTAGACTCAGACGGCCTCCAGGGGGCATCATTGTAAAAGTCTTCACATCTCTCACAGTTGGTACCAATTGTGTTGTGCTGACACACACATCGGCCGTGAATCTGGTGAAAAAACACTGTTTCATCACCATGTCCAGTATTTTGAGCTTTTGAAGTCAGCTCATTTAAGGTTTTTTTTTTAGGGATCAGGGCTTCAAAATAGAACACCAGAAGTTAAGCAAGTTTGAATTTAAAAAGTTGGGAGCTTATTTCTCTGTAAAAAAAATAGCTTGGTGTACTTCCCTTATTTTCTATGTTAAAACATGTCCCTCCACATACACACATATCAAAAGTGTGACCATAAAAATGTGAACTATTAACGGAACATAAACACAGGTGAAGGAAAAAACAATAAAGCAACAATGCTTGACGTGTTTTGATGGGGAAATAGTTTGTCATCATTGTTATGGTCATGTAAAGCACAGATAAATCTGTCACTTCCCCTCCCCCTTTTCCATAACAGCCCCAACCTCACTGAGCGCATCTCACTCTGAGGGTGTACAGTTCACATACTGTATAGTCGGCTGTGCTTACTACGGTTAAACCAAATATCAAAGGTAAAAAGACAAAATAAGAAACTCCGCAGGTAACATGATCCGTCCCTCACCATGCCTCGCTCGTTGAACGCATCCCCTCGGGCATTTTCCACAGGCATGCACTGGCTGGCATGGCCGTTGCAGAAGCAGCTTCCCCGCACCAACATCTCATACAGCGCATAGTAGTATTTGTCCTCGGGGTTCCTCCGCCGACGGCCCAGCAGCGTATCGCCCAAAGTGAGGAGTTGTGTGAAGTTCACCCGCAGGTTAGTTATGGTGATGAGCTCTAAAATGACAGAATGCCAAGTCAAGGACAGTGTTTTATTCAAACAGTATTTCACTGCTACTAAAAGATTTTGCTGCACACAAAAAAGACGTAAAGGACCTCTTCTTACCTTGTATTTTAGGGTCATATGGATCATTTATTTCAAACCTGGGATCCAAGGCTTTGAGCACAACCTACAGAAATGCATGGTTTTTAATTGGGTAGTTATGAAGTCATTTTGGCATTTCTAGTGCATGTCTGAACTACATCAGCTGTACTACCTCTCCATCAGTGGAGGGCTCTGGGCCAGAGTAGCGGCTATCACAGATGACCTCATCTAAACTTGTTGCTGGTCCCTCGGACACTCCAGGAAAGGAGAGTTGACAGTTCTCAGCAAAGTAGCGGAACACCTTCCAGGTCTGTCCAAAATCCTTAGACCTCTCCACCAGCATGGCAGCAGGGCGGAAGCTCTAGGAGTTCAACGCAGAGAGAGCAGGGCATTAACAGACAAGGCTTCAATGGTGTTACAAAATGCTCTGGCTTTCTGTGCTAATCCAGTGAAACTAACAGAAATTAAAACCATAAATACCTTAAAAGTTAGAACAAGATGGCTAAACTGGAACACAGTCTCCAGGTCCAGTTTAATGCTAACATGATGAACAGCTAGATGAAAGACAATCTCAAAATTACTGTTTTGAGTTTCAAAAGTGCTGTTTTATATTTTCAAAGGTAATTTTCCATTTGGATAGATTTGTAAGGCAACTGTGAATTCTAGAGAAGATACCATTTTCAGACTGCCACCACTTCATCTTGCGTTGTGACCCTTCAAAGGTTGTGATCACATTCTCGATGCGATGACTATTGGGATTGTGATAGCGGTTGTAAGGATTCCTCGAGTCGCAGAGGAAGCATTTCTGCCCATCCTGCAGACACAGAAAGGTAAATATGGGTAAAAAGGGTAAAACACAGTAACTTTGGCTAACACAGCATTTTACAGTTAGGCAGTATGCCAATGACAAATGTATTTTGCATTGCACATCACATGGAAATGAAGAGAAAATGAAATGCTCTGGAAGTGCTCATTTAAATACAGAAACATGTGCAAGCAAGACTGGCTGGAAAGAAACTAAACTTGCTGAAAGGTCTCACAAAAGAGGCTGAAGCTTTCCTCTCTCATTGGGTTGTTTGCCAACAAAAACAACAGATCATTACTACCTAATGCCAAGATGGCAAACACGAGTGATGAATGAATGAATTTTTTGCTCAGAGCCACACCTACATACCTGAATCACATGTGTATGAGGTTGTGTGTGTGTGTGTGTGTGTGTGTGTGTGTGTGTGTGTGTGTGTGTATGTGTAGGTGTGTGGGAGGGTGGGGGTGGGGGGTTGGGGGGGGGGGGGGGTAAGAGTAAAGAAAGCAGTGGGAGTAAATTAGCATTGAGCTCAAGCAGTGAGAGGCAGGGTAATGACCTATAAGTGTGGCAGATCAGGACATGTCTGCAGAATGCATCACGCTACAGGGTTAGCCAGAAACTTGTTGAAGAACCACCTCAACCCAGCACAGTGCACAATAAATACTGTTACTGAGAGCACCAGAATCAGAGACCAATATTTACACTGCACCACTCTGAGTCGATTTGGTTATGGCACCATCATGGCTAGTATGTTCATGCCACATACTATTTGAAATGTTACAGCTTCATTGTATTTCCTTAACTGACAGCATGAGATCCAAATTAAAATAAAAATCTTCACATTTCTGTAGACATGCATAAATGCTAGCTTTAACCTCCCAAATCAATCAAGATACAGTTCTGATTTCATTGTATTGATTTAAAAAAAACAATATAAAATGCTTAGGATATGCAAAGCAAGTTTATATTTGATATTTGAATTGATTCAAAACAGAATATGAGGTACTCATACACATCATTCCCATATTGACAGCAGAAAGGGAAAAACAAACAGAAAAGGTTCAACTCCAGTGAGCTCCCGGTATTCCTACTGTGCACGACCTTCAGGCATTCCTTAGGCATTAAACACTGTTCACCATGGAATTCCTGAGTGACATGGAGCTTTATCCAATCTGAGTGATAAGTGGAAAGTTTGCCCTGAAATCTCTCCATACCTCCAGGTATCCCAAGATGCAGTAGTTCTGAGGTCCTGCTAGTCCGCAGGTGGAGGTGGCCGAAAGCTGTGCAGAACGGCCGAGCATCAAGTCTCCCAGCTGTGGATGACACGAGTTGTCATCACACTCATCCTCCTGAGCGAGCAGAGGGGTGGCCAAACCTGAACACAAGCAGCAAAGATGAGAAACGAGGCTGCCATAGAAAGGAAATACTATAAGCATTAGTCACACTCTCCAGAATAGGAGTTCTTAATACATACAAAGTGGCAGGAAAGAGCCAATAAAGTTTTACTCCATTACTCCCATATCCCAGTTTAAAAGATGACTGGGATAAGTAAACAAATATTTCTGACCTGTTTCATGTTATAATGATGCCTTATGACAAGGCATTAGATGATTTTCAGAAGAACCACAAATTACCAAATCTAACCTACACTGTTATCAGAGACACTCTAGACTGCTGAAGCTGAGTTAAAGGATCATATAAACATCATTGCAGCCCATAATCTGTAAAGACAGAAATAATCTAACAGGATGCTAAACTAGCAAAAAATAAGATTGCTCTACCGCACACTGTTGACGTTTACTCGATTTTATTCAGAGCGAACAATGCATTTCGCCGTACCTGAGCGAACCTGAGGACGCTGTATACGAAACGCGTTGTTCACTCTGAATAAAATCGAGTAAACGTCAACAGTGTGTGGTAGAGCAATCTTATTTTTTGCTATTTAAGTATGTTCCTGCAATCTACCTGCACCTGTGCGTGGATCTTGGTTTCATTAGGATGCTAAACTATTTGAGACATCTGACAACCACGAGCAAACATGCAAATGAACAGTAAACTAGTGCCAGCAGATTCAAATGTTCTACTCCAGCAAGTAAGTGCATGTCCTCACAGTCAGGGCAGTGTGGATGCTAGGTAATGTCAGAGACGGTCTCGTATCAGCCAAACCCAAATACAACTCCTTCTACAGATTAGTAAACATACAGAAAATCTGTCCTTTTCCAAATTAAATGACTTACACGTGAGCAGGAACAGTAAAGGGCCCAGGGTCATCATAGTGGAGCTACACAGTGAAATGGGGAGAGAAAGATGAAGCAAAATAAATCACATTGCTTCTACAACCAGAAAACATAATAAACAAAAGACTGGTTTCACCATAGCAATAATATTACTACTAATTCCTGTCTTCCTCATCAGTCTCTTTCTCATTCTTATTGTTGGCATCTGTAGATTGAGTAGGCTACAGTAGTTCTATTGCCACCAAAAATCAACTGAACTGAATTAATTCAGCTGGGTCCTTCATACATAATTACAGTACATCAGAAGATTCTGGCTGAAGTCTTTAATATGCACATATGTGATGTATGCTGCATCAACACCTTCACAAAACATAGGTGCCTGAACATTCACTTTGTCATTAGGAACACACTTTTCATTCTTAAGCACAGATCTCTGAAGAGAACAATGACATCTATCAACCCAGACAAGAACACATTAAGTCATTATCACTGCACACTACACATATGCACACGCACACACTAATATATTTCACAAATACAAATATCCTTAAAACATCAGCCAGGACGACAGGATGGTCATCTGACATACAAAACAATGCAAGCGTTTAACTGACATATACATTAATGTCATGTGTCCAAGCAACAATACCTTCAAAAGTCCCACCAAACTTCCCCTGATTTCATGATATCCAAAGTAGAGTGTGAAAGTGTGAAAATACTTGTTCCTCACATGGGAGAGAGAAACCTGTAACCTGAACTCAGACTACATAACCTATTTGCATTGTGCCCCACAGAGCAAAACATAATAGTCAGGGGAGTTCCTGAAACAGTCAATGCAGAATGCATACCGCACAATACTCCTGAGGCCCACGGCAACCTTCATATAACATCATATTAACGTTCACATTATATCTGTTATCAGCTCAACAGTTTCATTTTTGCATCACAGAAAAAAACTCATTATGTGGAACATAACATTAGATAACGTTCATGTCACCAAAGGCATTGAAGTATCAGAAACAACCCACATGGTTGATAGCAAAGCCATAACATGCTTTTGTCAGCACTAGCGGTCTTCACAGAACCAC
Source organism: Alosa pseudoharengus (assembly GCF_046254945.1). NCBI lineage: Eukaryota > Metazoa > Chordata > Actinopteri > Clupeiformes > Clupeidae > Alosa > Alosa pseudoharengus. The sequence continues at coordinate 13,952,713 of NW_027468565.1, forward strand.
CACTGATTTAATTCACTGATCAAACACTCAAAAAGCAACCACCACCTCTATCAGCACATCCCATCTTTAGGAGATAATTATCATACATCAACTAAATGACGTCAACATCTCAAAGACAGTAACTTGTCAGCCATTTGTAAGGGAAATCACAAAGTTGAAAATGATACTTACAGTCAGTGTGGAGTGAAAGTTGTGAGTTGTGGAGGTCCTGCCCTGTTGGAAAAGTGGATCTCTGTCCAGAGTGGCAGCTGTACGCCACCCCTGCCCCCCTGTGCACTGTGCAGTAATGGTGCTGAGTGCCTCAGCATGTAAAGACACACCTGAGCTCCACAGAGAGCGAGGGAAAAGCACTGCCCTGGGGGGGTTGGAAAATGAGGATTAGGTTTCACGCAGGACTGATTTATGCTTGTCATGCCACGCTGAAAGCGGTATTGATGAAGACACAGGGATATTCGCTTGCAGGCAGGTACTCCTTCCCTTAGAAATGTGCCTCAGGTAACTGAGATGCTCAATATTCAAACATTGCATACACACAAAGAGCAAATACATACTCAAGCATGCATCCTTCTTCACCATAACATTCCATTGGGACTGCAGTGCTGAAGTTTGTTATGTGCCATTCTGAAACTTGCTTTGTACACTGGTTAGGCAGATAACAAAAAACTATGACAAATCTTTATCTAAATGCATCGACTAATCATTAGTTCATACATGAGGATATAATATACTTTGTTCATCACTATTTTGACTAGAAACTGTATTACCTCATCTTCTATCTAACAGTTAGGTATATTAACAAAGTGAGAAGTCAACATCAACCTGAGAATCTGAGCTCTAGTATCCTGGGGTGAAATGGCTGTTAGGTGCCTCTCTAGTAGAACCTCTCAGACTGAATATATCATAAATCAGTGCTAATAAATTTGAAGAGTGAATTGTGACTGGTAAACTTAAATAATTTCATGTTTGAACAAGTTGAGAATTCATCTGTTTTGCATATTCTATTTTCTGTATGTTACTGCTTAAATAAGAGTGACCTTGGAGACACCTTGGTTAAGTTAGGATGTGGGATAGCAACTCATGCTTGAGTCAGAGCATTTGCTGTTGTACTACATGATGGCAAATATTATCCTAGTGATATAGATCTACTCTGATATACTCTGTTATATTGTGGTAAATTCCCGACAGACACGCGGAATGCCTTGCTTGAGGGCAAACACCAGTATTTGATGAGGTGCTACTATTTGATGAAGTGCTGCTATTTCGCTCATACATTTCTCCCACAGTCTTGGATCTTTGGGTTCAAGGCAGTTTCTCTAGACTATTTGCTGATTAAAGGTCAAACAAAAACACATAACAATGTATCTTGTGGGGAAAGTCCTTTACATTTATTGTGCAGACATACACACACACACATGCATGCACGCACGCACATACTATATTCGTGGTAACCAAGTTACATTATTGCTGTTGAAAATGATTGGTTACATTTAGCTGAAATCTAAAAATGTATTGAAATATTTATCAGAAATTAGGTCATTTTTATTAAAAAGAACAACCCAACAAACAAATGGTGATACAGGAAAAAATAGAATCCTCCATGTGAGAGTCTATTTCAAACTTGTAGTCCTACATTTTCTAATTCTTCACATCATTGTTGAGAAAGTAAGTTTAACCAGGACACTGACACAGTTGCTAAGTGGATACTCTCGTTCTCGTCAAATCAAGTACCCTTCAATGGCTCTACTTGAATGAGATTTTCTACAGTATTTTAATACACTGTATTTTAAAGTAAGCAGTAACTGACTGGGCCACACAAATCTATAATTTTGTTTTTTTATTTATGTAGTGTCTGATTTGGTCCTATTCAATTTCAAAGCACACCTTTCAATTATTAAAATCATTATAATGACTGGTTATCTGTTTTTGAACGTTTCTAAAAGGCATGTGATATGGGAATGTTTAAGCAAATATCAAACATAAATCAACATACATCAACCATCTACCCACAAGTCAATTGCATTCAATTTCCATTGTGTTGTAAGGGTTAACACCCTTGATGGCTTATTAAAACCCAAATAATATACAACAAATCACTAACTGTTACACGTTTTATTATTTGTCATTGGTTTGCTTTGAAGAGCGAATATTTGAATTATTTGACTTTAAACTATTCTAAATCATCATAGACTAATTGAAGGCCACATCCTTTTCAGTGATTGAAATATAACCAGTATCAACAGTAATATTAGTCAATTTCCAGTGATTGAAATATAACTAGTATCAACAGTAATAATAAAGTTAATCTCTGGGGGTGTTAAAGAGATGAGTTTTCAATACTCAATCATAACACAACTGGGAATATGTGGGTCCCTCTAGAACAGCAGGATGATGAAAGCAAACGAGGGCTGAATAAGAACCCTAGTCCTACCAATAAACACATAGGTTTGTGTAAAACATACAACCAGAGGCTCAAGTGTTGTATCACTGAGCTTTGGAATTTGATAAGAAGCATCAGTTATTTAAACATGATATGAAACGTATTGATAAACTGTTGATCGGCTTACACTGATTTGTTGGCATTATCGTCTCAGTGTTTGTGTTTTTCGTTACCACAGGCACTGATTTCCACCCATTTCCTTTTTTGAAGGCGTTAGCCTGACAGTCATCTGTGTGTGGTGCCATAAAGATGCTCCTCCAGAAATGCCAAGGTCTTTTGCCAGGCGTCCTCCTGTGCCTTAGAGTGGGGCACAGTCTGCCCTCCCCAGACAACAACGACTGAAATACAAACCAAGCGATGCCCATCATAATCTATTTGATCTATTCTACTTTATCATGAATCTGATGTTTTCACATAATGCTTTTGCAGCAGAGTAGTTTCTGCAGCATACTATTATGATTGCATTTGGCCATGTGAAGGACAATTAAACACAGCCATCATTCTCACTTACTAGCCAGCTTTCACTAGCTTAGTTTTGTGGGAAAACAAATGTGTAGAAAATTTGAGATGATATTCTTCACAGTTTATTGGGATGGTTACACAAGCCTTACCCTTTGTCCTGGACTGAGCCACCATGAAGTTGCTGGACCGGACGTGTGGACTGTAAGGAGGCTCAATCAGGTGGCCGGTCCCAGGGTAGGATGCTACAGTGAGGAGGTGGCTGTTTCCAGCTCTCTCCATCATCTGCTTCATCTACATACACAATTCACAAATAACAAAGAAAAGAAAGGCATCCATAACAGTTACACTTCCAGTGTACATTACAATTACTTTTGATGTAATGTTTGCCTACAAGAGGAATTCCATCTTATTAGAACAAAACGTACGTCCTCTGCAGACTCTAAGGCTGGCCAGTTCTGGTCATCTTCTCCCACTAGAAGTAAAACAGGGCACTGAATCCGACCCACCTGTGAGTCAGAATGGATGATAATAACAGCGACATCAGTGTATAGAAATATCAATGCCTATCACAACCCTTCAACTGAGGCTTATTGGCATAGCACTGCTTATTTAGTCTAAATGTGTTCTACTGTATGCATTGTAATGTGTATAGGTGTCTGTACATCCCATTATAACCTTAGCATCAGTGGGGGGAAAACAACTGCATGTAAGGAAAAGATGGTTATACAGAAAGGAAGAAGATTATAAGGTTAAGTAAGGAAGAAGGTTATAAGGTTTAATTGTCTTTTTTTGTGTGTGAAGACAATAAATGTCTACATGAAGACGTTTGACCTGATTTGATCAATTGTGATGAAACTCACATCGACTTTCTTGGAGGGGTCGTCTGGAATGGGCAAAAGTAAGTCCCGCCATATGACCCTGTTCTCCTCATCATAGCGAGTGTTGCGGACATTTCTACAGAGAGATTTAGGAAACAAGTAAAACTAAGAGTGGGTTTTATAATGTCTAAAATAAAGCATAGTAATGAGTGGGTTTAGGTGGGAACACCTACTTCTTGATCTCTGCAAACACATCTGAAAGAGACCCATTGACAGGCATGACATGGCTCCCACTCACACACACCAAACACTTTGGCTGAGAGAGATGCAGAAGGAAAGCAAATTAGTTTAAGAACTAAAGAACTTTACTTCCAGTAAAGAACTAGTAAGCGGTGTACCCAACGAGAGCAAACGAAAAGGGCCGCATTTCTGGCTGACACAAAAAATCCACGTGGTACAATACCAGGCATTATGGGCATGCATTTGTATCAGCAGATATGCAATTCTGGTCTCATGCAATCATAAGTCTGTGTATCATCAAAATGAGTTTGAAGCCATTATTTAAAGGTAAAACATATCAGATATGTGTCATTTTAAAACTGTATTCAAACTCCATGTACACGCATGCAGTATTGCTCACTATATTGAAGCATTTAATACTGGCAGCATTTAACCTCAGTGTAAAAGGTTGGTGTTGTGTACCTTTATGACTGGGGAATAAACAGCCATGCCAAGAGCAACTGAGGTCCCAAAGGACAAGCCCAACATTGCAATCCTGTTGGCACACACCTGAGGGTGCTCCTGTAACAAACTGTATGCTGCCTGAAACATTCAAACAGAAAAAGAAATTCAATTACTTCCTGCTTAAACACTGAATCAACAGTTTAATTTATCTCACTGTTAAGTCAATTTCTCAATCTCCACCTTGCCATCATCATTGTGCCAACCTGAGCATGCACACAATGATATGGCTCAAAGGCAGTTTGGTGGAGTTCATTGGAATTTGGACCTAAGAGAGCACAAGCAGGCAAGTGTTTTGCAACTAGCCTGGGTTTTCCCATGCTGCCTTACGCGCGCAATTTTATTCACGCTGCTAGGCAGCCTGGATTCTATGGACTTCGTTTTCACCTCAACGAAGGAACCAATCACAGAACGGAGGGAGGGCAGCAAGACGATGACGACACACCAAAGCCGTTCAAAGCCTGAGCTATGTACAGACGCGAGAAAATGATACGAGAAAATGAATGTCTAGTTCCCAGACCCCATCTCAAAGGTCTGACGTTAGCCAGGCTATTTTGCAACAAAATACCAAGAGCAAGGTCATGTACTGGGTGCAACTTTATAAAACTGTAAAAGAAGGGTAATCTGTTTTATGGCCTGCTCTGCACATTACTTTTCAATATTTCTGATGGGGGATATGGGTTTTAAAATCATAGTATTTGAAGTATCATATTATCTGATTAAGAACCATAATGACATGGCAGTGTGTTCTAAAATGCATCTGTGAAATGACTGCAATTATATCTGTGTAGAGACACTTTTACCTCAAAGTAGTCATTGCCCACATGCTGTGTGTCAGAGGTCTTAGGGGTCAAATAGTCCAGTGCTAAAGACACATATCCATGTGATGCCAGCAGAGCAGAGCGGTACTCCACCAAGCCTCCACCACCTCCCCATAGGTCCAGCAGACCAGGGAAAGGTCCAGGCCCTAAAAAATAATTTTATTCCGCATTTTCAGTTGCTCGAAATCTCTTCATGTCAACCAATTCATAATGAACACCTGGTTTCAGTTTATTTCCATATTATTTCTATTATTCGTTAAAGTAATTGCCCAAATGGCTAGCCAGGGTGAATCTAGACGAACATTTGGCAAATTTGAGTTTGATCTGCAGGTCCATCTGGCAAAGAGGCCATTCACTCCAATTTCCAATATTCCAAAAACCTGGGCATCAATCACAACAGCATATGTTATCTCCTTCATTGGTTTGATTGGACTTAGGTCTATCTATGCATCCAGAGGCTTTTTGATCGGCTTCCGTTAGTGACGCCCCTTGGAAATGGGAGGTGAATGAACCTTGTCCTAACCAGGCTACCAAATGGCAGAATGGTATTCCTTTTCTTCTTTGTGTCTATCTTATCTGTTTTAATTCATCTGGAGGATGCTCTGTGTTGACAAAGGACTTTGGTACTTCAAAAATAAAGAGACTGAAACGGGACAATCCACTGAATAGATTAACTGTATCTGGAGACACAATGTTTTGACTAAATTACTTTTGTAAGCTGTGTGTAAACAAATTATGCAAAATTGTTAAATGAGTTACCTCCAACCTTGACAGTTGAGTCACTAAATATGTTCACCTGGAGGTAAGAACAGAGTCCCACTGATTCCGTTCTCGGTGATGCAAACCTTCTGAACACCAGGAGCCATGTACCAGCGTTCAGCCACAGCACAGGCCAGAGCCTTTGTGTCTTTAAAACCTTCATGCATGTGGTCTCGGTAGACTGAAAGGTGGACAACCAGTGGAGTGTGCACATCCTTCTTCCGAAACCTGACACAGATCAACGGAACAACTTAAGACACAATGTCACCTGCTAAACTTATATAATCAAAAATACAGAAACAATGTTTCACTTCACCTGAGACCTGGTCTACTTCCAGGGATTGGTTTCATGCTCCACAAAAGACCCATAGGCTCGACACCATCATAGGACCCTCCAATACTGGCATCCTTGGCAACTAAGAACCAACAGCACAACACAACACACTTGAAAACACAGGCTATATTTCTTGGCTGTGAATGACTTCCTACAATGAGAACTATGAAAAAATCGGAAGAACTAGGATCTAAATAATTTTACCATTAACAGATCCCCTGTCATCACTGATGTAATGACCAAACGCCTCCCAAAAGTCATCATCTTCACTGTGAATTAGAGCATGTATAGTGACCGCCAGTCCAGGAGGCAAGTGCTGAACAAGTACAACACAGTTGTCATCAACGCTACTACGGCATGGACGAACGAAAATCACGGGGCAAGGTTCCTTCCCTGACATTCTGCACTGGCACACTCGTTGCTGTCATACAAATGACCTAGCCTACATTTGTGCTAAGGCTAAACCTACTGTTATGAGGACTTTGTACTAACTACTTCTTCAGACATCGGGCACAACTAACTGTTGACCCACCTATTTCTCTACAGCTGTAGCCTGCTGTCAAAATAAAAGTCAAAAGTGTTAACGATAGGCTACGTGGTAGCCTAGTGTAGGCAAAGCACTATGCGTACATTAGGTGTGGGGGGCTTTTTTGGTTTTGATTGAAAAAGTAGGCTACATGTAAGTAAGTAAGTAGGCTATTTGATGACAGGTGATTTGATATAATCCCCTTTGGTCTCGAAACACTAGCAAAGTCATTTTAGGCAAGTCCCTCCACTCGGTGGCCATATACCAACGTTTTATGGGCACTCATCGGGCACAGTCTTTGGGTCGAACTGCGCGTGCGCAAGGCTTCACGACACCAATCTTGCTCCAGCGGCGAGATCACAACACATGATTGGCACGATGTCTTCACAACACACCATATGATTGGCTCAATGTATTCACATCACACCACATGATTGGCTCAATGTATTCACATGTCGACGTTTTGCCGAGGAAGGGGTGGGATATGTGTAGACAACGGCCATATTGGCGTGACAAACTAGCCCCATGCATTTCTATGGAGTATTTTTTGAGTGCTGTGTCTCCACATTAGAAAGTCTCTGACACTAGTGAACTTGACTGTGGAGAGACATGAAAACATTAGGGCCTAGCCTTATTATTTTTGACAAGTGCTATGTGTGCAATTTGATTGTTCACTCTTTGGTGTACTGGTCTTGAAACAGTTCTTTTTTGTTGAGTTATGTTAATTTTATTTTTACCAACTGCTGTAAAATCAGAATAAAGTACAGCATATCACCAATACACACTTTAAGGGTCTATTTCCATTTTGAAAGGTGAATAGGCTGCCAATTTTAGAGCAGTTTTAAATCCAGCTATGGGTCCCATGTTAGATGTAGGGAAAGGAGTTAAGGAGTTGGCATATGGACAAATATAAAGACGGAAATGTCCAAATAACTCAACTTTTTCACTCTGCTTCATTTTGAAATAACCTATACAATGATCTTGTGGTGTCCTTCAATTCATCCTGCCATTTAGCTATGGCCCAGGTTGCAGTAGACTATTCTGGGCAAAATATCATTGTTCAATAATAGCCTGCCTATGAATTATTGATTTACAGATCATGGCCTTGATATTATCTAAACTGAGAAAGCTGTTATTGGGAGAGAAATGTAGAAACAGGATATGATCATAAGCAAAGCACTCTGTAAAAGAAAATATGCTGGCTATTAATCTGTTTCTTTGAGGGACATTGTCTCTTGGTATTGTATTTCTTGAAAGTTTTTGAACAATTCTTCTAACATGGGGTATTGTAAAACAGTAGGCCTATTTAGTAGGCCTCTAACACAAGTGCAGCTTGATTACTGACTGAGCTTTTTTTTAGGTTTGCACAAACTATTTCTAAAAAGGCATTCAGAACATGTTTGATGATGGTGGAGGTTATTGTCCAGTGTAACAAAACCAGTGGCTATTCATTTTTTCCTAGAGTGCTGATGAATATTATGAATGTGGATAATACAGTGATTTTACAGAATGTTAAAAGTTGCAATTGGTGAATAAACTCTTTTAACCTTTAAACACTGTTCATTGCTACCCCCCTTAATTTACTGTTCGCGGTCAAACTTGACCGGACAGTTTTAACTGCTCCTAAATACCAATACCATGACAAAAAGTATTATTTAATAGAACATTATTTTAAACAGACCCTTATTAGAACATTAACATCTACATCATCTGTGTTTGTGTGTCGGGGTGGGTGTGTTTCTGTATGTGTGTGAATATGTGCGAACACTGGTGGTTCACATGCACAGTGGCAACATGACAACATGAACTGACAACATGTACTGAGTGTGTGTGTGTGTGTGGGTGTACATGTGTATGTACTGTATGTGTGTCTGTTTTGTGTGTGTGTGTGTGTGTGTGTGTGTGTGTGTGTGTGTGTGTGTGTGTGTGTGTGTGTGTGTATGTCTGTTTGTGTGTCTGTTTGTGTGTGTGTGGGTGTGAGTGTTTCCGTGTGTGTACATGCATGTGTGTGCAAACATTGGTGGTTTTCCTGCACATGTGGCAATATGACAACATGAACTGACAACATGAACTGTGTGTGTGTGTGTGTGTGTGTGTGTGTGTGTGTATGCGTCTGTTTGTGTGTGTGTGTTTCTGTGTGTGCATGCCTGTGCGAAGATTGGTGGTTCACATGCACAAGTGGCAACATGACAACATGAACTGAAAACATGAACTGTGTGTGTGTGTGAGTGGGTGTACATGTGTGTGTGTGTGAGTGGGTGTACATGTGTGTGTGTGTCTATTTCTTGTGTGTGTGGGTGTGTTTCTTTATGTGCGTGAATGGCTATGTTTACGAACATTGGTGGTTCACACGTACAAGTGGCAACATGACGTGTGTGCATGTGCATGTGTGTGGGAACATTGGTGGTAAGTAGTAGGAGTGTGTGTAAGGAGATGTCTTTTATCTCCTGGATGAAAATTATACTCTTTCCCATTTATTTCCTATGGCGGGCATTTTTGACCGTAAACAAAAAAAGTGTTTCTACGTTGAATAAATCACTCAAAATTCAAAGAAAGTAGTCAAAATAAAGTCTATGTGTTCAAAAGTCTTTTGTGAAGGATATCATAAGATCTTGAGGCAATCTGATGAAAAATGCCATATTTATGGTAGGCCTACAGGGAAGGGAATTTTTGACTGGAACAGTGTTAGAAGGTTAAGAGGTGGATAAACTCTATTTCTGAAATTTCAGAGGTGGATAAAACTTGCGTTTAGTCTTCACTACATCCTGGATGGTAACGTTACCTTTACTGTGGTAACGTTATAATATAATATTTCTGACCCGGAAATCTAACCAAAGCACGATTCAGGTCACCTGATCAACACAGCCGCATTGTGTTGTTTTGAGGAAAATTTGCTAGCTAGCGAGTCAGCCTGCCTGCTAGCAGAAGCTGCTGCTAATAGTATTATTTCACAGAGAATACCACCGTTAATTGTTTGTTTTGATGAAAAATCAAAGTTCAGATACGGAATTTAATTAGAATCTCAAAGGTTGTCTTGGATACTCCATTGTATCCTTCAAATTTTTGCCTCAAAGCACGAGCGGCTCCCGTTGGATGCGACGATTCAGAAGGAAATCACTGCTGTTTTGGAGGCCTTAGCTACATTAGAGTAGCTAGCTTAGCCTGCTTCAGCCATTCGAGCGGAAGGTCTCGAAGTACTAAGGTGGGGATATTTTGTTTAACGTTCGATATATTCTTAAATGTATCGATTGCTGTTTTAATGGGATGCAATAAGTAGTACGTGTATTATACTTGACATATTGAAACAGTATCGTGTTTATAACTGGCGTTATAGCTTGCATCTGGTCAGCTAGCAACGGCTATGCGGAATCCACTTGTTCTCTATCGACAGCTAACGTTAACGTTATTGCTAGCTGAGATGGACATGTAACCTAAACCTAACGTTAGTGTGTCTTGGACCCATTTGACGCCATGTTGCTGTTTCTAACTTAATTCAACACCCTGTCGTTAAATTGATTGTGCTACATTACGGGATTGACCATTTTATAATCATTAACGAAAATGTTCAACTAGACGGATGGCCGACTGTTGTCAATCAACATTAACGTGAACGAATTTGACGATAACTTAATGTTAGCGTTAACAGTTACTGGTTGTGATTTAGAGCACGGAAGTGCATTCTAGCATTCTATGTATTAAGTGTGTGCACTGTCCAAATTGCTGGTTAGATGAAGTTAAATCGCCAGGCAACAGTAACGTTAACGTAACGCAAACTGTGACCCTTCCGATGATAACTTAGCTGTTTGTTACTTTGCTCTCAAGCGATAATTAGCTGTAGCCAACGGCAACCATGTTAGCTATCGATAGGATAGCTAGCTGGGTCGCCTGCTAGCTTCTGACTTCTGAAACTCAGTGCTTCAGGACAGACACCGAGGTTAACCACGCCCCATTGCAGGGTTTATACACGCCCTTGTTGACCGATTTTCATGTAGCAACTTGAAGCCTTTGTAAAGTTGCTTCTTCTTAAACCATACTGAACCGTTGCTGCATATTGCTGCTTTTAACACTGTGTTTATGCCTAGCCTGTACGTTGTGTTTTGATTAAGAACTCTGTAGCAGTCAACTGTTGTACTATGGCATAGAAATATGTTTCATTGCTAACGCATAATCTTATTTGCCTGTATGACAAAATAAAGAGAATATTCACTGAAACTGCTATGAAACACAATAAGAAGAAACGTGCATGTTCCATGTGGTTTGACTTCCTCTTTTATGCTGTAGGCTCTACTAGTGTCTAGTGAAAAACACTAGACTCAAGTAGGTTTCATGTATGGTCTTTTCTCAGTATTGTCACTTGTACCATAAATTAGCCGTTTAACCATAATACGTTTGCTGTTATGGTTCAAGAGCTAATGCAACATACAAGATCATAATGCAACATACATTTTTCTTACATCTCTTTATCATTGTAGATATCTCAGGTGCTAAAAATGAAGAAAAAGACTCGACACCATAGAATTTCTCAGCAGAGGCCACCATCACCCATCAAACCATCTCGCAATCGGGAAACTCTGACATATGCACAGGCTCAACGCATGGTGGAGCTGGAAGTTGATGGCAGAGTGCACAGGATCAGCATCTATGACAAGCTTGATGTGCTTAATGATGATGACCCCGTAGCACAAGAGATCAACGAGTGTAACAGCAACAAGGAAAACAGCGAGAAGCCACAGCAGGTCTTGGTGCGCTCTGCACGCCTTAAAATCAACCAGGAGAAAAAGACCGCTGCCTTGACTAGTGCACAGGGTGCAACTGTGCAGGGAAATGCATTGCCTGAACCGAAGATTCGCACTGTGGAATACAATCTCCCACTGGTTCCTAGAAGGCCATCCAACTACTACACCTATGTGGAGAAGACCTCAGAAGAGCTGGATGAGGAGGTTGAGTATGACATGGATGAGGAGGACTATGCCTGGTTAGAGCTGGTAAATGAAAAGAGGAGGGGTGAGGGCTTCAGCCCAGTCTCCCAAAATGTCTTTGAGTTCCTCATGGACCGTTTTGAGAAGGAGTCCTTCTTTGAGACCCAGGGAAAAGTTGATCCTCAGTCACTGATCGATGAGGATGCCGTTTGCTGCATTTGCATGGATGGTGAATGTCAAAACAGCAATGTTATTCTCTTCTGTGACATGTGCAATTTGGCAGTACACCAGGAATGCTATGGCGTGCCCTATATTCCTGAAGGCCAGTGGCTTTGCCGCCACTGTATGCAATCACCCTCCCAGGCCGGTGAGTGTGTCTTCTGCCCCAACAAAGGTGGTGCGCTCAAGAAGACGGATGATGACCGCTGGGGTCACGTGGTGTGTGCTCTGTGGTTGCCCGAGGTTGGGTTCACCAACACGGTCTTCATCGAGCCCATCGATGGTGTCGCCAACATCCCACCAGCCCGCTGGAAATTGACGTGCTATCTCTGCAAAGAGAAGAGTGTGGGAGCTTGTATTCAGTGTCACAGAGCCAACTGTTACACTGCCTTCCATGTGAGCTGTGCCCAAAAGGCTGGGCTGTACATGAAAATGGAGCTGGTTAAAGAGGAGACCAAGGAAGGCTCTTCTGCTTTCTCAGTGAAGAAGACGGCTTTCTGCGGAACACACACACCAAATGGTTGCACTAGGAGGCCGCTTGGCATTTATGATGAGGCATCGTCCAAAAATGACCTCAAGGATGATCTTAAAGGTACAAGGAAATTGAAACGTGTGCAAAAGAAGATCAAGAAAACTGTTCCTGAACCTGCAGCAGTTGTCCCATCTGTTTCTGTGCCTAGTATAACTCAAACAAGGTAACTTTTTCATTGCTATTATTATTTGCTTTACTATACAGTAGAAATAATTATGGTCATTAAGGTGTTTGTTTTGGCTTTCTCAGTATATATTGTCATTGATGTTCTTTACTAGTCTACATAAGGAATTTTCCTAATAGTTGCATGGTTTATTCTCTCCATTTTTGAAAATAAAATTCAGGTAGGAAATTCCTCGTTTGTATTCTATGATTGACCGGACATGTCTCATTTCCTTTTATTTCAGCTTCAACACAATCTTAAATCAAGTTTCAGTGCAGAGGAAGAGGTTGTTTGTGGAGAGTGTGCTCAGTTACTGGGTGCTGAAGAGACAAGCGCGGAATGGTGTGCCCCTTATTAGGCGGCTCCACACAACCATACTGCCTGAGAAACCTCCTGAGCCAGTGAGTTCAAACCATTTGATTCGGTCTGCAGACATGACTTGTGGCCTTCTGTACACAGTTGTTTTGTACCAGGCTCTTGACTCCCCCTGTTCTTCCAGCAGGAGCATGAGGAGAAGGATTGCCACAGCCGGAAAGAGCAGCTGAAGGAATGGCACCGCTTGCGCCATGACCTGGAACGTGCTCGCTTACTGCTGGAGCTGATCCGCAAGAGGGAAAAACTCAAGAGAGAGGAGGTAACAGGGCACACCTTAAGGGAGCAATGGCATTTTAGTGTGACCAAAAGAAAGGGGCAGCAAGAGGTGTCATGATAACGTCAGAGAGCATTCATTCAAAAAAGTGCTGTCCATATGATATTTACTTGGATGCTGCCTTATCCGGCAGACACTGCGTCTTTTTCAGTTGATTAAGAAGTGCTAACTCACTCTTAGTGTCAAATGTAACATTTTCCTCACACTCGCCCCTTGGCACAGTACATCTGATTTGTATTTGTCCTTCGTATATTTTTACTCGCCCAGAAAAGTCACAGTTTCATGAAACAGTTAATTTATTACATTGTAATGTAATCTTTCTTACTTTGCCCCATGCAATTAGCTTCAACCTCTTAGAAACATAGGTGAACTGAACAGGCTTGTGACTAGCAGAAAGCTGATAATGGCCTAAATGGGCCAGTGACTTGCCAACCCATATACTCTTTCACTGGCCAGGGCCAGTACTTATGTTGAACCTTGGACTCGATTGCTGTGCTCACACTACAAGACAGTGGACAAAAATGACTGACATGCTAGAAAACTGATTGTGATATCTTCGGATATTGTGAACTTGCTCAAACTACATGACCGATTGATCGAACAGGAATTTGGTCAGATTAAAATGTGTATTTGATCCGACTGATTCAGGGCTATAATCGCATCAAAACTGCTTTGTCTGCTTGGCATTCCATTTACACCAGCAGTAATGGTGCATGTTGTGCTCTGTGAGGACTGTTGTGATCTTTGTGTCTTTTGTCCATGATGTAGATGAAGATCCAGCAGTCTGTGCTTGAGATGCAGCTCACTCCGTTCACCATTCTGCTGAGAGCGGCTCTAGAGCAGCTCAAAGACAAGGACCAGACTAAGATCTTTGCTCAGCCTGTCAGTGTCAAAGAGGTAAGTCCCTACAATAACACATGCGTTCCCCCCCCCCCCCCACACACACACACACACACCACCTCCACCACTACCACCCTCCATAACATTTAAACAAATTTCAACAATTAACTCCTTGAAACTGATGGATGCTTGTTCGGTCAAACTTCACACATACATAATAGCATAGAGTTAGTCTTTTTTTAAAGTTTATTTCTTAATCCAATTTTCAGAAACAGCTTTCTCAGAATCAGCGGGTGTACTCTCTCAAGTGTGGCATAGTGCCATATGACTAAATTATAGCAGAATCAGTGTTCTGTAATGGCATTGTTAATATCTCCAGTCACCCTTTTTTTGTAGTTGATAATTAGGCATTTTAAAGAGGCTGATCACTGAACAAATGACACATTGAGACTACCCTCTATCAAAAGATCTTTACTGTGTATGTTACACTAAGCATGGCACAGTCATTGAAGTAAATGGGGTTGCTTTTAGCTTTTTGGTTAGCTTGCCTCTACTGTGGTCAGAGTTGAGGTTTGAGCTCAGGGGGTGGTTGTGACCCAGATCGGATGTATAGAATGGAGGGATTAATGCACCACAGGTCATTGAGTTGATCTCATGGCTGCACAAGTTATTAAAAGGCAACCATGGCTTTTAGCCTTGTGGTGTGCTTGTCTTGCATGCTCAAGGTCCCAGATATCTGCCACATGGTGGACCAGTTAGAGTCCAGACCTAGTCCACGTTGAGGGGCACAGGGTCAGTGTAATTTAGGCCAGTGGGGTGGTGCTGTGTAACTTCCACTCCCTGAGGCCATACAGTCATGTGACTAGCCGTCATGACTTCAGCCTCGTGGTTAGCATGCCTGTCTCCCATGTCTCGGGTTCAACTGCCAAAGGCAGGTTACTAAAATATAGACGTCCTTTTTGGGTTTCAAGTGTTGTCAAACATGTTGAATCTTTGTGTTGTATCTATGTATTAAGCTTAACAAGTAAGTACAATTATCAAGTAGCTTGGTGGTGTACAGTGAATGAGGTTCTGAGAAGGCAATAGAAAGAGCAAAAAAAGAAGTACTTCTGTAATAAGTAAATCAGACAAGCAAACAAATTCAGAGGCATGTGATATGAATGAATTAAAAGAATGACTCTGTACTGGCTTTACCCTCAGGTTCCAGATTATTTGGATGTCATCAAACACCCAATGGACTTCTCTACAATGAGGAAACGTATAGACGCTCATGGTTATAGAAACCTTGATGAGTTTGAAGAGGATTTCAACCTCATCATTGCTAACTGCATGAAATACAATGCCAAGGACACATTCTTCCACCGTGCTGCTATACGTATGCGGGACCATGGTGGTGTGATCCTCAGGAAAGCCCGTCGAGATGCCGAGAGGATTGGCTTTGACTTCCCCAGCGGATTGCATCTACCTGAGCCGCCCAAGCTGGAGCCAACGCCCACCTTCTCTTGGGAGGATGGTAAGAGATGCTACAAATCCGCTGAACTAAACACTGAAAAAAAATATATCTTACCAAGTGTTATAATCTTATATTAAGATAAAAAAACTAGTTAGTATTGTTTTTAGTGAAAAGATACTTACTTTGAGGTCTCTTGTAAGATTATTTGACTTAAGTCAAAATCTTCTTAAATTAAGACATAAAAACAAGTAAATTTATCTGCCAGTGGAGTATGTATTTTTTTTTATCTTAATTTAAGATAAGATTGAAGATTTAAGGCTATTTAAGGTAAATTTACTTACTTCACTGGCAAATCTTAATTTTAAGTCTTATTTTAAGTCAAATAATCTTACAAGAAAGTTCAAAGTAAGTATCTTTATACTAAAAACTACTTAGAACACTTGGTAAGATATCATTTTTTGCAGTGATATTATTGTCATTTTTGTGTCATGTGCCAAATGTTGTGCTCCTGCCCTTGTCAGTTGACCGCCTGTTGAATCCAGTGAGCCGCAAACACATGTCTCGGGAGGAGCAACTGAAACAGCTACTGGACCACCTGGACCTGCTGAGCAGCATGAAGTCCAGCCCATCACGAAACAAACGGCTCAAGCTGCTCAAGAAAACCATCAATGATGTTCGCAATGAGATGAGCATGAGCAGCCAGTGTCCTCCCCCTGACAACATAAAACCTGTGGAGCAGTTAAAGGAACTTCCTGCTGAACCAGTCACACAGGAAAAGGGTGTGTGTCTACAGACGTTTATGCTTTACACTGTTGGAGTGTTCTGTGTTAAGTCTTATTGGTGAATATGTTAAAACTCTTAATACATGAAGAATGTTTTTTAGGTACATTCTATAACACTTTTCATTCTTTAATTTGTCAGTTTTACAGAAAATAGTGCTTTAAAATAGCTGAAATATTACAGTTGACAACTAACAACTTTCTTTGTTTGGTAATTTGCGTACTTCTAGAAGACCAGTCTTTAGCTCCCAAACTGGAGTCACCTGACCGCTTACCTCAAATTGAGATCTCAGTGAGTGAACCAGAACCCCCAACAGTAAATCAAGTGGACGCCACTCCAGATGAGAGTTCAAAGCCAGACACACTGGACGGAGAAGATACCTCAGTGGCCAGTGGGGACAGCCCAGACCTGCTGTTGCCCACCAGCAATCTGAGGTTAGTTGCCACCTCCACGCTTGCTGAGCCCTCCACTACTGTCAACCGCCGGACTGCTGTCCTCTTCCGCAAATCTAAGAGCGTTAGCCCACAGAAGCCACCGAAGAGCCCAATCCGAGGCCCTCAGCTGGGCACCACTACCTTCCTGTCCGTGGTCATCCCCAGGCTAGAGACCCTCCTCCAGCCCAGGAAGAGAACCCACAGTGCCAGTAGTGATGGACTGGCTGACGACGAGGAGTCTCCCATCAAACGCTTGGACACAGGTAAGTCATTCCATGTTATACAATGCCATATTCTGTGTTCTTACAAAAAATTATTAGATGGTCATCTCAAAGTGATTTGATTACTTTTTGATCCATAAATGTTCTTTAGTCCACAAGTCACAAGATAACTAAAACCTGCTATTGACTCACACAACCCAAGTGTGTTGGTGTGTTGGCTAATATATTGCTGTGATCTCCCTTTGTTGTAGGTCTGTATAATGGCTTTGTCATCAAGCAGGAGCTGGGGGTCACTAGGTCACTGGAGCCTCGCCGGCGCTGTGTCTCGGAGTCCAGCATATCGTCCAATGGCAGCGCGCACAGCACAGCAAGGTAGTGGCAGCTAGTTGTCTGAGTGGAATAACAGTGACTGGAAGAGATGAGTGCATGGAGATGGTCACTTCTGACCCATTGTCTCTCAACCCGACATCTTAAAACATTTTCCTGGGACTTAAAAGAAGAAATCCAGCAAGTTTTCACATAGATCTCCGTTTCGGAGAGGTTTTACCTAGCTTGAGTTGCTACACCCAGCAGCTAACGCAACCAGGCAGCTACAGTGCTACAGTCTGTGGGCATGTCTGTGAGCTCCCATGTACATGCCCCCAGAGTGAAGCGCTGTAGCCTCCTGGTTGCGTTAGCTGCTGGGTGTAGCAACTTGAGCTAGATAAAACCGATTGTTTTCATTTGTTTACCAACAGTACTCGGTGACCTTGAGAAACGGACATCTATGTGAAAACTCCCCAGATTTTTCCTTTAACTGCAGCTGTGTGTGTGTGTGTGTGTGTGTGTGTGTGTGTGTGTGTGTGTGTGTGTGTGTGTGTGTGTGTGTGTGTGTGTGTGTGTGTGTGTTTGTGCGTGTGCGAGAGTGAACACCTAAAGACTCTAGATGTTGGATCAATGTCTAAATGCAAAAACCTGCTTTCTTTTCCCCATCATGCATATACAGTACCAACAGTGCACCCAAAAGTGGACGAGAGAAGCCAGCGTTGGCGCGGAGAAACACTGTTGATGATAAAAAAGATTTAATTTCATCCATGGAAACTGAAACCAAAGCTAATGGTTCAATAGGTGAGTATCACACAGAGCTTGAATATACAGTAGTTTGCTACAGTTTTACTCCACTGATATTAACTACATAGTATTTGCCTGATCATTTCTGTTTAGAAGGAACAATGTTGCAATGATTTTCCATTTGTACCTTTTGCACTATTATTCCATTGGTATCAGGGATTTCTGTATCTATGTACAGTGAGACTCATACGTTTTTGAACCCATGCTTACAGTTGACCTGTAAAAACCTTTTATCACATACCCTTCACCATATCTCACGATTGGCATGGCGTACTTGCCATAAGATCATCTCTCAATGCAAATCAAACCAGCTATTAGGCTAGCTGAAATAAAACCATCCCAATCTCTGGGAAGTATGGTGAAGGGTATGTGATGATGTGGGGCTATTTTAATTCCGAAGGCCAAGGGAACTTTATGAGGATGCATAGTATCCTGGATTCATGAAATAGCTGGCCTTTAAAAATAAAAATCTATGGGAATTTAACATAGGAGTGTGAATACTTATGACTCCTGTGTTTTAAGGAAGAATATTTATTTACGATACAATTTTCATTCACAAAGAAAATTGGTGTCCTTAAAGGAACACGCCACCCAAAATCAGTAGTGATATATGTTCTTACCGTAACTTTCACGAGTTGAGTCGTACCTCTCCCGCGTCGGTAGGTGCACTCAAACGCTCTGTCGCGCGGCGCGAATGTGTTAGCATGTTGCTATGCTAGCGGGCTCTGCCGTGGCCGTAGAGAGAGGCACATAGCAGTATTCAAACACCTCCACGTTTTACCTACTTAAATACAGTTGCAGGAGTAGTTGATGAAAAATGTTAGGGCACACAACATGAAACGTGACGATTTTCCAAGCGAATAAACATGAGAACTACAATGTGTGGCGCAATAGCACTTGGGAGTACTTCGACCTAGCGTGGTAATATTATTAACACCTAATTGTAGATCCTATCCACCACAGAGTTTAGAATCCATGCTGGATCGACCCTCAGCCTCTCCCTCCCCTCTGAGCGAGAGAGGCACACACACTAGAGGTGGTGGCTGGTTGTTTTAATGTAGGCTATATGGGTGATGCAGCGCTGCTGACGTGAGGCTAGAAAGCCCTTGCCTGTTCTAGAAAGACTGATCTAATGCAGCAAATATATTAAAAGGCAAAAGTCGTACATTGGCTAGGCCTATCCCCAGAATATCAGCAGCAAACTCAGTCTCTGTCGCGCAAAACAGTCTCCAAATAAAACGCACATCGGCCTGTTGCCTATTCTGCCAGCTTGTGACAATATATCGTCCAAAATGCTTGATTGCATTGCATTCTCCACATTTTTAGCTACATTTTCATGTACCACATCAGCATTTTTGTTCAGTGAATCTTTTGTAAATTGCTTTACAATTACCGTCGGGCCTATAGGCCTATTGCCTGGCTTGCCTCAGCCTCGGTCACGTCCTTTTACAATTTTATCATTGTAATAAAAAACGCAATTTGCCACATAATTTCAGCATGCTCCTGGCCAACTAATTAATGCCTATTGTACTTTATTTTTTGCAAAAAGAAAGAAATCCTTGATAAAATAACAAGTCATTCACATTATAGGCTACTTTACACACTGTTATGTCAGGTTGACTGACAAGCCTGTTCTGAAGACTCCCATTCATTTTGACTGCACGAGCGCGTCTTTTTCAGACAGACATCGCAATTAATTTTATAGCAGGCCATCGGACAAATATGACGCCTCGATATTAAAGAAACTCCGACTCCATTCATTCTGAAAGTCCACCGCACAACAATGCAACGTGCATGTTCACATTTTTAGTAACAACCGCCAAACTTGCTTGCTTGCCTTACACATCTAAGTTTTCCGACTATTTTTCTTACCTTCTTTTTCCGCTGTGGATGTTAGTGAGTTTGTAGAAGTTTTAGCTCTTACGTTCTGAACATCTCGCACTGCCATCGCCCGATGTCATTTCTTAGTCATATCACTCTCTGTCTCTCTTTTAAATGCCTATTCCCTGAATGGTAGGCTACAATTATGTGTTTTATATATAGGCTAATATCTAAACAAAATAACCCAGGCAGTCTCATCTAGGATATAACACAGGTTGAAGTTGGTTCTATTTAGGGAGGTGAACATCTGTAGATGACTCAGAAATGACATCGGAAGACAAGGAGTGAATATGGCAAGAGGCAAGCCGAAGTCTGCTGACAAGGGCCCGACGGTAATTGTAAAGCAATTTACAAAAGATTCACTGAACAAAAATGCTGATGTGGTACATGAAAATGTAGCTAAAAATGTGGAGAATGCAATGCAATCAAGCATTTTGGACGATATATTGTCACAAGCTGGCAGAATAGGCAACAGGCCGATGTGCGTTTTATTTGGAGACTGTTTTGCGCGACAGAGACTGAGTTTGCTGCTGATATTCTGGGGATAGGCCTAGCCAATGTACGACTTTTGCCTTTTAATATATTTGCTGCATTAGATCAGTCTTTCTAGAACAGGCAAGGGCTTTCTAGCCTCACGTCAGCAGCGCTGCATCACCCATATAGCCTACATTAAAACAACCAGCCACCACCTCTAGTGTGTGTGCCTCTCTCGCTCAGAGGGGAGGGAGAGGCTGAGGGTCGATCCAGCATGGATTCTAAACTCTGTGGTGGATAGGATCTACAATTAGGTGTTAATAATATTACCACGCTAGGTCGAAGTACTCCCAAGTGCTATTGCGCCACACATCGTAGTTCTCATGTTTATTCGCTTGGAAAATCGTCACGTTTCATGTTGTGTGCCCTAACATTTTTCATCAACTACTTGTGCAACTGTATTTAAGTAGGTAAAACGTGGAGGTGTTTGAATACTGCTATGTGCCTCTCTCTACGGCCACGGCAGAGCCCGCTAGCATAGCAACATGCTAACACATTCGCGCCGCGCGACAGAGCGTTTGAGTGCACCTACCGACGCGGGAGAGGTACGACTCAACTCGTGAAAGTTACGGTAAGAACATATATCACTACTGATTTTGGGTGGCGTGTTCCTTTAAAGGTTGGATATTTCCTCATTTTTTTTTACTTAAGTGTTACTTAATGTAAGGCATTAAGATCAATTTCCAAAAGATAATTTTATATTCCTCTTTTTTGTCAACTTTAGCATGGGTTCAAGAACGTAGGAGTCTCCTTGTATGTAGAGTATGTATTGCGCTCTGCCTCGTGCTGTGTCAGTGTGTGAGTGTTGCTCTGTGTTGTGCAGATCACCGGTTCCAGGATGCTCCGTGTGTCAGAGCTCCATCCCAGCGGCGTGCGCATCACGGTGGCCCCGGGCGGGCGGGGGGTCGGAGAGGAGAGGCCGTGCAGGTCCACGGAGAAACGCTCCCCCGCCCCCTCCTCCGGCAGCAAACCCAGCTGGTAAGAGCTGCCCTGAAGCACCCATGATCACATGCTGTAGAATGCAGCTACACAAACTCTCGCCAGTAATCTGTTGCAGTCTAATGTGACGGCAAACAAGAGAGGATGAAGACGATGGGGTTGGATGGTGTCTCAACGTGTGTGGTTTTATTTTCCTGTAGGCAATGGCGTCCTAACGCTCAGAAGATCCTAACCCTTAGCCAGGACCAGAACGTCTCTGAGAAGAAGGCCAACTGCATTGCCGCGCTGGCAGCCTCTGTTTCCTCTGTGTCCACACGAGCTGGGTTGTGGACGAGCCGTTATGCAACTTCACGTGACATAGATTGAGCCTTGTCTGTGCCTCTCTTATAGGATCTCTCAGGCATCCAACTCCCAGCAGCCCAGGACTAGTGGCCCAGAGGCCAGGCCAGGCAGGGTTAGGCATCTTGAATGGTTTCACTCTGATCCGCTGGGAATCAGCTGGACAGTCCCCCCCCTCTCATGTGCTGCAAAGGCTGCTGCAAACCCCTCTGCCATCATGACATGCACTCCCACCATCACCCCCCCCCCCCCCCCCCCTGCAGTAGCTGAGTATTTAACTAATCTGTAAATAGTCTACCAACACTAATTTATTTTCCTCATTGCTGGTACTCAGTGTGACCTCTCTTTTAGTATGTATACTGTACACAAATGTGAGTCCCTCACATCAATGTGGTGTGTCTTTACTGGTGCTACGACCTGTGCAATGTTTTGGCCACAAATGCATAACTCTACTAGGGCTAACTAATGGAGTGTTTCTCAGTGTATTTCCCATTACTTTAAGTTATTACAACAGAAGCAAGTTGGCATTAGCAACTGGCATTACAGTTACTTTTCTTTTCCATGATGCAAGATTTGTTTGTGCAGCTAAAAGTGTGTGTGTGTTTGTTTGTGTGTGTGTGTGTGTGTGTGTGTGTGTGTGTGTGTGTGTGTGTGTGTGTGTTTGTTTTATCACTCTTATGGTCATGACTTTTTAAGGTGTTTAACTTTTTGTTATATAAATACTAATCACCACTATAGTTATAAAATTAAGCAAGAGTGCATCTTTCACAAGTAGCCAATTTTTTTTTTTTTTTTTTTAATTTCCTTCCATGTCTGGACACAATGCTAGACCACCCGACATTAAGGCTACCTGAGTAAATAGGCTAGATTTACCAGACCTGATCTACAAAACAACGTTCCACAGTGGCCTACTTCCCAAATGTTTGTATTTATCTAGATATATAAAAATATATGTCAAAATCTGTGTAGTTTTTCCATAATGAGTATCTTTTTACTGAATTTTTAATTTTCAGGGATGTGTACATTTAATTGTAGGATAATATACCTGATACAAAAAACATTGAAAATAGTATATGTACGGTTTATTATTGAGAGAATGATGGCACCTCCTGTGATGTGGTTGCTAGTCACTGCTCTGTTGTTTTATACTGATCTGGTCGCTTGAACTTTGGAAATCTGTAACTTTCTGCATCAAGATAGCAATCTTGACATGCAATGGGTATACTTTCAAATACATTTTGTACAAAAATGCCTTGTATAGACTTTGTGTGTGTTTTTTGTTTTAATCCGTCGGATTGAAAATAAGATGATACTGTTCTGCAATGGAGTG
This sequence comes from Alosa pseudoharengus, assembly GCF_046254945.1. Taxonomy (NCBI): domain Eukaryota; kingdom Metazoa; phylum Chordata; class Actinopteri; order Clupeiformes; family Clupeidae; genus Alosa; species Alosa pseudoharengus. The sequence goes on from NW_027468565.1 coordinate 13,975,954, forward strand.
CAAGGAGAGTTGTTTGCTGGTGTGGTTAAGGGTTGAATGTTATTTTCTTGACCTTCTCAGATGTCCTTTGTAGCTAGTAGGTCACTTAGAGATTTACTAAGCTTATGTTGTTACCCTCTGTTGTGCCATGTGTTTGGGGATGTAACAGCTGCTCATCCGGACATAAAACTCCTCCTGGACCCATATTGGAAAGCCACTTCACACTCACTTCATACAATCCCTGTGGCCATCTTGCAGGGCATTCATAACAATGCATAATTTTCCACACACTGTCTGATTAAAGTATGATTTAACTGTACGAATGATATTACATTACAGCCATGTTACTGATTATGTCAATAAGTAGTTAGTAATTAATTGGATATTATAAGCCATTTACAAAATGCCCACACTTAATACTCCCTTATGAAATGTTTACATTCCCTCAAATTTGGATGTTTTTTTTAATTTTTTTTTTTATGTAATGTAATTATAGGCCTGGCAAGGGAAGTGCACATGGCATATAGCCCATAGTGTTGAAAGCACATTCATTATATAGATTGATGGAAAATTAAAAGCTTCAAGAAATATGTTACAAATCCACTACACGTCTTGTGGACCAATCTGGAATACAATCATCATATTCAATGCACCAGGTTCTTACTTTTTTTTTTTAGATTAAAAGATATGAGGTGAAAATTATAACTTCAGAAATGCCAAACTGACAGTGGCAGTGTCTATAAGACTCATCCCAATCAGATGAAAGCTTATCCCATGGGGCATCCTCTTTAACGAGTCTTTTATCTGTCGCTCAACTAGTGAGTAGCATCAGCTGTGTTTCCCTGTGCATACTTTTCTATTTGAATGCTGAGTTTTGTGTAAAAAACCTCTTAACTTTGTGTTAATGCAGTTAAAATAACAACACTGGCAAGATATACGTGCTTATGCAGGACACATTCAGATTTATTGAAGTCAACAGGCAATACCTTAGCTAATAAGAAATCCAGTAAAATATTGGAGTGATGTACATGTCACTGAAAGGTTTCATGATGAATGAAAATGTCTTTGCAAAAATATTTTATTTTATTTGTGTTGTCTCCTTTTGACAACATAGCCAGTATGCAGTAAATATGTAGAGAACAAAGCAAGCCAAAAAGTCATAATAGTATGCCGTAACTATGAATACCACAAACATCAACATGCATATGAGCACCCTAGAGGCATTTTCAACAGATAGACTCTGTGTCCAGTCAACCGTAGCAGTGTTTGCCTCTTCGTGGGCAAGCTGTGGGGCTGGGCTTCTGACCGCTTGTGGTTGCTTTAGATTTTGTTCATCAGTCTGTGCAACAGTAAGTTGATCATCTTCATCTATGGATTCAGTAATGCATGGCAATGCCCCGCCTGCCTTACTCACAGAGGACCTTTTGAAAACAGGGCTTTCTCTCTTTCCAGGGCTGGCTGAGTCTCTGAGTGCAGATTTCTGAGCTGCTCTCAGGGCATGCATGTACAGCTCCATCTCATCATCGGACACAGATTCTGCCGAGTTATCAGCTGACTCTGACCCCCCCTCTTCTACTATCAAGGAGCTCTCGTCCCCTCCTATTGGGTCATCCTCAGGTGTTCCTGCATGTTCTGATTCCAGGTCCACTGCACCCAACTCATATCTCTCTGTTATCTGGCTGCTTGCTTCCTCCACACCATCATGCTGTTTGGCAGGTATTTCATTGGGTTGTTCATTCTCTGTCAGTTTATTCCCTTGTTCACTTTCTTTGTCATCATCACTTTCTTCAGCTTCTGCGTCTGCATCTGCTTCTCCTGCCTCACTGTTTACCTGCTCCATCTCAGAGACAGGATCATTGGCATCATTGGCAATCCAAACTGAATCAGCACTGAAATAGCTGTAGTCCCCATCACACTGTTTTGCATTGTCATGATATGCTTTATGTTCATTCTCTGTTAACTCATAGTCGTTAGTTACTGCCTCAGTTCCCTTCTCTAGACTTACAAATTCGCCTTCATCTGGCTTATTCTGAATGTGGTGGTCTGTCATAAACAAGTCTCTGTTGATAACTGTCTCTTCTTGACAGGTTGAAGCATGAATCATTGAATCGGTGGCACAAATGTTAGCCTCCTCACTCATGTTCTCAGTGCTACCTGTGCAACGGCCCACTGGATGAGAGGCTGTTGCATCATCACAGTCAGGTAACGTCATATCACTCCAAGGCTCAGACTGGTCTTCTCCATCACACATATTTTCACCCACAGCTGTCTGTTTTGTTGATTCTCCATCACAGTACTGTTTGTTTGATTCTTTCTGTGTCTCAATCTTGCCGCTCTCTTCTTTCATATTTGCTTTTGCCAACTGGGTGGGTGATGTACGTCCCGGAAGTTGGACTTGAGTTGGGTCAGACTCTGTAGTAGGCACTATGATGTCTTCTAATGGTGGAAATGACTGTTGGATCCTGTCATCCAGGGTTTCTGCTTGAACTTCAGAAATACCTGAACCTATGACTGGCTGTGCAATGACTTTATCAATTAAATTGCCATCCCTGTGTAATTCATTCATTGATTCGGTTTCTGTATCGTTAGTCTCCCCCTCTGCTTCAGCTTTACTTCCTTCATTTGGGTTGTTTGTGAACTCTGTGGAGATAAGTGGTCTGTGCTGTTCAGTAGTGACACTTGTAGCATCTTGATCATGTGTAATGATTGGCATATTTAGCGTATGTCTTTGTCCTACCTCAGTGTATCTGCCAATGCCATGTTGTGGTGCAGTCTCATATTGCTCTGCTTTGTGGAGATTTTTAAATGGTTCTGCACCCCTCGATTTCAGAAGAGTGTTTTCGTCATCAGTTTGGATGTCATTTTTAGTAGGCATTTGTATCGTATGTAATATGTGGGCCCCATGGTTGTGGGAGGTGTCCTGGTTGTCAGGATTAATGACTGCTTGAGCCACTTTCTCCTGCCCTTCACTGAATGTGTCTTTTTTAGTTTGGGTGAGTGATTTGGAGTGTTCTTCACCGTCAATCTGGACATATGTGGTGGTATCCAGGTGACCTGTAGTTTGCATACACCTTAAGCCAGATTCTGAGATGCTGAGGTCATTGTCAGCCTGCACTTGGTTCTCCTCCATAGTATTCTCTATGTCTGAGATATGCAGTAGTTGGAGATTTATTGTTCCTGGGCTCTGAACTGATGTTATTTCATCTTCATTCGAGGTTTGTGTGAGAGTTGGGCCCTCTTGGCCTTGGGTCTCAATAGCGACCGAGCTCTCTTGAAAGGCGACTGCAAGACTGTTATTTGGTGAATGTGGTATCTCCTTAAAATTCCTCTCCAGTTGTTCCAACTTTATCTCACCATAATCATTAGGATTTTGTCCTTCAAAACACTGACTACCTAAGTCAGGGATGGCCAGTTCAGTTGCCTCATTACCTCTGCTGTCACACTCATGGAAAGCATTCAGTGTCTCAGTGTCTCCGTCATTATTCTCATGGAGTTCAGCCGAATCCACCTCACCAGGGGCATCTGCACACTCTGCTCTGTGTTGTTCAGGTGGGATTCTTGTCATTTCTTCTTCTAAAGATGGTACTGATATGTTTTCCTCAGGTCTTTGTCCTTCTTCAGTGTGTTTACTAGTGACTGGTAGAGTAGATTCCTCATGTCTTTCACTGAATGTGTCTTTTTTACCATTAGCCTGGACATATGTGGTATCCAGGTGACCTGTAGTTTGACCATTGTCAGCCTGCATTTGGTTCTTCTCCATAGTATTCTCTATGTCTGAGGTATGCAGTAGTTGGATGTTTGTTGTTCCTTGCGTTTTGACTGATATTATTTCATCTTTATTTGACGTTGGTGTTAGAGTTGGGTCCTCTTGGCCTTGGAATTCAACAGAGACTGAACTTTCTTGAAGGTTGATTGGCAAAAGAGTGTTATTTGGGGAATATGAAATGCTCTCTAATTGTTCCAACTTCATGTCACCACAACCATGTCCAGTCCCATCAGGAATCCCCAGTTCAGTTTCTTCATTATCTCTGCTGTCACACGTGTGAACATCATTCAGTGCTTCAGTCTCTCCATTATTATTCCCTTGTAGTTGAGCCTCATCCAACTCACCCTGGATATCTTTGCACTCAGTGGAGTTGGAAGATGTTGTAAATAGGTCAGTAGTAATGTTCTCAGACACTTCACAGGGACATGATGACTGCAGGAGGGCTGTGGGAGATCCATGTGTTACCTCCACATCTGGACTCACATAAAGACATGGCTCTCTTCTGTCATTGTTTTCTGCTAGATCACATTTTAGTTCTATTTGACATTTTTCTGCATGGAGATTTAGAGAATTTTCTGCTGTTCTAGATGTCTCCTGCAGGTTTCCTTCTGAACTATGTCCCAGTGTTTTCTCAGGCATCTGTGTAGGTGTGAGGTCTGACATTTGAAGATCATTGTTTTGGACAGTTACAACTGTGTCTGGAGTGTGTGGAGAGGTGGAGAGTGTGTCTTCTAGGGTTTGAGTTTGCACGCTCCCAGAATCCTCCAGGGTTAGCATCTGGATCTGCGCCATGTCTTGGGAAGTGCTTTTAATGTCACATAGAGCTGTTAAGTTGTCAGACTGTGTTTGTAAAGGATCCTCCTTGTTAGGATCCTCTTCTGTCCCATCAGCATTCTCTCTGCCCTCTGGACATACAGCTGGACCTTGAGTAGTTTGGGGGGAGTGAGGACCATGCATAAATCTGTCATCCATGGGCCCAGAGAGCTTCCCATCTGAGTCTTGTGAATCTTGTGGCTGAACCTCCATGCTTGTTTTTATCTCATATTCTACATTCTCTAAAGGAGTTACAGAACGACAGCATGTTATGTTCATGTGCGACTGATTATGCTCTGTATCTGTGTTTGCTGTCTTAGAACTCGTTGGTGTGTAACTTTGTTTACCCAGGATGGAGTCAGCTGAAGGTTGATTCACAATTTTGAGGTGACAAGAAAGTGGCTGGGCATGTTTTTGCACATCTAGAGTATTTGGAGTTTCATGAAGTGAATATTTTTGTTGATTGCTACCAGTGTCCTGGGACAGTTCTTTCTTTTGTGGAAGGCATAATGTTGATGTTTTTTCACAAACTAGCTCTTCCTGTTTGGTGTTAGGCCTTCGACAGATTTGATAGTCATTTTGACCTAAATTGGAGTTTTCTTTTTTGTCATTTGAGGTCTGTAAATTATTCATGTTTTTATGTTCTGAAATATTTGGAATTGTTTTCATCACAAGGGGACAACCTTTCTGTGTTCCAGCTAGGGTGTTTAGTTCATCCACTTTCTCATGTTTTGATTGATCTTTCAGTTCCATCTCAGTCACCCTTGTCATCCTTGTAAATACCTCATGGTACAACGGGGCCACAACAGTCTCAAAAGTGTAGAGACTGCTCTGACTGAGATCTGTGCTATCTTTTGTGCTGTTCTCCTTGAGTGTGTCTGTGATATGCTCTCCGAAAGGTCCATCCAAATTACTTGATTGTTTGTCTTTTATGTCAGATTTGTCAGATCCTGAAGCAGTTTCTTTTATTTTGATTTCCTCCACATCGTTTGAAATGGCGTGTTTGTCATTCTCTTTTAATATCCAGTCCATTTCACTAGTTCGATCAACATCAGAGTTCTGTTTAGTTGCCAGGTCTTGGGAACAGGACGTGGCATCGCTGCACAGTTCTGCTCCTGGTGTTGATGTGCTTCCCCTGTCGACTGAATACGCTGCTGCTGGAGTGTTCGTTTGTTCGTTCTGAAGTGGAGCTTTGTCATCATCTAATGTCTGCTGCATTCTCTCCTGCTCATATTGTGTGTCTGTCTCTGCCTTGGAAAAGTGGTCTTGTATTGAGGCCAGTTTTGCAGCTCTTCGGTGTCTTCTCCGTCTAGAGTTGTGTTTCTTTTCCTCCTGTCCATCGTCAAAAATATCAGCATGACTTTTTTTATTTGGATTAGTTGTGGATGTGGATGTTCTAAGATGATCGGTAGGGGTGAAGTATGATTTACAACATTGTAATGTACATGGGAACCAAGAGTGAAAACCATCTCACCTGTAACTTTTCCTTCTGGTCAGTTCTGTTTTGTGTTACTGTTGGCGCCTCCAGAGGCTGTTTGACAGAAGAGTCATCCCCTGGACTGAGCTCATCTGAAAATAAACATGTGACGTGATGAGATCATGTTAACACATGTTAAAAAAATCATTTAGAAAATAATACTTTAACTTATAAATAACCAACAAAATGTAGATTTTTGTCTGTTTGCTAATAGAATAACGTTACTGAAAATATCTGGGATCAATGACAATATTTAGTTAACAAGCCAATTACAGTACTTGACATAGCTTGTGATTTATAATATTGAAATTCATGAGCAATTGTTTTTATAATGATTTCATTTTAGTAAACTTTAATGTAAAATAGCATAAACTGTACTCTATATAAACATTACCTTCGTTTGTGCTTGGATTCATGCTGGAAAATTTACTTTGGCTAGGAAAGAAGACATATGGTAATACCTACACAACAGCACTTTGCTAAAGTCAGTGAAAAAACACCATAACCATATTCAGTTAAACTGAATTACATTCAAGACAATTAAACAAAATTCTGGACATGTTTCCACACATGAAAGCTTCCATAGCTGTGCAAAAGTCAGATTGTCATAAAGAGTTCACTAAGACTTCTCCAGATCTGGACTTTGAAAAACTGAATTGAATTTAATTGAAAATGGCAACTAACATATTTCTGCTAAATATTTTAATTATCTTAATTCTGTCATGGCTCAGTTAGTGACAGTGAAGAGCACCTCTCATGGATGATGGCTTTCCTAATATCCGCTAATTTTAGGTAATCTCACAGGACGTCGTTAACTTATTAGCGTTGCCATCGGACAAGCACTGCATTATCATTTTTATATGTACGGATCATTTTAAACCAACGGATGGTTAGACAAATCCTTACTATTATCCAACTTTGAAGTACCTCATCTAATGTAGACTTATGCATTGAGGGAACTGTTGTTACGTTGTTTTTCACCCTTTTAAAATCTTTGACATTACAGTGTTTTTCACCCTTTTAAAATCTTTGACATTAAAGTAACTGACAAAACGTTCCATTAGCAGACTCACAATATTGACATAGATATATCCACTCATTAAATAATATGTTGATAGCTAGAACACAGCTACAACTATTGAATAGGGTAACATAACATGTTTGAAAATGTGAACATTATGTTTGGCATATGATTAACATATTCAGAAAGTGATCACCCATGCTCTTTCAAGCTTGAGGCACATCTGGTTTGATGCAATGATATTGACAGCTGCCTATCAGTTCCTGCTTTGAGAGATTATAATAACTCGATACCTTGGAGCTTTCAGGCAGCTTTTCTTGAGTAGTTTATTCTCCTTTATGCCAATATCCTTTTGTTCAGGCACTTCCGTGTATTTGTGGCAAAACACTACATAATTATTTCCATCATTGTTTGCCCAGAAGGTCCCCAGCTCTGTCTCGTATCGCAGACAGAAGTCTAGTCTCGTCCCGTCACTGCTGGACTGAGGCACTAGCGTGTGCTTGAAAGAGAAGAAGTCTGTCCTTTCCTCAGTGAACCCAGGGACGTACTCAGCCAGCAAATCAAAGTGGCTTTTCCACAGATCGAGAGACATACGCACATACACCGTCTTACTGTAACAAATGTTCAGCACTCGTACAACCCCCCTCAGTGTGGTCGTTCCAGGGAGTAACGTGAGACTCTCCAACTCCAGCTTCTGTTCCTCGACCCTCTTGAGAAGCTCCTCACGGGACAGTGGAGTGGGAAACGGAGAGGAAAGCAAATATGAGTCTCTGTCTTCAGTGTTCCCCACCAGAAAGTCCCCCGAACAATCAGTCACGTCCCAGCCGCTGAATTGCTTCACAGACACCAGACTCAAACCAAAGGCGTCAGCAAAGGACACCCTCCTGGTGCTGGAGGGAGGGGGTTGACAAACATCCAGAGACTCTGAGCTCCTTCTCTTGGGGAGAGGGGAGCACTTGGGTCTGATCCCATTGATCTCCACATCCTCCTCTTCATCCAGGAAACAGGGCCCTGGAGCGAGCAGGCAGCAGGAGCCTGCTTTGGGCCCCTGTGCTCCCCCTGACTCCATCAGCCCAGCTCCCCCTGACACAGTGAGAGGGTAAAGATGGAGCCTCCACTGACTTCCAGCCTGCTCTGACTTGACAGATGGAATCAAATTACAGTGGACATTGTCGCAGTCAGCACTATAAATAGTCTGAAAAAAAAGACTTCAGCTATGCAGGCTAATTTCAGAACACTGTAAATATCATCCTAAAGCCTCTGTGAAACATGCTTGGTGACAATAGCAAAAGGGATAAAGTTCATCTGGATACAATGGTGGGGATAGTAAAGTATCATGAGGTGGTGACAGATGTAGTTGAGTATGGAAAAGGGAAAGATATTGTAAAAAGGGTTTTTAAAGGACAGAAAAATAAACACATCATAAATAATTGTAGTTTTATATATTTTTTTAGAATGTTTTGATCAGAACATATGTTTCATATCTGTATGTTGATGTTTCATATATAACCCACATTTACATCAAATAGCATTGTATTTGCAAGAGTGAAGACTTGGCCAGTGGAGGAAGCAAAGTGCCACAGTCTCATATGGTCAACTACTGGCCCCTAGCGGTACATCAGGGAAGTGTCAGTACAGTGACCCTAAACCTTTTTGGAACCTTTGTAGCATTATTCTCAGGAGGTTCACACTACAATGTACTTGAGCGAGAACACTAGTGTGGAAATCATATTGTGCTCCACTCACTCTAGAAGGGTTGGCTACATACAGATGAAAACTAGAGGTGCTCTTCACTGTCACTAACTGAGCCACGACATGCCTTTGTGGCAGACTGGAACATTAAGCATAAAAGATATGCTAATAATAGATACCTCTCCATTGATTAGTTGATTGCTTGCTGTTCGGCCCTGTCTGTCATTATCTGTAGCCTGTAGAATAATGTATTCTGCAGTAACAGAAAATGCTAATAGCAAGTAATGAGATGTGTTTCCTGTTGTTTTCCTTTCTTTCTTTTCTAGAGGGTGCATCTAGTGGGCATATGCATTGATCCTGAGCTAAACCCATTGCTCCTCTTTCTGTCATACTGAAGACACCTTCGTGGGATTAAATGCTGCTTTGTACACAAATTGCACTCGAGCCTTTAAATAATTAGAGGGCTCCTGATTTGGTGTAATTAGCGATCTGCATCCCACTCAGGCATGATGACAGGGAGGTTAGAGACAGGCCTGTGGAAAGGCACAGTAAAAGAGCTCTTTGATTACACATCTGACAGCTTTTTGACTTCAAGGACTTTTTGCTTTTGTAGGTGATATTGTTTTTATGCAAGTGACAGTGCACTTTCTATTAGAAGTTGGTGTCAGATTTCTAAGATCTTCAAATGGTTCTCAGTGTCACATTCCCCCTGGCAGATGTCTTTTTGTTCTTCATTATTAGCAGAAGGAGGGTATATTTTTCTTAACAACACCTTTTATTGCATTTATTGTTTTTGTTTGTATTTTTTTTATTGGGTGTTTTGGGTGAAACATGTAAGGCACACATCCTAGTAATACTGTATATCTGATTATGTTTAATTTATCATTTATTAAGGCTGATGTGATCATTCTTCATTGAATCTAGGCTATGCCATTCCATTAAAGAAATGAAGGATGATGTTTAATAGTATAGTGCCACAAAGGTAAAATGTTCATGCTCATGATGCCTGTAAATGTGTAAAGTATTATTAAGCAAACAATTAAAAAATAAAACATGAAACTTTGGTGGCCAAAGAATGCTCCTTCTATTCAAATGACCATGATATTGGCTATTCTGTATTCAGTTCATATATTTATGGTGCATCTAAACTGTCACATTTTCATAGGAATGATTTCTGATACATCCAACATTGCTTTTAATCACATGTGCTTCAGATATGTATGTGTGTGTGAGTGTGTATATGAGTTTTTTTCTGTGTCTGTGTGATATGGTGGGTTTGATTACTTCATTAATTTCTGTCAGGTGAAGGAAAGGCTGTGCAGGCATCAAAGCTTTTTACAGGCGTTGTTAGTTTGTGTATGTCTATGTGGTGACAAAGAGAAATTAGCTGTTGTCACAAGGAGGACTGTTTTCATATCCTCAGATGTGTTGGAGGAGCCAGGCCATCTCATTGGGTTTGACTGTGACGGAGAAAAAGAGTGGAGTGCCTCATCAGGACACAGAAGATGGTCAGACTCAGGTAGACGCCGTCCTCCTCTGGTCCACTGCAGTCAGGAGTGTCTGCGCTCATCCAGGTAGGATTTCTCACACATACCTGTGTGAACCTGTCCTATTGTAAATTATGCTGCCTAGATGTTCTTATTAAAAACCATAATTGAATTTGTTAAATAATGTCACAATTGCATGATTCAAAACTTATTTATTTTATGGCATATAATTGTTTTTACTTCAGCACATTAAAGATGAAATGTCAGAGGCTGATGTATAATTATTTTTTTCTTCTCTCTGAAGCAACTTATTTTAGATTTGCAAGAAAATATATTTGTCGTTTTTTTTGTAAGTTTCTTTGTTTGCTTACTACTGTACTTACACACAGTGGTTTGATGTGAAGAACAGGATGTGAAAAATTAATGCACATATCAAAAATATTGTTTATTTTTAAAATAATATTGTCCAAACATTTTGTATGTATTTTTTACACATAATTGTTAAGTTATGTTTGTTCTTTACTACTTAAAACTTCCATTTTTGCCAGCTAAATGAAACAAGAAGAAATAATAATTAAACCAGGATTGTTACACAATTTTATCAGCTGTCCTAATGAACCTATATTTAATACAGTTTGTGCCACTCCAAGTCAATCATATAGCCACATACTAGATAATGTTTTTGTTTGAGTGGGCAATTCTAAAAGAAACCCCCCAAAATGTTAGGGACCTTTACACAATTGACTTTGATACAATTGGCAACACGTACATATTATATCTTTGCTGAATCTGATGTTTTGTAACAATTAGCCTATTGATTTGTTAAATGTTAGAACAGCACATCTTGATGGAGACTCTTACAATACAATCGGTACAGCTGAAATTGTAACATCAATATTTGTCATTATGACACATCTGTAGCAATAACTACTCTTGAAATATGTGTTTTGTTAATGAATAAAATGTATACCTAATATAAATCACTTATTTGAAAGTCATCTTAATAGTGATGAATGTTACATTGGCTTTCTTATGTTATGTAGGCAATAGGCATACCATATGTGGAATTAATCAACAAATATACCTGCCAGAGGTAAAATATCTAGATTGAGTCTTGTGTTATCTCCATTTTCTTAATAATCTGTTTTCTCTGTGAAGGTCTTTGTCGGCAGCCATGATGGGCTCCCAAATGATCAACCAGCAGCTTCACATATTGGCTCAGCAGAAACATGCTCTCATCCTACAGCAGGTATGCCACGGGCCAGCTCACCTGCAGTCATAGATTCACCACCTTGTGGGGTAGGCAAAGGTGTTGCTCTGCAACCAACTTCCAGGTGACATCAGAAATGCCCCAGCTGTTGCCAGTTTCAAATCTAGACTGAAGACAAAACTGTTATCAGATACTTTGTGCTAACAGATCAAATGCACTTCCTATTAATCAGATGCACCCTGTTTTTTATAAACAAAAAAGCTTTTAATTATTCTGCTTTGTGTCTTCTGTCTTTTAATTACTCTATTTTATGTACTTTACTTTTTAAACTATTGTTAAACTCTTGGCGTTTTATTTTTTATGTTCAAAGGAATGTATATATGCATAATATGCTCATTGTCATATTGCACTCTCCCAACAGCAACATATACAATCTTACTACAAGAGACACCAAGAACATATCAAGTCAAAGCTTCAACAGCAGCAACAGTCAGACGGTAAAGATAAGATGGATTCAGAGGTTGGTCTTTCTTTTAATAACTCAGAAAGAAACAAATGCTTCACTACATTCCCAACTCCCTCTCTATCACTTCTATCAATCTTACAACTGTGTCTAATGGCGCTTATTTTTGCAGAAAACATCCCTGATTAAACAAGTCCAGCGACAAGAAGACCTGTTAAAGCTGCAGCAGGCTGGTCTGCTATCTCATACACTACCGTTTGGTACACTTTTTTGCTCTGGTGTTTCATATCACACGTCTAAATGTGCACCATAAAGATGGACATACTGTCCACTTCTTCAGTTTTGATATAGGATCAAGTAGCTTAAATTGTTCTTTAAAAGGAAATGTCCAGAATGATTTTTACCATTTGCAAGCAGTTCATTCAAGTCAGTTAACCTCAAGAAAATACTAATGCTTTTCAGACTTTTCTAGACTCTCCTTGTACCAGTGAGAGCACAGAATGGGAGGAGGTCTGAGTGACCACATGGATATGTCACACTAAGGTACATGATCTAATCCTTTCCCACAGGTTTACATGTGCTTGAATGCCAGAGGATCTGGATGGAGCAGACCAGTGGTCACTCAGATGTGAAGAGCCTGATGTCGGCCAGCACAGACCTGCCCCCCACGGCCCTCACAACTCCCTCTGTGGCTGTAAGGAAGACTCAGCGGTCAGTCCACAAACACTCAGCCTCTCTTGGCAACTGTACAATTGCGCTGGAACCAAAAATGTGCTTTAAAATCAACTGCAAATAAGATGTCCTTTTTATCTCTGAGTTTTAACAGAACCACGGTGCCTATTTCTTTTATCAGTGTTGACAGATCCCTGGATCCAGACATGCACTCTCTCTATGGTCATGGCATATGCAGATGGCCAGCCTGTGAATTGGAATGTGAGGACTTTGAGAACTTTCTGAAGTAAGAGTTTAAATGCCTTTGATATATATATATAATTTAGCAAGCCAACAGACCATAAATGGCAACAATATATATATATATATATTATTTAGCAATATTATTTATGACTGTCTGTTGAATTGTTTTTTTTTATTTGAATTGTTTTTATTTTCTAATCAATGGAACTTGAATGTCACACCAGGCACCTGGACAGTGAGCATGTACTGGATGATAAGAGCACGGCCCAGTGTCGAGTCCAGATGCAGGTAGTGGAACAGCTGGCTCTCCAGGTAGGTCCAAAAGGACAGAGATTACATCACACTGCACACTGCTATATTCAACAAGCCACACACTGATAATCAAAGGGATGATTGCCAAAGCTAGACATTTTCTTAAGGAAGGTTAGATATCTGGTTGGAACATTGTCCAGCCCGGTCTCATGGCAGAAAAGTCACACAGGAGACAGAGCGACATATTGATGATGATAAATGGAACCAGACCGGTTGTTCTCAATGACTCAAGAAACCTTCACAATCCAATATCTACCACTCCCACATCTGCCCAATGATGTCACCAGACTAGCTCTCATTGTTGCACCGAAATGAGTCTCACTGCTTGATTAAGTTAATCCTCCTCCCCTGAAGGTGTCATGCTCTATTTCCTGACCTTTGCCCTGCGTCCTCTACCCTCACAGCTGTCAAAGGAGCAGGAGCGACTGCAGGCTATGATGAGCCACCTCCACACACACCCCTCAGAGCCCCACACCATCTCCTCATCAGTGAGTGTCCACATGGACATGCAAAGCACATGCCTGTAGCCGGGATTGCTCATTAACAATGGTTCAGCAATGTTGAGTTTTTGTCTCTTCTAATGGAGACAAACATTGTTTACAAAGCTCTTGTTCACTTAACTGGTGTGTGTATTGTGCTCCACAGCTGAGAGAGTGGAGAGAGTCTCGCCCTCTGTACTCTGCTAAGCAGGTAAACGTGGACTCAGAAGTGGACACGGCTGCAGTGGCGCGGTCAGCAAGCCCACCCAGGGAAGCTCCACCACACAGCAAGTCCTCGCCCTCCGGCCCTCCATCACCCCGTAGTCCAGCTCGTGACTCCAGCCTGCACACCATACGTCACCGACACTACATGCGACCCCACGTTCCCCTTTGCTCAGGTGAGCCACCGCCAGGGTTTTCGGTCATGCAGTTTTCTCACTGACTCTTTTAGAAATATTCTGTGTTCAATTCAGTTCAATTTATTCACCATTTCAGTATACTGTATATAATAATAATATTAATATTAATATTAATAATAATAATAATAATAATAATAATAATAATAATAAGCTTTATTTGTATAGCACCTTTCATACACAGAATGCAGCTCAAAGTACTTTTGTACATTTGGAGCATGTATTGCAGTTGTTCATTTCCTGTATTGGCATGTATTGTATATGTACTGTATTGACTTTTTCTCATGTAAAATGATTGTTGAAGCCTCTAAGAAACCACACATTAATGAAGAGCATTTAAGGGCCATGAGTCATATCATTTCAAATATTGTAGTGTTTATTGTCACTGCTCTGTGTCTTGAGGGTATGTTATTTTGCCCCCCCCCCCAGACCTGTCTCCAGATTATGAGTGTTACAGGAATGCAGACGTGCGTCCTCCCTTCACGTACGCAGCTCTCATAAGACAGGTACTGATGATGAACGCAAACGGCAAATAGTACAAATCCATGATGCATGTGAGATATGTTGTATAAAATAGACCAAAATCAATGCCTTGTCCATAATTACTGACAATACCCCTACTGTACATTTATTTTTCTGTGTTTTACAAAGACATTCAATTGTACAGCAAATCATGATGTCTAATTTTAATATTTTAAGTAGACCTCTCTAAGACAAGGAAATGTATATTATGTATATTATGATATTTTACTATATATAATCTAAAATAGAGTTTGCATTTGATTTTGTTTCAGGCTATAATTGAGGCATCTGACATGCGACTAACGCTGAACGAGATTTATCATTGGTTCACGCGGACGTTTGCCTTTTTCAGGCGCAATGCAGCCACGTGGAAGGTAAACTTGCTGGTTTGATTTCTTCTGTGGAAATGTTGCCTCTATATCAGTGCCATGCAGAATTACTCCATTCCACCTTAGAGAAGAACAGGAGAGGACAGCAGCCAGCAGATTATCAAATACACCACAGTCTTTGACCTGTAGTAATGCTATAAAAGACACATGAATCATGAACAGATGAATGTTGTCACACCGTCTTACTTTGAGGAAGGAGCTTGTGGCGGATAAGTGCCAGTTTCATTTGTTTTTTTAGGATGGCAGACATAACCAGACATTTTTACATGTACACACACAAATAAGCTTTTTTTTTTTACTGAAACACATTTTTTGTTTTTATTGTTTTCTTTCAATTGTACATTCTCAAACATGCATGTACAGAATGCAGTTCGGCACAATCTGAGCCTGCACAAGTGTTTTGTGCGCGTGGAGAATGTGAAGGGGGCCGTGTGGACAGTGGATGAGATGGAGTACCAGAAACGGAAAGCACAAAAGATAACCAGGTACAGAACTGATATCACTACTATTATTTACAGCATCAGAGATTTCCCATTTAACAAGCTTCACATGGACTTTTATATGCCTTATCTCCCTTATCACATCCACTGGCAGCAATAGGTAGCAAAATAGCCCTCACAGGAATGATAACATATGCCATGTGTACAGCAACTCACTGCAGTGTGATGAATTCACAATAAACTTGAACAATGACCATCCTTTTGCAGCCTGGGAAAGAGAGGTGCTCTACACTCAAAAGGACAGGTAAACCAGATCTTTATTTCATTGGGATTTTTGTAACAATGGTGTCCTTTGTATGAAGTCATCTGACACCCATTTGTATTTATTCTTAAATAAGGTTATGCCTAAGTATGTTGCAGCATTGCATTTGTGAGATTCCATTCAATAAGAACTAATGAAGAAAGTTGGTAAACAGCAGGGATGGGAATGTACCTTTTCTGTCCTTCCCAGAGGCCAGCAGCTGACCGTACCTCTCTGCTGACGGAGAACTCAACCCCACTAAACAAGTGCTCGCCTGGTTTGAAAAATCCAAACTCAAAGTGTGTGGATGGCACTGGACCACCAGAGTCCTTTAGGACCCAGGAGCACACAGCCTTCCTCTCTGACATCAAGCAGCTGTGAGTCCCGAGCCTTCCAGGTTATCTCACCAGATCTCTCAGCTCTCGTGCTTATCGCATGAACTTCAGTGCTGATGCAGCCAAAGTAATGTTTAACTCAAGTGCTTTTAATATGTGATGCATTTCCTGTGACAGGATGAGAACCAAATGTCAATATGAAATCTGCTACAGTCAACATATTTTTTTAAAGCTGCATTTCTTTTTCACAATGTTGATAAACCTTAATTTATTTTTAGAACTGGCCTTGTCAAAAAGGCGGATCCAACCCAGGAGGGCCGGTGTTGCTCTGTCCTGTTTACAGAAGGGGGTCAAGCAAGTCCAGAACCACTGATGAATACAGATAAATTCGACTGAGTGGATCTGACTTGTCAGATTTTTTTTAAACCAGATTTGGGAAGGATTTCTTCTGGCTCCCTCAGCTGGGACTGTGCTGATTATCGTCACTGTGTTTTCTCACTCACCAAACTGTAGCTTGATGACTTAATACTTGTACATTTGTAAGACATACAGCATTTACTTTGTTTTGAACTGTTTTTCTGATTACCAATATTGTTAATAACTTGCCATTTTGACTGCCTGGAATTTCCTGATGATGAACAGCTCTTGTGTGTTTGAAAGTGCTAGACCTGCTTCAAAAACGTCTCTGGTGGTGATTGAATGGCCTGATATTAGCTCTGTCTGACCAAACATTTATTGACTGGTCTGCCAACTAGACCAAAAATGTTCTTTTTGTTGTGCATATGACTAGACACATGCAAAGTCATGGGCACACAATCATTTATTTTATTCTTGACGAACTGACAAAGTCAGTGTCAGTAAAGTGCTACAGTTTCCCTGTCAGCAAAGTTGACTGTTTCCCTGTTAAACCCAGTACAGTTTAGTGGTTACATACTAACAATATCAGAGACATCTTCTCCAGTTGGATTTGGTGTGGTCACATTCATCTATGTGTAGCTATACCTGGGTGCTAATGACATATTAATGAATGTCCTGAAGAACATTCCTTTTATTAACTTTGTGAGCCACTATGTGACACATACGTGAACCATTTTACAGCTTGACTCAGTAATGTTGCTTTGGATAAAAGCGTCTGCTAAATGCCAGTCAACTTTAACCTTAATATGAAACACTTACTTACAATACTGCAGCTGTCAAATTCTCCAGTGTAATTATTACACGCCCATGCCGTTCATTTAGGCAAGCAGCAACTACAACAACAATAATTATTATTAATATTATTTAAAGAAAGTCCAGTCTTGTAGTTTGTAAAAAAAACATTGCCGATTAAAATTTAATAGCACTCTCAAGACTGCTTACTCTTGTGTCATATTGCACAGATTGGAATTTGTTGTACAGTTGGTTTAAATGTGGGGAAGTTGAGGAAGTTTCTCGCTCTTGTTTAATGCTGGCTAGTGGGGAAGTTCATCAACCGCTATCATGATTGTTTTGGACAGATTGTGAAATGTGAAACTTAACTCTGTACACTGAATAATTCATGTCTCTGTGTTATCACTGCTGCTGGTGTGGACTCTACTCTATGTAAATAAAGATAAACCCTCTTCTTGAATTCTATATTCATTACATCAACGTAAAAAAGGATCTCACCCAATCACATATAAACTCATATTTCTGCGTACTTAAACAAAACAAACTCATTTCACTAAAAAGCCTTAAGTACAATATCCTCACTACACTGTATCACATTCAATCAGAGACGTCACAACTAAAGAGTTATTTCATGTCTGAAGTGTTCAGTGGGACATGGACAGGGTGCTGAAGTGATCTGTCATCTCAGTTCTCTAGCTGTTTGTTTAGACTAATGTCAGTAACTGCTACTGTGCATGCACTGGCTTTGATTTTTTGTCAGAGAGGACTTCTGATTAGCCTCACCACGCGCATGTTTATTGATTGATTTTTACAGAAGCACGAGACAACATCAACAGCTTATTTTATGGGGCTGCTTTGCTTTGAAGTGCATCAATGGGAGTGTGACATGTTTTTGAAAAAAGCACGTTGACAGCACTTTGTCAGCATCACAGAAAAGTATCCAGTATGTTTATATTGTCATATCTTCTTTACTTTCATGTATTGGTTCATTATTTAGCACATCAGTTTTGACACAGCTGTATCTCTTATGTGTTACCCAGTGTCACCACAAATAGACACAAGAAACAGGCACACAATCTCTTCCCAAATGTGTTATACAGAGGTCATTTATACACACAAGCTCATTTATAAGTTCTTCTCTTCAAAAAGATTGATGGTTGATAGACAATAAAGCTTAAACTTATAAAATCCATCAATTTACTGCTGTCTTTTAAAACAGAATAGTGTATGTGCGTGCGTGCGTGCGTGCGTGTGTGCGTGTGTGCGTGCAGATATCAGTGTATGTGTGATTTTAGGCAGTCAGAAGAGACGCAGTTGAATCTTGACTTAAACTGCAATTTACAATGAGCTCTCTACACATGCTTGTCTATAACAGTGGGCCCCTTGTTATTTGCATTTCCTTGATAAGACATGCCAAACTTAATCAAGTCTTTCCTGTTTTGATACACTAAAATCTCCACTCAGTCTGACTCCACAACTGCATCCCTTTCGAATCTGAAATAAGATTTTCATAACAACATTGTTAGTGGAGGAAGAGATGGCCATTCATGTTGTGACATTATATATTTTCCCATCCCTGGTTGACCCCATCTCCCTTTGAAGATATGAGTTATTTTATGTATCATAAACAACTCTAAAAGATGTATAATCTTGCAGCCTTCCTCCAATTCCTAGGTTGCCAGAGACTCTCTAATTAAAAGAGTATGGAGAGGATCATACAGAACCAATGCCTTTCTCATGATAATGGGCTTAGATGTTCTGGTGTTGGGACAAATGTTTACCGTTGTTTATACAATGAGGGAAGAAGGTTTAGGCGGAGGTGAGAGAACTGTATGGGCGTATATTGGTGTGTCCTCTACACGGCATGCTGGGATATGTGACTTCATTGTGTGAGATGGTTCACAACAGATGACACAGTGCTGCTAAGGCTGCTTCTTCCTCTGACTGCTTTAACCAGTCCAGGAGAAAATAAATGTTTTAATATAGCAACACAGGCATGTTTTAAATATTCTATTCTCTGAATCTAACCTTGCATTTCCCATATTCATAGTTTCAGTGGTGTCAGCTGATTGTGAAGAAATAATTGTCAGTTCAAATAGTTTGCTTACTGTGGCTTCACATACCATGTGGAAACACACAAAAATGACATGCACGGATAGGATGGTGACAGCCAGTTGTGAACTCATATGTGGCCTGGGTGACTGTGAGTCATAGAACCTGCCCTGGAGTGCTGCCTTGCTCTGCACATATCCTGTAGGTGGATAACTATGCGCAGGATCCTGTTTGCCTGTCTTGAGGGCAGGTTGGAATATCAAAGAAGATGCCATTGTTCTGCCAAGTAGCATTGGGATTTCCCCAACAAATCTGCTGGAGAGAGTGGAATGGAGAGTGACAAGTGTGAGCCAACACCTCTTGTGCTCAAGGAATGGTCTGAAGACTGTGACTGAAGACTGTTAGTTTATGACCATGTCAAAAGGAGCCACTCTATCAATAAAGCACCTATGCCCTGAAGGACAAAGACTGGAAATCCATCAACAGCTGGGTAAGAAGACATGAGCAAGCTCTCCATCTGGCATTTTAGAGATGTACTTAAAAGCAAGACCACAGTAGCACTACAGCAATGCTATTAATTATTCATTCAATGTGGTTGGAGAAAACAAAACAAGGAAATGAAATGAGTAAATGAATGAGCTTTGCATGGTGATGCATTTAATACAGTCTCTCAAAATAGGCATTTATGAATCCAAGGTATTCGATGGTGGTCGGGATTTAGATGAATCATTTCATCATAGCTGTAGCACTCAACTATAAATCATTCTGAATTGTTATGAGTTGCCACAGACCTCAACAATTCACCTAGGGCATGGGACTATTATTTTTTCTTTTGAAAATGACTTCTCTCTTGAAGTTAATTACAAAGCTCTTGTTTATGTTTTGTTTTTTTCTGTGAAAGGCTCATTATTTACATAACTCCTCCTGAGCCCTATACTTCATCAGGAGATTACAATAAAGGCTTATATCTGCTTTTCTCTCACACAGACCAGCCTGCCTGTGTTCCTGGGCAAACCCTGTCTGTGGACAATGTAATCACAAACCAGTGTGTCAAACAGGAAGTGCAGGGTGAAGTTTCACAGCTGGAATCCCAGCCAATGGCAACAACGTTCCAAAACTCATTTCTTGGCACAGAGCTAAACCAGCAGCCATCATCTGTCTCTGTGGACACGCATGGCTCCAGCAGGTCGAGGGTGGGCAGTGGGGGCAGATCCCCCACACTGGGGAGACCTCCAGAGGGTAAGCCCTGGGGCAGGGTGACGTTGGGTACAGGTCAGTTTCTACCATTACTGAAAGTCTCTTGGGATGGCATACTGATGGTGATCAATGATGAACAGTAACAGCAGTATCATATTTAACAGTATCATTTTCAGTGCATTTTACTCTTAATATGAGATAGGCCACGCATACACACACACACACACACACACACACGCATGCATGCAACCATGACCACTGACTCTGTCCCTCACACATCTGGCTGAATTTGAGCTTTTTTGAAGAATAAATTCATTTTCTTTGGCACATTAGTTTTGCTGCCTCATAACCGCATCCGTCTGTAAATCAAAACAGGATGTAAATCACTGTGTTAACGGCTGACATTCATGAGTGCCCCCCCCCGCCCCCCCCTCCTGCTCCTGTGGTCAGGTGACTGTGCCTCTCTGCTGCTGGCCTGCCTGTCCTGCCAGTTCGCTGCCGTGGCTGCGGCTCTTCTGCACCTGTGCTCTTCCTGTCTGACCGACGCCTGCAGCTGCTGTTGCCAGGGCTGCCAGCGGTGCTGCGTGGCGCTCCAGGACACGCCGGCCGAGGACCTGCACTGCCCCGCGCACTGCTACACCCACTGCCACGCCCTCGTGCTGGAGCCCTGCTGCGAGCCCATCGAGTGCCTGGAGATCTGCCTGGAGTGTGCCAAGCTCTGCCATCATAGCTAGCGACAGGCGCGCACACACACACACACACACACACACAGACGCACACACACACACGCACACGCACGCACGCACGCACGCACGCGCACACACACACACACACACACACACACACACACACACAGCTGAGGGTAGCGTAACAGCCGAAACACCTGGAGGAGTACACACTTCAGCACTTCCATAAGGTGAGACTGCAGGCTGTTCAGCACTTCCATAAGGTGTAATAGAGGATGGGGCCACAGAGTGGGACTGCAGGCTGTGCTGTCTGCACCGCATCACTTCACCACTTCACCACTTCCCAGTTTCACTGTCCCTCAGTTCTAAGACTGGACATGACAGAATGAAGAAACAGGAAACTACGTATATTTCTCTACAATATGGTTGGTTTGATGAGTTTAAGCTGCATGTACAGTACCATATATAAACAAGCATTCGTCAGTATGAACATTAAAGTGTGTCAATGATAGAGACCTTTTACTCTAATTTGGGTTGTGTTATTTACTGTTTGTTTGTACTGTCATTTCAGAAATGTGAGGATTAAAACTTCAGAGTATAAGTATAGTATATATACTCTTTTGATCCCGTGAGGGAAATTTGGTCTCTGCATTTATCCCAATCTGTGAATTAGTGAAACACACTCAACACACAGTGAGGTGAAGCACACACTAATCCCGGCGTTCGGGGAGCAGTGAGGTGCCTTGCTCAAGGGCACTTCCCGCACCTACTGGTCGGGGATCGAACCGGCAACCCTCCGGTTACAAGTCTGAAGCGATAACCAGTAGGCCACGGCTGCCCCTAAAGTATATACAAGATATATATAAGAAAGTTACAAGCAAATGCACTTCCTTCTTTCAAGGGCCAATGCTAATTGATTTATAATTATCATTATATGTTCTGTAATTTGTCCTTGACACTTTGGGAGTATAAGCACATAGTCTTTTCATTATAGTCTATGTATGTGTCTGTGGTCTTAATTGCAAATTAATAAAATTACTAGACTCACTCTGTCGCTACAATATTGAAATATTTCATACCCCCATGTAGTTATATCCATTTTAGATATCCAACTGTAAGCAGCCTACTGCAGACTATTATTTAAGACTGTTATTTAAATGTTTGTGTCTGCTTTAATTTTGTTCTTTACTGAATTCCTATGAGGTACTGATGTCATTCCATGAATCACAACATACCACTTATCTGCACATGCAGTATTCAGTTATTCACCTGTGAATGGCAGAAGGACATTTACTCTATGTGCAGAAAATGGAATGCTATCCTTACAGACAATGGTAGATAAATAGTATCAACTGTGTTTATGGTACCCCTATGCAATTCATGATGCAATGTGTCTTTTACTGAAGCCTGAAAACTGTAGTGTTCGTTGCCGCTGCTTTGATTGGCAACTCAGGAATTCAAGTCATCCAAATAATGGGCTCTATGCCTCAGGAGCGACCTGCCTTGAGATGGCTTGTTTCGTATGTGCCTTAGCCTTCAAAACAATCTTTTGAACATCATTTTCCTCTGTCGGCATGCATCCTCTAGTGTTTCACAATTAGAAAACAAAATCTACAACCTCTTCCATCAAAACCACAGTTTATTTATGGCGTATGAAGTTGTCTGGAGAAAAGAAATGATATAACGAACCATTTAATACTCTACCTGTCAGATGTGCCTATCTATTGTGAAACTAAAGACACAACAGAGATAAACATAACACAATTTGAATATCTAACATTAGAAGCTGACAAAAGATGCTAGATCAAAGCAGGAGGAGACAGGCCAGTGGGTGGAGACAGCAATAACAGCCTCTCATTTCAGCACGCATGAAAAGCTGCCTTTCAGTACCTCCGATTTACATCTGGTGCGTTTCTTAAGAGGATCCGTACCGTGGACCAAGCAACGAGAGGGTCATTATGAGCGGATCAACCCCAACAGCTAGGCTTTTAAAGATGCATTGCATTTTACCATGCAGCTTTGCACAATGTTGATGGTTAAAACATTTAATATATTTTAATTGCATCAAGTATGTGTTTAATTTTCTTGTCATGTTCTTGGGTATTATTATTTATACGGCTATTATTTAAAGAGTAAGTAGAAAGGACTGCAAAATAAAATTGAAATTATACTATTACTATCTAACATTTGCAGGGTGTTTCAAAGTCAATAAGTGTAATTAATACAAGCAGACTTTGTAAGTCTAATTTCCAGCTGGTAATAGCAGGTTTTGCAAGTTGCTGTCCTGTAGATGGAGCCATGTCCTCTGGAGGTCCTTAAGTCCACAAACACTCTGAGAGTCATCACATTTAACTCCTTAACTCCACAAACACTCTGAGAGTCATCACATTTAACTCCTTAACTCCACAAACACTCTGAGAGTCATCACATTTAACTCCTTAACTCCACAAACACTATGAGAGTCATCACATTCAACTCCTTAACTCCACAAACACTCTGAGAGTCATCACATTTAACTCCTTAACTCCACAAACACTCTGGTCATGATCAGACTTTTAGCTCATTGTATGGAGCCATCTTTCAATCCTTTCTCTGTTTTTGCTTTCTGAATAAGACTGCTCTGTATGTTGCATTTCATTCAACTTAACAACAGTATATAGCATATGATATAACAGTAAATGAACTACAGGAAAAGTCACAAGATAAAGCCTGGATTTAAGCCAAATTGTTCCATTACATGTGTTTTTAGTCCCAGGGTAAATGTCCAACCATGTAGTAACATTAACTTAACTAAACAAATGATTAACTTTGGTATTTACTGTAAAATACACACTCCTACTGCACTGGACGGAATACTTTTCATTAGATGGGCTAGCCACGGTTCAAAGTTGCATTTCGGTTCTCTGTTGAAAGTATTTAATGAATCTGAATAAACAATTTGTTAATGAACAGATAAACAATTTTTTATTTCACACAAATACTTATTTTTATGCATATTTTTTATTTTTTAATGGTACTGATTAACCTTAAGTTAATCTGTAATTCACTTATCTTATTTACTTATACACTTATTACTATTATACAGTTATTAATCTTCATTTTGTTTAACAGTTTTGAATGCATTAATCTTTTAAAAATATCTATTTTTATTTGTTTGTGTTCTTTTATCTGTTAATTTGTGTTTGAATTGTGCTAAAGTAAATGTAATTATGCTATAAAGTTCTTGTAATAAGGCACTTTGAATTACTGCTGTGTATAAATTGTTCAATTTAAATAATTCACAATAAATAACTAAATTGTTGAGTTTAACAGAATATTTCAAATTAACTCTGAAATGTTTATGCCTGTGCATCTTTAACAAAACCAGAATTTGTGTAGGCTACATCCTGTATGTTGAAGGTTTTCACTGAAGATTCATAGTCTGGACATCCATCATCTGTCATATCTGTATTCCCCAGATCCTGTTGAGATACAATTTTTTTTTTATTTGTTGTTCTGTTTTGTTAGTTGTTAAGTGTTATGTATTGTTAATGAAATTACATATCTAGTGAGCATGGGCACTTCAGTGAATGATAAACCCTGGCCATGAAAAACTGGAGGGTATCAGACTTAGCAGTAAACCTATATGAGACATGTGTATGCAACTGGTAAAATCTGACCAGTTTATCCTTCTCATGGTCCACCCCACACCAGCACTGCCTTCGGAGGCCCTTTGAGCAGAAGCAGAAGAGGTCACACACAGGGCGGATGAGTCCCGGCCTCACGTCTTTGGGATTGGTGCTGCCTGGCAGCAGTAGTGAAACAAATAAAAAACGTGAGTAAACTCCCTCTACAACAAATTATTTGACATTGTAAAAACATTTACAAGGAAATACCTCCACATTTAATTGGTTATGCAGAGGTTATTTGTTATTTATCATCTAAAATTCATGTGTCACATTGTGATATGTGCGTGCCAACATAAATCTAGCAAAGTTGTTTTGACTATTATTTGGATGGTGATAACACTGAATGAAACATCCGGCCTAATTTCTAGACCCTCTGTTACCCTCAGAGCCTTGTGTGTGGGGGAGTGTCTGGTGTGTGTTTTTCCTGACACAATCATTTCTATTGAAGAAGCCCAATGAAGCATCACTGGGTTTTTAATGTCAATCAATCAATCGAAAGTATATGCACCTGTGAGGAAGGTGATGATCAGACCTGCGATGAGAGTGCTTACGAATCCCACCGCACTGTAGTACAAGTACGAGATGGAGTACCATGTTTCAGCCATAGCTGACCTAATGGAAACAAAATGCTGTTATACTCATATGGATAGCATACTCACAGGTGTCTGCACATTTTGTACACATGACATAAATCATAAGCGCCACATGTTGGGCATGTTTTGCCTGTCAAAATAGTTATTCAACCTTACCTCCTTCAACCAAGTACACGGCAATATCAATGTCTTAGTATATACCACAGTAGTTTATCAATTATAGATATATCTGCAATATATATCCGATTATCAATGGACAGTGCATCAGAGGAATGGCACGTGGCAGTGCAGCATGGGCAGCATGAAGATCCCTTTTGGACAAGATTTTTTCAACCTGCACATCTCAGAGACCGTGCATAACTAAGAGATAACTTCCACAACAATGTACAGGCTTAGGCTAGAGTGAGATGTGGTGGAAAGGGCAGGCAGAAGAATGTAGAGCTTGGTACAGCGCTTTGTTAAGATAAGCAAAAAAGCAGATGGTGGTGGGTTCAAGCAAACCTGCAGTCATCAGTATCCATAAACCACATTAATCCACCAAGACCCAAATGATCTTTCTGTCTGTCCATCATGATTTGCTCTGACAATGATCTGCCTGTGTTTCTTGGTATTTTATGCCCCCAACATTGTCTTCAAGGCAGTGCTGCCTGGAAGGCGCTAGGGTTAGGCATGGGTTAAGGTTAGGGTTAGGGTTAAGGTTTAGGATTAGGTGCCTTTAAGTCAGCGGTGGCAGCGCTGCCTGGAAGACAACGTTGGGGGCATAAAACACCATCGAGCTCTGCCTGTCTGTGCACTGCATTATGCTACGCTACGCTACGCTGCAGCATGTGATGCTCTGATGAGCTCTACAGGCGCTCCACAGTGCTCCCACACACCCATGTGCTGGTGGAGACGCAGAGCTGCTGATGAATGGTGCGATGGTGCTTGCATTGATGGCTGCAGGGAGATGAGATGTGTTCAGCGCACACCCCTCCACACTCAGGGCCAGAGGGTGTGTGTTGAGGGGAGACGCAGGGTAGAGGAAGGCTCCAATCCCCACCCAGAAGGACAGAGCAATGCCCAGCATCAGGCCACCAACTGCCCCCTGGGGAGACACACAGAGGTACATGCTGTCAGCACCGGACTGCCGTTACAACTGGACTTTGTCTAATGAAGAGCGCGGGTCTGTTGTGAGAGGCCCCAGCCCCAGCACAGCAACATCTCCCATACTGAATCACTTAACAACTCGCCCCCTCAAGCAACAGCTTTGGGAACGCTTTTGCTGATCATTTCCTCAACATATGGACAGTTGAAAGCCCAGCATAATGTGACTAATGCCAGTGAAAACTGAGTGGTATTGTCTATGAGGAAAATGAGTATGAGCATTTTAAAACTATTTTACAAGAGTTCTAAATCCTACAACTGTCATAAACATAACTGTCATATATTTTTATGAAATACTACTCTCCTTAATATTCCATGTTCTATTGTTGCTATATTTATGTATGAACTGTTGTTGTTGTTTTTGTTGTTGTTGTTGTTGTTGTTTTTGTTGTTGTTGTTGTTGTGGTCGTTGCCATTATAGCTGATATACTGTAGAATAATTCATCTTTTGAGTTTCCTCCAGCATGTGTGAGAGAGCTTGAAGTAACAGTAGACAGTACAAAGTGTTAACTGACCTTGGAATTGGCGCAGGGGAAAAGAATGCCAAGAGAAAACAGGCCTAGCATGGGTCCTCCGCACATACCATGGATACTGAGAGCTGCCTGAGGAGGAGACAGGAAGGGAACATTACTCTGGGAGCAGGAAGGTGAAGAGGGGGAGAGGAGAAAGTAGAAGAGCAGCAGCAGCCACAGAGCCATGAGCTGAGCTACGGTTCTCAAGGGGGAGGCCAGGCTGAGATTTACAGAGCGACATGCAAAGATGGAAGCTCCATCTCAGGCAAACACTAAGTAGAATTTGGAGCAAAATAGTTCAATGGGCAAAAATTAAATTGGCAAAAATGTATTATTCATTTAAATGGACACATTGGATTACCTGAACAATGCCGCCCATATAAGATGCTGCAATTGCCATTGAGGTGCAGCAAACTCCAAACACAATGCCTGTAAATGTAAAATATGAATAAATTCAGTACAATGTCCTGTGTATGCACAACACACTATGCACATGCAGCAGAACCCAAAATGGCATTTAGTTCCTCATGCACTGTAAACCCAAAATAGCATTTAGTTCCTTATGCATGTTCACTGTATTGAATCAGAATATGAAGGTGGGAAATATGATTATGGCTGTTGAAAATTTGCAATATTAATTGATTACATTGGCACTGGTAAATCACCTACACTTTTGAAATGTCCTGTTGACAGATTAATTCTACATGTGGTCCACAAACTGCAGTATTGCTTCTTACAAGTAAAAGAGTTATCCTTACACAGTCCTTTGCTGATCCAGGAAGCAGTTTGGTTTGAGATGTTCTTAAAACACTGGCTCACAAAGTCCTCATAAGTCACTGTGGCCAGGGCATTTATGCTCGCTGCTACAGTGCTGAAACATTATGTAGAGCAAACAAGAGCAAACCGAATTTGAATGGGATATATATATATATATATATACATATATACATATTCCTATCATGTAGGAATATGTATATATGTATATATAATATGTATATGTATGTATGTATATATATATATATATATATATATATATATATATATATATATATATATATATACATATTCCTATCATGTGTGCTTCTATGTGCTTTAGACAACATGACGTGTGTAGCAAGGGAAAGAAGCACTATAGGCCCCGCTGGGTTATCCAACAACAGGTCTTTGGTGGTGTAGGTATAGATTCATAAAAATTGAAGACGGAGTGCCTTGTTTTTTTTTTTATCCTGGTTCCAGCCACCTCATCATTGGGATTTGGTGATTTTTATTTTATTATGATGTGCTTTAGACAACAGATGATAGAGATCTCCTTAAATATAAAGCTTTGAAATGTTTTGTTTTGATTGTAGATCCCAAACTGCCTGAAGCATAAGTTATCCCTTATGTGAAAAGATAAATATGGACACTTTCCCAACCTCAGGGTTCCACTGAAAGCACAGGCAACAAACAGGCCAGGCAGACCAGGATATTTCCCCAGAATCTCCATCACAAAGTAAGGCATGAGCTGGAGAGAGAATTGAGCATGAGCCCCATATAGTTACACATAACATTACATGTTCTTTGGTTTTCCATTTCAGATAATAGTATAGTAAAGAACATGTGCACATACATGTACAGTATATATTTTTACGTGCATCAAATACTATGAACAGCTACAGATAAAGATCCATGTAAAGTATAGTGAAACGACCGTAATTAGATTGATGGCACGGAGGCCAAAGGCATACTAATGAGGGAGGAAAGCTCACCTGGTCAGGTGCCTGGACCGAGTGTGCGGTCCAAGGATCACAGCTTTCATAGTATGCATACATAATGAGACCCGAGAACACGGCACACAGCAGGATAACCAGTAAGCCCAGCAGGTTAAAGTACAGAGCACTGCCAACACAGGGAGATAGAATGCTTCACTTTACACATTTACATACCATCATATAGCCTACACAAAACACTGCCCCACATGCTTTTGGTTTTAACGTTACAAAAGGCATGCTATGGCCCTGGAATTGTTGGCCATTACCAAATGGCTTTACAACTTTCACAATATGGAATCAGTCTTCTTTGTTCAACTGTGTTTCTTCACACAGCTTGGCTTAATGCCATCAATGTATCTATCTATCTATCTATCTATCTATCTATCTATCTATCTATCTATCAATCAATGTAACTGTGGGTCAGCGCTCTTACAGTCGTGCATGAGTCTCTGTCCTGCAGGAGATACAGCGCTGGATAGTGGACTGATTCACACCATAGATGCCCAGCCAGGTGAAGGTGCCCCCAACAGATATCGTCCAGAAAGTGTGGCGCCTCAGGGGATTAGGGTCAAGGCTGAGCAAATAGACAACAATTAAATGGTTTTGTCTAAAATTAGCTAACTCGCTAAATAAGCACAAGATTTGCCCTGTAAACACCAACATCAGTACAGATGATAAAAGGAAGCTAAACTGATTTGCTGTTACTCCATGAAGGTTTTTGTTTTAGAGTGTTAAACTACATGAGGTTAAACTACATGAGGAAGAACCTAGACAGCTAATGGGAATGATGGCTATTTTTATTTATCCTTATTTATCCTACAGGGCCACATATATAAATTCCTGAATTAGATACTATAATGTTATAAAAGGTATACCTTAAATGTATTTTAAAATGTATCTTGAATTAAGTACAATTATGTAAAGAAAATTATTAGATCCAAAAAAATGTTGACAGATATTGAAAATGTTATGCTTTACACATCAAACCTTCTTAAACATTAAGGGGCTGTTTCTCAGAAGCCTAGATAAGGACTAAAAGAGAACCTTTCCATTGAGATCTTCATTAAAACAAGTTAGCTTATGTATGGAAATCTGTCCCTATGAACTTGTAGTTGAACTGAACTATTTTTTAAATAAAAGACATGGTGGTACAGAATACATGGTGGCAGATGGAATATGTTAGCATGATGACAGGGTTTTGTCGGTCAGACTCACTCAAACACATCCAGCCTCTGTCCATTCTGAGCTGTCTCCCACACGGCCTTCACACCCCCAGTTTGGGAGGTTCCCTGGACCAGCACCGTGAGGAAGCCGACCACCATCACCACCATCTGGAACGCATCTGACCACACCACCGCTTTCAGGCCTCCCTGCCCCGAGGCCACACAGCAAACACAAGATGCACTCAACAAATGCACTGATTTTAACATCCTCTGGAAATGTGAACATTAAAAGTGTGCTCATACAATAATTTCTCTCAGGATATAGCATCACATGGATACCCGAAATACAATAAATATTGGGGAATGGATCAGAAATAATTAGTCTATATCAGTTAAGTTATTGTTACAGATATCCAATAAGTTATAAATCCCATCTGTGTACTTCTGAAACATCCCTGGCACGGAACTCAAAGGATCTGCACAGTGAGCCTGCTGGGTCATTTCCCAATCAGTGCAGAAGGTAGCTCCACATATAGACAGCCTGTGAAGTTGTGAGGAAATATGGGGACTTGCAGCAGTTCTCTTGCACATTATGTTCACCACCACACAACTCTGGCAAACCTATTACTGAGACCTCATAAGACGCCATGTACTGACTTTAGCCTTCACACCAAATTGATCATGATAAGAAGCTTGTTTTTATTTACTTTTACTTCTACTTACTTCTATTGTATTCTATTTATGTATCTATTTGTTTATGTATTGTTTTTTTTTTTTATTTAACTATGTATTTTCTTTACCATCATATTTTCCATATATTAGAACTATATTAGAGAGTTTGATATGGAGTTTGTGGAGGGTCATTAGGCCATATGAGTGCTTGTATGCTGATACCAAACTTGTTGAATTAAAGATATGGGCATTGCTAGGCATGGCTGGGGACTCACCAAGGTGCAATAGAATGTGCAGACTATTCCAGTTGCAAATATAGAACCCCACAGATTGAAGCCAGTCACTGTGTAAGAAAAAGAAACAATGAAAAAAGAATAAAGAGAAAAGGACAACAAGTGTTGAGGAATATCAATGGTGTAATCTACCTTGATTTAGAGCCAGGGCCGGAGCAAAAACAACCACTCCTGTATATAATATCTGAAATGGAAACGGAAAGTTTAAAACAATATTCAAAATAATGTGTATTGATGGATCATGAATAGGATTTCCAACATTTCTCTCATTTTCATCAATGGCAACTTAGAATTATTTTATCAGTTTTGAAATAAAAGGTTTTCTTTTTCCACTCACCGTCTGTATTATGTAAATGATGGTAGCAGCTATTCGGACCAACTTACAGAATCTTAGTTCAAGATACTACCAGGACCAAAACCAAGACAAAACAAAATAAATGTACTAGTAAATATGTGAGTACACAGATCAGGCTCTCTGAAGCATCAATTTTGTCAACAAAATATCAAAGGGAATTGACACTTCTGAGGTACCTCATATGTACTTGTTATCCCTGACCTATAGAAGATGGGCAAAAAGAGCTCCGCAGTGCAGATCACCACTAAGGTGTAAGCTACGCCAAAGATGACAAATGAGGCTCCAAACCGGTACACATCTGAGGGGGCTCCCAGGACGGTCACTGCCGACATAAAGCTGGCGGTCAGGGAGAGGGCCACTGGGACACAAGTCATCTGCCTCCCCCCGACCAGAAACTCTTTAGACGGAGCTTTCTTCCTCTCTTTCACAGCAAAGAAGACTCCGATGCCAGAGGACACCACAAACAGACAGGAGAAGACCACATAGTCCCAGGCCTGGAACGTTCTCAACGCATTATCCATAATTGCTGTGCTGAATTGCGGATTTAAATCCAAGCAATCCACTGATCAGAGACAGTGTACCAGAACGCCTCAAGCCCCACCAAAGCACTGTGTTGAATCTACATTAAAGTGAGGTTTTGACCACACAAAAATGCTGATGTTCACAAACAAACATTAACTAATCTAATTGGTTACCATTTAAAAGTGTGTATGTTTGTATGTATGTGTTTGTGTGTGTGTGTGTGTGTGTGTGTGTGTGTGTGTGTTTTGAGCTTTGCTTGCATGCTTGGAGGAGACTTGTATGAAAAAATAGATGATATAGTTAGTTATCCATGTGCATGCCGAAATAATAGCGTTAATAGGCCTACTTACAAATGGAATATTCTTTTGTTTCCGTTTCAACAGAAAATATTTCAATGTCATGTTAGGCTGCAGTTTTTTGCACTATTGTTTACACTATTGCTACATGCAGAATTGGCAGGTCTTGATGCCACATGTTTTCTATTCTAACGATTAAGAGTAAACCTGTTCAATGCCGCTAATCTTCTTTCTTTTTTGCTCTCGTAACTTACAGCAGACAGGGAAAACACAGTGTAGGCTACTATATCGGCGTAATACACCAGGCCTAATAGTACTTGCCCGGTTTGGATTGCTTTCCAGGAAGGCTGTGGCTATAGTGAATACAAACCGAGGGCCACAGCGTCTTCGCCACTCAGGACAAGTGAGAACACAGTTCAGACAACGCGCAACTGTGTGGTGAGACGCGATGGCTTCCCGAGCGCTGGCGCTGCTATTTGGCTTGATTTCATTGCCATTTTATGCTGCTGTTTTTCGAGGACCGTTGCAGCCTGAGATATCAAATGGAACTTTTCATCACTTTTACGTACCAGATGGTGAATACGATGAAAATGACGACCCGGAGAAATGTCAAATGCTCTTCAAATGGTTTGACCGGAGACCTTGTCCAGTGGAGGAGGACCGAGACTCTGTTATCCGCGAGGATTTGATCATAGTCAAGCAGCAAACTGAAGACGCGGCGAGGGTTTTGGAAAGTATTGGGAAAACCATAACATATGATTTGGAGGGCGAAGACAGTTATGGTAAATACCTCAGGCGAGAGATTGTTCAAATCAATGAGGCTTTCGCAAACGTTGAGAAATCCCTTATGGAGCTAGAGGTGAAATTCAAACAAAGCCAGGAGGTAGAGCAAAGAGAAGAAGACGAATTTGCAAGAACTTTTTTGAATCCTATCCACAACGTCAGAAGCACACTTCAAGAAACTCTGGACATCTCTTCTGGCCTCAAGGACAAACATGAACTGATCTCC
Organism: Alosa pseudoharengus; assembly: GCF_046254945.1. Classification (NCBI taxonomy): domain Eukaryota; kingdom Metazoa; phylum Chordata; class Actinopteri; order Clupeiformes; family Clupeidae; genus Alosa; species Alosa pseudoharengus. Next base: position 14,009,032 of record NW_027468565.1, read on the forward strand.
CTGATTATTCGCAGTCATGGTACGAGGTTAAGTAGGCTAAAAAACGAATACATTAATGTATAGCAACAGAGCAAAGCATTGTGTGGCGTGGCTCTGAAAGGAATTAAGTTGTAATCTTATTTTCTTTTTGTTGGTGAAACTGTGTCTCGTAGTATTGTACATTTGAAATGGTGCAGTTCTCTGTTGTTTAACCACAAAGTTGTACTTGGTTCAAGAACCACTAATTTCATCATTCTTATTACCCTACTGTTTACAACCTTAATGATTTTGTTACATTTTGTATCACTGTCCTGTATGCTGTGTATTGTTTTCATTTGGGCTTATTTCTTTGGCTTTTGTGTCATGAAACATATATAAAATATGGTTTGTATTATCTTAGCTGTCATGCCGATTTTGCTATGCTACAGTCTTCAGGTTTCAAGGTGTTCATTTGTTTTAAACAAAACGTGACTTTTGTCTCTGTTCACTTGTCTTGAAGGAGCATCACTCTACAGTTAGTTAGGCTTTGAACTAAAGATTCAGATCCAGATTCCTTTGGCTAATCCAATCCTTTGCCAAGTTCATATGCGTGGATGCTTAGGGCACAACTCAGATGGTCTTCTCTTCTCTGAAGACTGATTCAGAGCTGGCATTTCCTTAGCCACACCAAGGCATGTCCCACAGTTTAACATGGCTGAGGCATTTAACCCTACGTGCACCAGTGTGTCTGGGAAACCACTGTTTCTCCTCCAGCCCTCCCCAGTGGCATGCTGATGTGCAGCCCACCTCTAAGTGATGGCCATTACATGCCCAAGCTTCAGAAGTGAATCTGCTAAAAAGATTTTTTTGTTCTTTTCTAAAATAGGTCTGGCTCTCATTCAATAGCGTCTGAGGTCTGTCCATCTGGAGTTAGTTTCCTTTTCTCTGTGTTGCAAAATGCCTGGGACTCATCGCATAGTATGACAATTATGCCAGTTGTCCTTTATATGGCTATGAATCACATCGAAATTTGAAGGGCTTGGATACTCAGATGTTACCCTGAGGTAGTAATCAAAATCTTCTGATGCTTGTTATGGCCCAATACAGTGAAATTAATCTACGGCACATCTTCTGTTGTGCATTATTTTACATTTCTAGACAAATGTTGTGCAAGTCTAATTGTGGGTAAAACAATACAATATAAACGAACTGCTACTGTGCTTTATATTTGCCAGTGAGAGGTTTTAGGCAGCTTATTTTGTTATCCTGTCATCATCTGTTCCTCCTGTGCTTCATTTCCTGTCACATCTCACTAAAGGCCTGCAGGATATCAGCCCGCCTTCCTGGAATCTCCCCCTTATAAATAAACAAAGAGGAGACACTGGGTGCGTATTAGGGCATACCCACACCTACTCTCTCTCACACACACACACACACACACACACTCTCACACACACAGACGCACACGCACACACACACAAACAAACCCATCCAAGCACAAATAGAGAAAGAGTGGAACACACAGAGAAAGAATAAACAAAATGTTTTGTCAACATTTGTGGAGCCAAGCTGTATGTACAACCTCACTGCTAAGTGTGGCCCCCATCTGGCTAGAAAGAGATTGCTGATATCTTTGCTTTTTTTGCTTTTAGAAACCTTGGCAAGCATAATCCACCAGCCTTTCTCAATAATAAACTCAGTAAAGTCCGTTCTTCTGTATATTTCACACAATAAGTGTGAATACTTGTAGACAGTTTTTTTTGTCTCACTGTAAGTGTTAATCAGTCAACTGAACAGAAAATGAAAAGATGAGGGCACTTGCTCAACAGAACTTTCTTGAGCAATGTCAGCAAACAAAAGTCACAGCAAAGGGTGATGTGATCTGAACAGGCTCATGGCCCTGTGCATGCTGGGAAACGGAGAGCAGATTAGTTGTCGGCAGCATGGCTGAGTGCGATTTCCTCTGTCTGGCTTGCCTGAGAGCCCCTCTTCCCCTGAGGGACCCCAATCTAAACACAGTGGACCACGCGCTGTAAGTGATCTGCCTCAGCCACCTTGGCATGCCCAGCCTGATCTCTCTCTTTGCACAGAGTGAGGAGCACATTCTGAAAAGTCAACATTTCATAAATGTGAGGATTTAATTGTGTTCGGAAAATTTCAATTTTCAATATAATTTTTAGCAGTTTTGGAGTTATAATTCATACTGACAGTGGTCCAAAGTTCTTGGTCACAGCATGCACAGTGTTTAAAACCTCAAGCACTTTCTTACAGAAAACGTTTTTAGAAAGGAACCATAATGAAAGCAGTGCATTCCTTTTCTAGAATGAAGGCCAAATACACAATGAAAACTGAGATGACTGAGACATTTATAAAATTGCTACTTACTTTATCTATGAGGACTCTTATTTAACCACAAAAATAAGCAGTTATGCGGCAGAGTGGAAATGAGAGGTCACAGTGCCGACCTTTGAAACACATTTTCTTTGGTGATTTTAAATTAGACGGATGCCTTAATGTATTTACATACTTTAAAGAGTGTGGCCTACATAAACATCACAGAGATTAGGTTAAAAAGATAAAACAAGTAAAAGGTTTTAATACATTTTCAAGAAAGATAGAGTTAGATTAACACACTTAAAGTTCAAAAGTTCAAACCAGTGTGAAAACAAAAAAACTTTATTTCTGTTGTCCTCTTCTGTTTCTCCCAAACAGATTCAAATGTACTATAATACGATTATTTGATAATTTGATAAAACTAATCTTGCAACTGCTTATCTTTCAAAGTTTCTTCTGAGTTATAGCTCATGAACCCATGATCGTAGACTCCCATTTGTCTTAAACATGGTGTAAGATGGCATAATGCATATAATAGTCATCATAGATTCATGTGTAGTTTTATTTTGTTTGTGTTGATTTAATGGGGTCCAGCTAGTAGAACACACTCCCAATGCTCTGAGAAACCGTTACTGTCACTGATATTGACCCCAACACTGCACAGTAAAGCAAGAATCAGTTGCCAATTTTACTTCAGTTATTTTTTTCTATATGTTTTTTTCTGCCCCTCTTGGAAATATGATTTAAAACATTAACTTGTCATATGTTTAGTTGTTACACAGTATTACACAGAATCTCTTTAGTATTTGAAAATGAAACATCTGTTGACTGAACTTTTCTTTCCTAAATGTCTTTGGTGTGTCCTGCACACTTAAGCCTCACAATCCTTCCAAATTTTTATTACCAGTCCTTAAATTGCATTTATTGTGGTTATTTTCTATACAGACTCTCTGCTTGTGTATGCCAAGTCTGAGGCTCTGTTTGACTGTGTGGCCAGTGGACATCTCTCTGGCTTACAATGGCAAGGTCATCAATTTGTTTTATTTTCTTCTCCTCTCTTTCACTAGCATGAGTGTATTTATGCTAACCCTTTGGTATGACAAAAATGCCCTAACAGAGGGTCAGAGGCTAGCAGCCGCCTCTCTGACACATGGCAGGCGGACTTTCATCACACATTCATTTATATTCCACCATACATAAATCTTGTGAAGGACGATGCTGTTTTGCTTTTCAGATGTCCCATCTTTTTCCATGTGAAGAATTCATGGAAGATCTATTCAGTTGCCACTTGTGATTACTGATTAAACACATTTTGTCTTAAATGTGTAACATTTTTAGTGAATTTCAAATGGTGTTGAGCATCAATATACCCTCATTAAAATGACCAGTGTGACATCTTCTCGTGGTTGTCTTGTTGGTGATATTCTGCATTGATGTCTGTGCTACCCAGTAAGATGCATTTGTTTCTTTGAGATTATGAATTCAAGATCAATGCATATTGGCTTTTAATCTTCATTAAAACTCATAGCCTGCAACAAAAACACCTTGTCAACAACTTTTTTCACTCGTGGAATCCTACTTCAACAGATTTGATTAGTTACTGGAGGTGTCTGATGGGATTCTGACCAGGATTCTCAGACTTCTGTGGCTCAAAGGTGAACAGAAATAGCTGACTGTCTTCACTTACATAAGAGAAGAGTTATCTCATAGAAACCAAGTTCATGCACTTTTTTGATTAAAAAAATCAGAAGCTAATAGCAGAGCGCCAGGTTTGTTCACAGCAGTGTCATAGTGATATAAAAATGATGTGTAAGATGTTTATTTTCCAGCTGTACCATGATGTGGAAGCGGGCATCCCTGGGAGATGAGAAACATTCCTGCATCTACAGCAGTGTTTGTTAAACTCCTGTCAGAAAGATTTAATGGAGACTAAAGAGCTCTTGCACAGAAAATAAACAGTGAGGGATTGGGTAAAACTCATGGGCGGACTGGCCATCTGGCATACCGGGCATTTTCCCGGTGGGCCGACGTACCTTTTGGGCCGATAGAATAGGCTATATAATTATTATTTTGGCCAACGATCGGTCCAAAGGAAGGACAATCAGCGGCCCTTTGGTTACATTTCTATTGACACTGGACTGATCCAATAACAGCTCACGTCAGGCCCCACCCCTCCTCCATTCTGTGAGCGCATCAAAAGTTAATCGAAGTTGCCTACACGAAATTGCGGCCGGTGCCTGTAGTGACAAAATTAACACCAATGTAGAAGCTTCAGAAATACAATATTGCAAGTAGGCTAGCATATGTCAGCAACATGTTGAAGTTCGTTGAGTTTGAACGAGGATGTATGCAAGCATACAGAGCCGAGGGACAATAGGTGCAGGTGGTGGAGAGTGCGAGCCTATTGAGGCTACATGATAAGAACTCACTCACTGGTGGAGCAGGTAGGCTATGTGTGACATGCCATGGTGACGATGATGATTATGACTTATTAATTGCGATAATGTAATGATATGGTAATGGTAACATAGTAAGGCCGTGCTGTGATTACAAAACAAATAGCACAACTTACATTTTCTAAATGAATGATTTGCAAACCCGATGATTTTCAAAATTCAACATCGACCGATTCAACATCGGTGGTTGGTCTCTCAAAGTAGAGAAGGTTTCTATCTTGGAAGGGTTATCATGGTAACCCATGGGCTAAAAGACTGTAGACTGACGGAAATGTAAGCTAAAACGTAAAGTCATGCACAAGCCAACTAAGCTATATATAACCTATAGATAGGCTACTGGAACTGGAAGACACTAAAGATAATTAGTTCATGTAGCTATACTGTTCCAAAATGTACCAGCAATGTAGGTAGGTAGTATAGCCTACACTACAGGAATAAAATATTTCCAGCCCTGTTTATTTTGTGTTGTTTCAGTTGTCCTACAGTGATAACTGGTATAAATTACATTAATGTCTACAACAATCTGGGTAATTTAACTCTTTACACATAGGCTTCAGTATTTTTTTGGTGCTGCTTTCAATTGAGCATTGTATAGTTTAAATGTAGCCTATTGAATAATATGAAATGATACTTTGAATTCCAGCAGAAACTCTTCTTTAATAATTGCTTGTATAGCCTACTTGAATATGGAGATCATGTGCTCCATGCCTACCTCTGATCAGTCAGAGTGAGGCCTACATCACTTTCAGTGCTTCATGACAGTTGAAAATATACATATTCAAGGGTAATGCAAAGATTCTGTATTTAATTAGGTGGGCCCGACCAATTTGAGGGCCGCTTGGGCCAAATATGCCAGGGCCGATTTTTGGTCCCAGTCCGCCCCTGGTGAAACTGCTCATTCTGCTTTAATACTCCTGCACATTCTGCAGGCCAGTTTTATTTTTGAATACATTTCTTTAGATATTATTATTTGAACATGAACATTGAACATGGCCCAAGTTCTTCACATTCATATTCTCCTTCTATCTATTTTAGGTGAAGATATTGTTTGTAAAACATAAAGATATGTAGAACAAGTGTCAGGCAGAGCACAAACTTATAAACTTATAAATTTCACATTTTGCCAGAGCTTTTCAAAGTGGGCCCAACGCCCAGTTTTCTGAGCACGGCCCTGGATCATGTCTGTGTAGTGAGTCTCAACTCTGAAAATGTTTCATTAAAATATGCTTAGCTCTTCTACGTGTTATCCACAACAGAGCTTATGACAGGGTGTGGAAATACATGCTGCCAGCTGCTAACAATATGAACACATTTTTTTGTCAAGATTGCCATTTATTATAAAACAGCGTTTGATAAAAGATTGGAATTTATTTACTGCATCACTGAAAGTCCCAGAAGGAGATGGCCAAAAATGTTGAGTAAGTATGATGGCCATTATACAGACCACATCGTAAAAGCATAATCCAAGAACCACAATGTATGCCAACAAAACTCGAGTCAAATGAAGTGAAGATTTGTTTCAAAAATCCTTGATTTGTTTAAATACAGATCACAATGTTCTGCTGACTGAAATGTTTTCCAGCTCTGCTAAGTTTGTGATTTTCAGACCCTTAACTATGAGTGGTCTTTGATGTGTTATCTTGAACTGTGTCCTTCAAATAATAGTACTATTATAACACAATAATATGAGACACAGATATCTCTTCTAACGTGTACATGTAGGGGGAATATTCCACTACATCATATTATTCTATGTTATTCATGCCTGTTATTGGACACTTAACCAGGTCTGGAAAATAACCCCAAATATCATCCCTAATAAAGCCCTGCATGTTATTATTTATTTCATCTGTTTCTGACAGGGAGCTGTTATTGTGGGAATTCCGAAAGTCCATTCTACTCTTCCCAATTCTATGTTGAGGAGTACACTTAACAAAAACACTTTGAGGACTTTTCTATTAAAGATCTTGATTTATTCTTGTTATCTTTCAAACATGGGTTTGTGCCATCACAACCATTCCTGACCCTGCATCACGATACTGTACATTTACTCTAAAAACAAACGATCATAGAAACAGGGTTACATTTACACATACTGCATTAGAAATGAACGGACAAGTATGTACTCATGATGTATACTTCACTCCTTTCAGTCTCATGTATCCTTTTGTGCTCTTAATTGTTTTCGTCCAGTAATTTTAAAGTGTACAACAAATGATATGACGATACAGGAAGACATTTGAGAGATTTTTTTTGTTTGTTTATACAACAGGCAACATAAAGACAAATAAAAAAAGCACCTAACTAAAAACCTAACCTGTCAATTTCTAAAACAGCTCCCTGCTTGATATCCTCTGAGACAAAGGAGATAAATAAAGAACAGATGATTTGAAGAAAGAGTGAACCAGAGGGCGTCTGGGGGGGGGGGGGGGGCGGGGCATAGAGAAAGAGCACCATTATAACACAGAACATCTTCAGTAAAACATCACTTTGCCAAAAACGGGTCTCAGTGGACCCAGCGCCCATGTTCTCCTCTAGTCCACATGGGGCTCTCCATGTCTGAGTGGGTGAAAGTGGGCCTTTCAGTGTTCCTCTCCTGCTCAGGGGGGAAGGGGGGGTTCTTTGTTTTGTAAGCAGCGGGGATGAGCGCGGGGCCCTGGTGCTCGGGGTTGCCCCTCCGCCTGTCACACGATGCCGTTCTCCTGCCGCGGCTTGTGCGTGACTGTGCTCTGGGGCGTGTGCAGGGAGGGGGCCAGTGTGCAGAGGAAGCCGGCCAGCAGGGTGAGGCCCAGTCCCCCCCAGGCACTGAACATGGACCAGCCGTAGCCGTGGCTGATGTCCTCAGGCAGCCCGTACACGTAGCGAGGGTAGCGTGAGAGCTGGAAGTTAATGCCGGCCACACATGTGCACAGGGAGATGATGCAGCAGGTTCCTGTGTGAAACACAGAGGCTCACATTACACTTTAGCATTTTAATACACAACACTGACACCTCCTATCTAAGAATGATCACCCTGGCTTTTTGCTTTTCATGATATTCTGCAAGGTGAAAAAAAAATGATTGAAAGCTAAGATTATTTTATGAATATTGTACTCCTATGCACAATTCAGTCTTTTAAATCTTGTGTAAAAGCCATTTTTATTTGGCGGTCAGTCACTCTACTGAAAGAATTGAACAATGTGCGGTGAATTCAGTCCCACTTACAGCAAGAAATAAAAAAGCACCCTTTGGGCCTCATCCCTCTCTTCATCACAAACTTATTACATTTCACTTACACTCACAGCATCACAAGCACCATGTACAGCACTGGGACTTGCTTGTGGTGCTGGTTCAATTCCAATACCACACTGCCCTCTACTGGTGTGCTACCTACATTGCATGACATTCTACCTGAGCTCCACTTACCTCCCATTAAGAACAACAGGCCAGCTACATACTGCATCAGCTCATTTTGGTTGCAGCAACCCAGGAGTCCTACCATCCAGCCAAACAGAATGATCGAGACAGCCATTCCTATGAAGCCAGCAGTCATTCTCTGCAAGTCTGGAAATAGTTGACAAAGTCATCATTTTTGACCATGTAAAAGGTTTTACTCAACCGTTATGTTGACCTGTAGAAGTAGGTGATGCAAAATGAGTTTTCCTGGTTGTGTGTATGAGAACTTACGCAGAGCATGCCACTCATCTTGGCGTATTGTCTTGGTGATATTGATGGGCAGGTCACGAGGAATAGTTGCTGAGGAGTAGTAGTACTTCACTGGAGTGCAGCGCTGAAGTAAACCTAAAAAAACAGAATGTGTGATGTCTTGGTCTGTCTCTAAATCCATCAACTAAGTGCACATTAAGAATGAAAAGAGTCCAGGTCAAGGATGCACCTTCATGGTCTATGTCCTACCACCACACCTATGTAGAGCAGATCAGGATTTATGGCCATATCATCTATGAACACTGCAAGAACCATTTAGAGCCAGACAGCATAAGACCATGGGTACAACCCTAGTGTACCATACACGGTCAGTTTTGTCCCGGGCTCCCAGTTCTGTTCTGGCCATTTAAATCACCAATAAAGTATCTTGCAGTGGAGTAGGGTGACTCCACTGCAAGATACTTTGCTGACAATTTCCCCAATATAGGGACATCTTTAAGTGTAGTTCTGACTTTTAAGCAAGCTTGAACTTTTGAAATGTTTCCTTTCTCAGCAGGCCACAGAAGTTCTAAATCACAGATTGCCATATACAGTATATTTGTCAGGAATATTCTGAATTATTGCTTTAGCATAATCTGCAGCCTCTATTGCGTCTTGTTGATTGGCATGTGTTTGTAAAGTCATTTGACCATGTCAATTATGTAACAATAAATTGAATATACAATAAATTTGAACACCTGCAAGGCTACTCACTGGACAAGCGTGTTCTATATCTACTTGTTCCCACACAAAACAGTTCAAACAGTAAGTGTCACTGTGAGCTGAATGTAGCTACTGTATCATCCCGTAATAATTAACTAAGTAGCTTTGCATTAATTACATACAACTAGTTTTGGACAAAAATAATCGTCATTTGAACCCCTATTTGATTGGTGAAACTTGATAAAGTGGTAGGCACACCTGTGGTAGGCACACCTGTGTCTGAAAACCATTACCTAAAATATTATATCATTTTATCAATACAAATGTAAACACATAAAACATACACATTATTTCAAATCAAAGCAGGGAGTAATTCTGTATTACGCCATATAGCCTACTCTGGGTAAAGAAATCCTTGTCATATTACACACTGGCAGGATATTCTTTTCAAGATTTGGTCTTATAAAATGATGTTTAGTTGTTTGTTTCTAACCCCAAAGGCCATATTGTGCTATTCTGCTTCTGTAGTGTAGACACAGCAAATAATAACTAATTTATGGGTAAACATTGAGAAAATGTTTAATTGTTAGGCTTTGCAGACCAAAGGGCAATGTACTGCAGATATGTGCAGAAGTAAGTGTGTTATGGGGGGGCAGTTTTGGCCTGACCAAAGGTGGTTTCATTTGATACTTTATTACGCAGGAGGAAAGCTGCACAAATAGCCGTTTCTGAGGTCCATGCGACTGCCCCAAAGCCACACAACCATAAAAGTGAGAATTGTATTTCTCGGGTGTAATGGGGGTGTCAAAAGGATAACCATAAGTACTCATATAACATAACACAACAATGGACCTCAATCAACATGCATTAACATTTGGCCTGGGCATTGGGCCTAAATGTCCATTGGGCCTTGGTGTAGGCTGGCCCCTGGCTACTCTGGAAATACCAGGGAGCTTGAGCAGAAGCTGCATTAACGTATAGATCTGAGCAAACTGGGTTTAATTCAGGGTTGACATCCCCTGATTCATCAGCCTCGGGGTGAGATGTTTATGTGAGTAAATGCCCTATTTTTGTCTTTCCAACCACAAAAACAGTTGCCAATCGAACGTTTGGTTCCTAAGCCTTTCAAAAATCAGGACCTTGGATAGCGTCCAACGGGGCGTTAGCCATATGAACTCCAATTGTTAGTTCATTGACCCTCACACTAGCTATCCAAAAGACACACAAACACAACTGAAATAAAAACATAAAAACAAATCATAGAAGCTAATCCACAACTGGCTACATCACATATGCTACCGTAGTAGCATAAACACGATGGCGCATGGGGTAACTGGAGCGTAACGGTATTGTTTAAATAATCTCTTGACGTGATTTGCAATGGACCCAGGATTAGAGACAAATGACAAATCCTACCTTTGAATATCAATTCCTCATTTTCTACATCGAAACCTGCCCGGTGACACTTTCTCCACAATCCGGTTACAGTCGAGTTAAAACGCCGACTGCAGCGGGATTCTATGCCCGCAGCTGGAGCTATAGATTCCCGTCTAACCCGCAAAAGAGCCCCATCAGTGGTCTTCGTCCTTTCAACAACATTTCCATTTGGATGCATCCGTAAAGGAAGGTTTTGATTTGAAATATAAATATATCCAGGGTCAATCCTTTTACTGGCGTATTTTTTGCATCTTTCTCTGTGCCGCCTCGCATCAGTCTCATACCAGTAGTCCGTGCTTATGGCCATTGTCAACAGTCCCAGAGCACAGAAGGCCAAGAACAGTCCGGCAGCTGTTAATATCCTCATGGTGGCCATGTTCAGAGTCCGCTTGAGAGCCCGGGTTTATCTGAGACGTGTGTGCCGCGGCAGCAATTTTATCCCGGGACAGAAATTACGGTTTGCCAAGCATCCCCCAATTCACTGCCGAAAAAGGCATCGATTAGGTCGAACGAAAGACCCATAGGCCTATCATTTGAGACATTTTAGCCCTGCATGGTAAAGCTGTTTTTGTTGTATTAAGATGAGACAGACATTTTTTTTCTCACCACCTGAGCTGCTTCCGATATAGACTCGCATCTGATGCTAGCCAATGCTGCGAGGGGACAGCTGATGAAACCTCTTCGGATTCGTCCGGACAGCGAGTTGCGAACATCTGATTACATGTATCCAAGTTAACATGCAAAATAATTCGAACGCCTTCATGGATCTAGGTTGGAACAGTTGGAACAGCAACACAAACTTCATTCAGTTTAACAATTCAAGATTAAAATAAAAAACAAATATTTATATATATATATGCCTATGCTGTACACTAATGATATTAATAATGGAATTACCATGAAAGACCACTCGTTTTTGCTAGACTATGCTGTACATTAACCCAGTTTAGCCAAGTTGTCGCCATTGTTGCCAAACAGGGATGTAGTGGAGAGTAAACCCAAGTAAACGCAGTTTATCCACCTCTGAAATTTCAGAAATAGAGTTTATCCACCTCTTTTTTGAGTTTCTAAAACTGATAGTTCTGGTCCTTGATTGTGATTGGCAGAGCTTATCCACCTCTAAAACGAGTTTATTGACCAATTGCAACTTTTAACATTCAAAAATCACACTGTATTATCCACATTCACAATATGTAGGAACCATTTAATACCACTGATATCGTTATAAACATTGGACAATAGCCTTCACGATCATCAAACATGTTCTGACACAGTCCACCTCACAGAATTCATAGTTTACCCAGCTCTTATTTTACCACTACATCCCTGTTGCCAAACTAGGCATAATTTCTATAGTTTTAACTAATCGCAGCCAGCCTTTTGGTTGGGCTATTAGTAGGGGGGGCCTATGTGTCTAATTTGGGAGCTTGTGGGATTCGCATGTTCATTTTTGGAGAGTATTATATCTTTGTTCTAGGGGTTCTTAAGAGTAAAAAAAAACATGTCTCCGTTTTTTTTGAAGGTTTTGAAGGACCCAAATCAAAGGTCAAATTCAGAAAAGGTCAAATTTGGTGTTTTGTCCATAAACCTCACATTGTTGGTATTATAGCATAGGCTAGGGTTTGGTGCCAAAAAACAAAGATATTCTACAAGGTAGTGTGCAAAAGTGGACCACATAAACAATACAACATTATAAAAAAATGTTAGGCTGATGATTGATCTCTTTAACAAGAAATTGTGCCTAAAATTCTCGAAATTGTCCGCTTAAAAAAATAATACTTCAATATCAATACTATCAATTCATGCCTTATTACTGTGCTTGAGTGTAGGCCTAGCCTGCTCTGCCAGTTCTTGTCTACACCCCTTCATAGCACAAAGTGCAGAGATCTCTGTTAAATCATGTTTAATAGACTTTTACATAGCTTGTAGTCTGTAAGGCCTTCCGTAGCCTATGTAAGTGTGAAGAAAAGAAAGGGTAAAAGGATCAGATAGACAAACAGACAGGTGAGTTTATGTGTGTGTGTGTGTGTGTAAGAGAGAGAAAGAGAGACACTAGCAGGGGCAGTTGACTGTTGATAGCTGGCAGTTATAGAATTTAGAATATTGAATAACCTGAAGCACATAGTGCTCTGTTCTTCATGGTTGGTGATATTAGTGACCTTTTAGCCTTCTACATTTGAGCAAGCACATTTAAGTATAAGTATATAAGTATAAGTATATATACTCTTTTGATCCCGTGAGGGAAATTTGGTCTCTGCATTTATCCCAATCCATGAATTAGTGAAACACACACAGCACACAGTGTACACACAGTGAGGTGAAGCACACACTAATCCCGGCGCAGTGAGCTGCCTGCATCAACAGCGGCGCTCAGGGAGCAGTGAGGGGTTAGGTGCCTTGCTCAAGGGCACTTCAGCCGTGCCTACTGGTCGGGGTTTGAACCGGCAACCCTCCGGTTACAGGTCCGAAGTGCTAACCAGTAGGCCACGGCTGCACCAATAAAAAAAAAATTCATAGTTCATGGTGGCACAGTCTAGTTAGGTTATATTCCGAGGTGTGTCTTTATTCTGTTAGTCAGGTGATGGCACACATATTTTAAAAGAAACAGATTTTGGGCTATGTATCCAGTGGCAGATATGTGTGGACTGGTGAATGACCCATCACTAGAGACCTAATAGACACCATCTCCATACTCTCTCATGGACAAAAACAAGAAATTTGGCATATTATGATCACAGATCAGCCAACGATTACAACGTTACAGTGCAGTTATTTTACAACAGAACAAAGCAGTTTGGCACAGGAACTGCTACAAATCCACCTGTAACAGTGAGCATCTGCAGTATGCTAAGATTCGCTACTAGAAATCATGTGAAGCAGGCAGGAATCAGTGTCTTCAGAAAAGACGTGGTAGACCATCTTCTGAACCTGCAGCAACACCTGCAACTGCATCAAGTCCATCTAGAGGGACTTTGTAAACTTGTTCAGCAGCAGCTGCTGCCAGCATAGATAAGTGCTTCTTCTGTCAGAAGCAGACAAAAGAGCGTCTTCATGAGGTGTCCTCTTTCAATGCAGGCAACCAACCAAGATATATAAGTAATATTTTGAAGTCAATGACTTTTAACAGGTAGCCAGTGTAAATATGTTAGGATGGGGGAAATATGTTCATATTTTTTTTTTGTGTGTGAGCAGCTGTATTTTGTATAAGCTTTTTAGACAGGTATTATTACAGCCAGCGTAATAGCATTGCAATAGTCTATCCTTGAGGTGACAAAAGCATGGATTAATTTCTCGGCATCTGGTAAGGATAAGGACTTCCTTATCTTTGAAATGTTCCTTAAATGGTAAAATGACGTTTTGGTGATCTGTTTTATGTGATTATTTAGTGCTAGGTCCTGGTCAATTATAATTCCTAAGTCATCCATGTCTTTATATCTCTTATACATGTGTCAAGTTTGGCTAATGGGGTTAATTCATCAGGCTTTATGGAGAGGTATGGACCCTTTCAAGAGAGTTCCATTATCAGCATCATAGTTGGCCCCACAAGACTTCCTTTTTAACATTCCATATGTTATCTTAATGCAGAGGAAGTAGATTGGGGCCCAAATAGAACATTCAAGCATTGTTTTTGTTTTTATTGTTGAAAGGGTCTATAGTTGTGTATTCTGCTAAACAACAGGGGCCCCAGTACTGAGCCTTGAGGCACTCCATATTTTACCATAATCTGGGTAGATGATTTATTATGGACCTGTACAAATTGTTGACGGTTAGGAAGGTATGATCTAAACCAAGCGAGTGCTGAGTCTTTGATGCCTATCAAATTTTCAAGCCTAAGTAGTATGTCGTAGTATGTCATGGTCTATGGTGTCAAAGGCAGCGCTGAGGTCCAGGAGAACCAGTATTGATACAAGGCTAGGTTTTTTGAGGGAGGGCTTAAGGGACACCAGGCAAACCTGATGATTTTTCTCTACAAAACTCCCCCTCGCTCGGTCTGAAGCTCTTTTCCTTTTCTTTGCGTCTTCCGTCAAGGGTTTTCGCTGCTTCTTCGCCGGCTCTGCCATTATACACACGTTTGCAACAATCTCTAGCGTTTCGTTAGCCTGCCTCTGTGCTGTAAACTGATCCTGCTTCGGTCGGCGGGTGATACACCGAACTTGCAAGTGGGATATTCTTCCTACAGGCAGTAGGGGCGGGCGAGAGAGCCTTCATTCGCCCCGTAATGAGTCATTTAACCATATACCGACTTACGAAGATGATTAATTAACACGAAAACGTTGCCTGGTGTCCCTTTAATAACAGATGTCTTAAATGACTGCGGTACATGCCCTGATAGCATTGAATTATTTATAATCTAGAGCAAAACATTATCCAGGAAGGGGAGAGCAGTCTTTAGAAGGTGAGTAGGAATAGGGTCTAGTAGACTAGTTGTAGATTTTGATGAGAAAATTGTGGAGGTGAGATCTAATATGTTGTGTATATGTTAATTAATTAAATGTTGTTCGAGGTCTCATCTGTGATTCTGTTATGTTTTTGCTATCTTTCATGTGTATTTGGTGAAACTGATTGGTTATTGATCTTATCTCCAATTGTTTGACATACAATCATAATACTGACATACAATCATACTGTTTAAAATAACTGTTTTGTGAACTTTATTCAACATAGCCAGTGATTTAGGCGAAATTTATGGTGTTAATTACAGTGAAATATACAATTAAAAAAAAAAGACAATCCAACCACTCTCCAAAAATTAACATTTCAAACCCACAGAAACCACATAGGCCCCCTGACTATAATAATAAATAATAATAATACATTTTATTTGTTACATAGCGCCTTTCAAAGCACACGCAGCGAAGCGGCGGTCATATAGGTTTAGTCAGATTTTTTTTTTTTTTTCTTTTTTTTTTTTTCTTTTTCGCATGCCCAAATTTCCATCAATGATTCCCGGGACACTGAAAGACCGGGGTACACGAAACTTGGTGGGCATGTAACCCCACATGGATAGCATGGAACCATCGTTTTGATCTGTAGCCCCCCCGCTGGACTGGACCCCCCGAAAGGAGGGTAGGGCAGACACAGTTTTCTGTGAATATCTCGAGAACCGTAGGGTTTAGGAGGACCATTTTTTTTGTATGTTGATCTCAAGGAGCCATGTCAACGCATTCCATAACCACTTATTTCATGTATAGCGCCACCTAGTTAAACACAAAAAAGTAAAAATGAGGTGTTGTAATTGAAGGTATCTGTGACCTAACATAGTCAAAACTGCACGAAATTGGAAGTGTAGGATCATTATGACACCCTCTGTATGCACGCCAAGTTTTGTGGAATTCCGTTCATGGGGGGCCACACAATAAATTAATTTATGTTACTATACACCAACTGGCCTGTAGGTGGCCGGAGACAGTTTTCTGTGAATATCTCGAGAACCGTAGGGCCTAGGAGGTCCACCTTTTTTATGTAAGTTGGTCTTAAGGGGGCACGTCAACCCATCCCATTACCACTTATTTCATGTATAGCGCCACCTAGTTAAAAATTAAAAAGCAAAAAATTAGGTGTTTTCACCACAATATCTCTGGCTGACAAGGTCAAAACTGCACAAAATGAAAAGTGTAGGATCATTATGACACCCTCCGAATGCATGCCAAGTTTTGTGTACTTTCGTTCATGGGGGGCCTTACAATAAAATAATTTATGTGTACATTTAGTGACGTACACCAACAAGGATTCCCGGGACACTGAAAGACCGGGGTACACAAAACTTGGTGGGCATGTACCCCCACATGGATAGCATGGAACCATCGTTTTTCGTTTTGATCTGTAGCCCCCCGCTGGACTGGACCCCCCGAAAGGAGGGTAGGGCAGACACAGTTTTCTGTGAATATCTTGAGAACTGTAGGGCCTAGGATGACCATTTTTTTTATATTTTATATTATATTTTATATTATATTTGCCTCCAGGGGTCATGTTAACCCATTTCATGTGCACACATGTGCACAAACACACACACACAAATACATACACAGTAATCAAACGTATGACACATCCTCACACAGTAGACATATGTACGCTTGCATGCACAGGCACATACGCAGGCACACACACAAGCACGCACACACACACACACACACACACACACACACACACACACACTCACACACACACACACCCACACACATAACATAAACATAACACAAACAATCAAGAATTTCTCAGAATTATGAACAGGCAAGATGGAGGTGGGGTTGTATAAAATGAATTTTACATGTGAAATCTATGAACTAATCATGTTTTGGTACTTGTTGTCTAGCGAATACCAGTGAGAATTGAGTGTGGATAATGCAATTTAGTGAGACAGTTAGAATCATATAGGCCTCATATAGCGTGATTTCTTTTTGTGGAAAAAATGTGCTGGACTGGGCGGCGGTTATATTTTGTACCGCCCTGCGGTACATCTAGTTTATCACATAATAGTACAAAACATTTTGTAAATTATTAGACCAAGAGAATGTAGAGACACTGAAATGCATCAGTATAATGTTTTTCATGTAACCTTCATTCTATAAAGTCGAGTCTTGCGCTTGACATAAACCTGCATTCTGAAGAAAACCTGCTCAGGGCACAGAAGGCAATGGCTGGCCATTCAGATTAGAAGTGACACTACTTACAATAATGTGAATAAATGAACTAGAAAAAACTATGTACTCTGAGACTACCACCATTTTCTGTCCTTGGTGTGACCGTCAGTACTGAAACTGTGGCTACTTCCTCATGGGTGATGTTATAGTGCTTTGTTAAAGTGATCAAAAAACGGAACAAGCCACTCTCCATACTTCACTTTTGGCTAACTCCCTATCACTGACAGCAATGGTGGATGTCTGAGTTGTTTGCATGATGATTAAATCTCCACAGTGTTGAATAACCTCTGGATTCTTTTGCAAATATAGTTGGAATTTATTACTATTAGACAAAGCATGTTCACATGTCATCATCTGTGATAACTTTCACCTCTGATCACATCTTGGATAGTTGCCTCTAATGTGTACATTCACGGTCTCTTTCTATTAGAAAACATTCAAACACATTTACTTATATTCCTATTTGAGTAAGTAAAATTAACTCCCGCAAACCACTTCATCTGACTCAACATTGTTTGACATCACATGACCTACGCATGCATCAAAATGACAGAAGCAGTACTGCATCACCCTTTAAAAACAGTGTTGAGGAACTTGTGATTAGAACAGAGTACAGTTTTCACTTTCATCATTGTTCTCGTTAAATTCAACAAGGATTACAGCAGGAACCTAAGATACAACAAACTAAGACTAAGACGTTATTTAGTGCTCTGTCTGGAAAAACTAAAGATTAAAAATAAAGAAATTAATAGATTAATACGATTTTGAAGTCTGCTAGTAGTGAAGGACCGAATGGAGAGCTATGTTATCACTTCTGTAAGTTTTAATATTTGTGTATCGTTACAATTTAAAATGTGTATTTTCATTTAATGTTTGTTGTAAATATGAACACATTACGTGGTATTTTATAAATCATTAACTGGATGGTTTTCATCATGAGTTTGATACTGTATATCATGCTGATAGCCCCTGAACACTGTGAAATAACGAGAGGTGGACGAAGTACACAATTCCTTTACTTAAGTATAGATACACTGTGTGAAATATTATTCCATTACAAATGAAAGTTGCTATGTCAGATTTTTACTTAAGTTGAAGTACGGAAGTACTTGCTTTAAAAAAACTTAAGTATTCAGAAGTACAAGTATTTTTCCTTTTTAATGTACTGTAATGTAATATTTATTTGGTCATTAATACGGTATACATCCTTTGGTCGATCATAGGACTTGAACAGATCTTTAGTTCCTTACATCCAACAAAAACATTTGACCTATTTTCATAACTTTGCAATTGTTCATCAAATGGATGCAATAATTAACACCAGACCACTTCTAAAATCTCAATTGCTAACAGATTCGTCTGGGTTCTCCCAGGCTAAATGGAGGATGTTCTGATGAATAACCTGCTGTCAGCATCATTAACACAGCCAAGTTCAAATTGAACTATTGAAAAAATTAACTTCAAGATGGTTTATCACATTATTGCATTTAAAGAATCTCTTCAAATGTGTTTAAAATGAACAAGTACTCATATTTCAATTGGAGTCAAAAGAACAGTATTGTACTGGAGTAAAAGTAAGAAGTTTCCAAAAATATTAATACTCAAATAAAGTACAGATACTCAAAAATCATAATGAAATTCATAATGAAAATGTATGCTTGTTGACTAAATGTATGACTGTTCATATATTATTGCTATTGATGTTCCTATTAAAGCCTTCAGAAGACTTGCTTCACTATGACCGTGATCAGTGTCAGCCAGTGTACGATTTCTATTCCCACATCAGCTCTGAAGTAAATGGCCATGGGGGTAAGTGCACAAGGTTGATGTGAAAGTTACAAATGCTGAGTGATCTCAGTACTGGTTAATAATGTGAGTGTACGCTATTAAGCACAGCAAAGATTGGAACTGGATTGGATTGGAATGTAGGATAATAGGATTACAAATGTCATCACAACATCAAACGTCAGTACACTTTCTAACTTTCTTACTAACTGTCTCTCTCTAGTACAGAATGGGTGGGAATGCCATCCTGTCCATTTGCAGTACATTGACAGTGGATTGCCTCATGGATATTTAACTGAGCTTCACCCTACCGCATATCATTATGGTGATGTGGAATCTCTGCATCACCCCTTAGATGCAACATTTGCTGGACCTTCCACTGACATTCCTCCACAGGTTAGATCTCATCAACCCCCACAAGACATTCCCCTGTCAGTCTACTTGCCTGGTATTAATGTGAATCTGAAATCTAGAAAGGCCTGTTGCAGAGTTGGAGCTTGTATGTGTACTTATACAGTCTCTGGAGGCTGCGTGTTGCAGAACACAGAATGTTCTAGAATGGCAATACTATGGTATATGAACAAATGTTGGTGCAAGCTTGTTTTCCATACATCTACAGTCAACATAACTGAACCACCTGTAGACAAATCATTTTTTTATTTTACACATAATGGCTAGTCATTTATGCCTACATCTACATGCCTACTCCTGAGAGCAGTTCACATTTAAGAAAATAGATTTCTTTTTAACATGGCTATAAGCCTCATGGAGCCTCCATTACGTAGACTCGTGGTATTTATATGCTGTTACTTCCTCTTTCTGTTTTGGATCTGAGTGTTCTCAAGAAAAACATTGAACTAGACTGACATTTGTGAAAATAATTCCCCCTGATTCAATTCCATTGTTGTCCTGAACTGTTTATCAAGGAACTTATGACATTTGTTTCCCTAGTGTTTTTAAAAATGCTGACTTTTTAAGTTGAAGCATTGAACAGTTAGATGTTAAACAAATAGGAGTTTATATTTTCTAGGTCTATCTCTGCCTGAGTTCAGGAAATGGAAATTGAAATTGAGGAGATGACATCAGATACTATGTGAAGGTTTGGATTATGTTAGGGTATAGTGTAGTGAATAGTGTTTAGTGTGGAATAGACTACTTTCACTGACCTTATACGATCAATACAGTCTTGTTCACAGACAGACATGTGCTTCACAGGCACTAACCTTATACGATCAATACAGTCAGTGCTTCTTGTGAGCGTCTTGTTCACAGACAGACATGTGCTTCACAGGCACTGACCTTATACGATCAATACAGTCAGTGCTTCATGTGAGCGTCTTGGTCACAGACAGACATGTGCTTCACAGGGCCTGTATTACCAGCAGCAGCAGCAGCATTCCCCTGCTGCCCGGTGCAGCACAGACGAGGAGGACCCAGGAGGCCGGAGCCCCCCATTAGAGGTGTCTGAGGGGGAGGAGGCACACTCAGAGCACCACGCCCACTGCCTGGGCACCGTATCCAGTAAGTACTCTAGAGCTGTAAAATCATGACAAAATCAATAACATACTGATCTAAAGCTGAATATACTTGTGGGTTTTTTATTCACAATCATGTTTTTAGGGAACAACAAGAAACTGCGACTGTACCAATTTTTGCTGGACCTACTGAGGACTGGGGATATGAAGGATAGCATCTGGTGGGTTGACAGAGAAAGGGGGATGTTCCAGTTCTCCTCCAAACACAAGGAAGCTCTAGCCAGCCGCTGGGGTACTCAGAAGGGCAATCGGAAAAAGATGACCTACCAAAAAATGGCCAGAGCCTTGAGAAATTATGGAAAAACAGGAGAAATTCAAAAGGTCAAACGAAAATTGACGTATCAATTCAGTGGAGAGGTACTGCAAAGACTACTACCCTCTAATAGAAGGCAGTATAACTAGACTGATGAACACTGGACCACAATCACTGTTATACTATTGATACTGAGGAATTTCTCCACATCTAATACAACTTAATGGCATGAATTGGCAGGAAAGTCATGTATAATCTTATTGTCATTTCAATATCCTACTCCCACAGTGGTATAAAATAAAACTACAGGTCATGATTACATATATCTTAGTGGTATACCATCATTCAGATCAGCTTTATAAATTAAATGTTCTTTTACTGTTAAAACTTGTGCCACTGTTCATTAAAAATATGTGAATACTTCATTGACATGTTTCTGAATGCAATTTTGTTATAGACTGTCCTTATCAATGTAACATTAAGTCATAAGGCTATTCAAAACATTAATGCAATGCGTTATGAGATACAATGAAGTGACAATGAGGATTGTTGCAATTCAACTAAAGGGCCCTTCACATTGTAGGCGAAAGTGGCAGAGCTGCGCTATGAAATTCATTATTGTCAATGGCTTGTGCACGCAAGAACTGGCCTGCCGCTGAGCTAAGCGTAGCCGCTCTTGCGCGTGTTGCGGTCAAAGTAGAGCCATGTTGAACTTTGACCGCTGCCGGCTGTAAATCATAGGTCTTTTGCACTGAGCCCGGCGGCAAGCACAACAAAAATCTTTGGAACATTACCTCAACCAAGAGCAACCTAGTGGTGAGGGCAGTGCATGCCGTGTATAATGTGAAGCCCCCTTAACTCAATCAAAACATTATGGAGCAGAATTCCCCTGGTATTACTGGTATCTATATCTATATAAAGAAAACACTGCTTAGGGGAACATATCAGCTTGTGGCTTTTCCACATTTCAGGGGAAAGAGTGTAAGCATTTCAGTCAGTTTCTTCACACAGTCAAATTTAATGTGGCATTACATTTAATTTAGCTGTGCTGTGATTTCTGTTGTCGACTATGCAAACTGGTGAGGCTTATAAACTTTTCTTGGGGCCTATAGGCTAGTCCTTGAACAACACTAAAAAAATAATTATTGAAATTGAAACTGCCATTGGAAACATGCAGTTAGGCCTACTCTATGATTGAATAAATAGACATAGCCTACATATTTAAGTCTGAAGGTGAATTCACAATACACGTGGCATGCACTTCGCTCGCCGCTATTGCTCTTGGTTGAGGTATTGTCCCAAAGATTTTTTTTTGTGCTTGCCGCCGGGCTCAGCGCAAAATAGCCTAGGCCTACCTGATTTACAGTGACCACAGGCTAGTTCTTGCGCACGCGTAATGAATTTCATAGCGCAGCGGCAGCCAAAGAATATAGAAGTATAGTTGGGTCATCTATAGCAGTTCCGTGACCGTGGAGAGCGAAGGTTTGTTTCTCACTAGATTTGTCATCTATAAAGGTTAAAGAAAAAAATTAGCCGGGGTGCCCCTCACAAAAATGTGGGGAAATTTTGTGAGAGCCCTATATCCAAAATGGCTGCCGTCAGCCAAGTGTCAGTTCTAGTCCAGTAGTAGGTGCTAGAATTAGCTAGTTGTAAGTAGTACTACGAGAGGAGATATTCTCTGAAGAGCTGGGTCTTCAGGAGTTTTTTAAAGATGGAGAGGGATGTCCCTGCTCTAGTAGGAACTGGTAGTGCGTTCCACCAACAAGGAACAACAAATGAAAAAGGTTTGGATTGACCTGAGCGTACCGGTGGCAGAGCTAGACGTCATAAGTCTGAGGAGCTCAGCGGTCAGGAGGTAGCATATGCCTATATGAGGGCATTCAAGTAGGTGGAAGCAGAACCGGAGACTACTTTGTAGGCAAGCGTTAGAGATAAATTTGATGTGGGCGGCCATAGGTAGCCAGTGTAGCTGGATGAGCAGCGGGGTAACATGTGCCCTTTTGGGTTGTTTGTAGACCAGACGCGCCACCGCATTCTGGATCATCTGAAGGGGTTTCACTGTGCAGGCTGGGAGACCTGTCAGGAGGGCGTTACAGTAGTCGAATCGTGAGATGACAATTGCCTGTACCAGGAGTTGGGTAGCATCTTGAGTCAAGTAAGTCTACAACATACAGATTTTCTGTATGTTGTAGAGTGCGAAACGGCTAGTTGGTTGTCAAGAACAACTCCTAAATTTCTTGCAGCCCTGGTAGGTGTAACAGACAGGGAGTCAATTTTGATGTTGATGCCATGGTTTAGCTGGGAGGACCAGCAGTTCAGTCTTTGAGAGGTTTAGCTGGAGGTGGTTTGCCTTCATCCATGTAGATATGTCTGAGAGGCAATCCAAGATCCATGCTGAGGCCAAGGGGTCATCAGGTGGAAAGGACATATAGAGCTGTGTGTCATCTGCATAGCAGTGGTATGAGAAGCCATGCAAACGGATAATCTGTCCCAAAAAGGTGGTGTAGATAGCAAAGAGAAGAGGGCCCATCACTGAGCCCTTGGACAGCTGTCCAAGCCATGATACGTTAAACGAGCATCCTGTGAGGTAGGATTCAAACCAGGACAGAGCAGAACTGGAGATTCCCATGTTAGAGAGTATAGAGAGAAGGATGCGGTGATTAACAGTGTAAAAGGCAGCCGTTAAGTCAAGCAGAATGAGTTCTGATGACAGAGTGGTCGCCTTGGCTTCCTTTAAGGCTTCTATTACAGACAGCAGAGCCGTTTCGGTTGAGTGGCCCCTCTTGAACCCAGATTGATTTAGATCCAGAAGGTTGTTCTGTGAGAGGAATTCAGAGACCTGTTTGGAGACTACTCGTTCGATACCTTTGGATAGGAAAGGTAGGAGTAAAGCAGGACGGTAGTTCTCAACTTGAGCAGGGTTGAGAGAAGTTTTCTTAAGTAACGGTGTTACCCGGGCCGTTTTGAATGCTGTTGGAAACGTGCCAGAGGTTAGCGAAGCATTGATCACGTGTGACAGCTGGTGTGATAGTCGGGCTGATGGACTGAAGTAGGCTCATAGGTAGGGTCCAATGAGCATGTGGTTGGACGGCTACCTGTCAGGAATCTCACTCTCTGAGAGACTCCTCTTACCATCACTGCTACTCTCATCTGAGCAGTCATGAGGTGTGATTCAGAGTCATCATCAGGCGGGAGACAGATTGTACTCTTATTCTTCAGTTTTTGCCATTTGGAAACTCTGGCCTGCTGAATAAGTGTACAATCCATGTCCCATCTGATGATGACTCTTTGAATCTTCATATGGAAAGGACAAACTACCTTATATTTCCAGCTCCATTACAACCTGCAAGAGCATCCTCCTCCCATTGGTCACGGCTGGGATCTAGTGAATGGAAAGTGTCGACCAGTGCGTCACACCCCCTCGCCCCAGCAGCTCACACCTCATGAAAGCTCAGATGAGAGTAGCAGTGATGATGAGAGGAGTCAATATGGAGACTCAACAGATTCAGATGGAGAGTGTTTTTAGTTAATTCTATAAATAAATCATAATAAATAAATAATACAAAAATGACAGACATCTAATGACCTATGTGTATGTTGTAATTTTGCTGCCCATAACTGAACTCAGTTTGAGCAGAGCTTCCATTTGAGCCTAATATTACAACTCTATGACGATTTTGAAACATCAACATTTAAAGAGCCAAAAATTGGCTTGAATTTGAAGGTCAGAAATAGGTCAAATCAATAAATCTACATCATTTATGGATTTCTTGACCCAAATAGTCTCAGAAACCATGTGCAGCACTGTGGACAAAACCATTAAAAAGTTAATTTCCAGCATTGGCTTACGGCAGCCATTTTGGATATAGGGCTCACAAAATTTCCCCACATTTTTGTGAGGGGTAGCCTACCCCGGCTAGTTTTTTTCTTTAACCTTTATAGATGACAAATCTAGTGAGAAACGAACCTTCGCTATCCACGATCACGGAACTGCTATAAATGACCCAACTAGTAGGCCTAAAGCCGGGTTCACACTGTACGCGGCATGCGCTGCGCTCGCTGCTAGGTCTTGGTTGAGGTAATATCCTAAAGATTTGTGTTGTGGTTACTGTCAGGCTGAGCGCAAGATTTACAGCGCGCTACGGTCAAAGTTCAGCATGGTTCAACTTTGACCGCGGCACCTGCAAGAGCGGCTAAGCGGCATGCACGCGCAAGCCATTGATAGCTCTCAACATTGAACATTGAAATTAAGGGCGATTTCCCGACTCAACTAAAATACGGGAAAATTTCAAGAGTCGTCTTTCTGTTGCTATCCCTCTGCTGACAGCAAGAATTCGTACTACAAAGCTGCTTTGACAGCGGCGAGCTGTAAATCATAGGTCTTTTGCGCTGAGCGGAGGCAACCATAACAAAAATCTTTGGGACATACCTCAACCAAGAGAAGCGGCAAACGCAACACATGCTGCGTAGGCCTACAATGTGAAGCCCTCTTAATGGGTTTCAGCATTGCCGCTTGTGCTTGCTCCTTAAGTAGGGTAGACTGAGTACAGTTGAGACACTTTTTGCCCACACAAAATCAAAAAAAAAATAGATAGGCCTACTGAAAAGTAGTGATTTTCCACACAACATTCCACATGCCATTTCCTTAGCCTGTAGACTAAAATATTATCAATCAATAATACCCATAAGTAGTTTATATTTTCCACAATTAGCTCATAAACATAAGGTGCAATTTTTGTCTTGACTGTGTCTCCTACCTGGTACAGTTGAGACACCCATCTTTAATGATGTATAGTTAACTAACCGTTAGTTGGAAAGTTGAATAAATAAAAAACAGCAATTGCAAAATGTTTGTAGTTCAAATTCATTCATTTCATTTAAATTAGCGTTGGTGAAAAGGAATACATCATGAACAAAATGTGACACAGGAACAGATAGCGAACAGTAGCCTACAAATGGAATGTTCAAGTAGCCTAACACAATCCAGTGTGTCTCAATTGTCCCCAGCTGACCACCTCACACATTTCTCTAGATTTTGGAACGACCTTACAATGCCATAAAATATGCCAGTTTTTAGGACACAGAATAATGTTTGTAATGATACCATTTACGTTTAATAGTAACATAAGTGTAATGAGCTATTCATTGTGGAAGGTGCATGGTGAAGTGAAGTTCTTACTTTGGAAAAAAAACATTTGCCGATATCCTTGGATGGGAGATACTTGTGTCGTTCAAATTTTCCATGATCAAAGAGGGCACTAATACACATGTGCATAGCAAAAATCACAACTTGGGCTTGCTGTGCAAGCAAGATATTTAAGGTGTCTCAACTGTACTCAGTCTAGGTACTTGGGCAGCCTTGGGTTGCCGGTTCGAACCCCGACCAGTAGGCCAAGGTATGGCTGAATTGTGCCCTTGAGCAAGGCCTAACCACCTAACCCAACCACTGCTCCCCGAGCGCCGCTGTTGTTGCAGGCTGCTCACTGCGCCGGGATTAGTGTGCGCTTCTGTTCACTGTGTGCTGTGTGTGTTTCACTATTTCACGGATTGGGATAAATGCAGAGACCAAATTTCCCTCACGGGATCAAAAGAGTGTATCGGCGCAGTGCTGCTTGCAACGTAGGCTACAATCTGAACCCGGCTTAACATGATTTGACTGTTAAATAACACGATACAATAATACAATAAAATATGTTGTAGATAGGCGTTTCATTTCTCATTTAAAGATGCGCATTCCATTTTATTTGGAGCATGACAAGGGGTGGAAACAATTAAAGCTGTCTTTCCTTTTGAGTCAGATTTTAGCAGACGGAGTGAGTGACGTCTCCTGAGTTGATTAGACGGTCCCTAGATCCTCCCCTTCTGCAAATCCAACCAATCGTTTAATGGGACGCTAAATCGCGTCTATCTAACAGCCTGTTAACCAATCAGATGTGAAGACTTTTTTCAGTGCAAAATTTGAATCTACAAGCTAGGAGGAAACACTGCCGGAGTTGTTTCATTTGAAATCGCAGTCCACTGTACAACGACGTAGAGATTTAGGCAGTTATATGTTAATTCGATGTGCTGGTAGTAGTCTAAAAGTTTAAGACTAAGGCGTTTGGTTTTTGAAACATGAGGAAGAGGTAGGTAACGGGCTTTATTTCGATACTGTGTGGATACGTCAAGTGAATAAGTGAATCAAATAGCTAGGACTAACGTTAGCATAACTGATAACGTTCGTTTGTTAGCTACCGATAAGTTAGCATACATCGCTAACGTATGGTTAGCTGATGTTTACCCTATATTAACGTAATGACAGAACAAATATTGTGCTAACTCATAATGTCATCATGCGGATTACTTTAGTTAAAACGTGAATGCTGATCTTAAGGATAGACTCATGTCGAAATTTAACGGTATTTAACGCAAACGTTGTTTCCGTCAGCTGCAACACTGACGTTAGTGTTAAGCACCAGAAGAAACATTGCAATGGTGTTAGTTCGATAACTAGGGTGGGTCACAGTTAACGCTATGCTACTTAACTTTTGCTTAACTTTTATGTTCTTGATTGCTAAAATAGTAACGGTAACTAGCTAGTTAAGATTAGTAAGTTAAGTGCTACCTTTTGCTACCAAAAATACTGTCAACAGTCTTGTTAGGTTAACTTGAATCTTTCATGGATGGGTCTCTTCTAATCTGGTTTGGTTGGTTTGCAGTGAGGTGCATGCATCAGAATCGGTGGCGTGCCTGAACAACGCATTGAACCACTTGAAAGACATATGGGAGGAGATAGGAATTCCCGAGGACCAGCGCCTACAGAGGGTCGAGGCAGTTCATATGCACGTCAAAGTGAGTGACATAGAAGTTTATGTTTTTCAGTCTAAGATGCTAGATATGTGCCATCTCTGTCTCCACTGTGATTGTCATACCAAAAATATAGGCCAATGTGGGGAAGCGACACAGTTTTTATTTTTTGTGCTTTGAATAAAGATCTAGAAAGTCTGAACCGATGCTCAAATACTTATCCCCAACTCTTTAAAGGTCCAGTCACAATATGTGGGCCAACTAACAGAGTTGATTTGGCTTATCTGTCATAATATATACTTTGAATAAAGTTATTGAATTAAGTAGTAAGCTGCTACATGAGACATTTTTTGATGCTCAGAAGGGACAGATTTAGTTGGGGATCAGCCTTTAATTAGAACCCATGCATATTGTTTGCAGAATCTTTTGGATATGATGATTTCTGAAGAGGAAGGACTGCGGACAAGGTTGCTGGCCAGCATTGAGACATGTCGTAAAGACCTGGACATGTTGTGCAAGGAGCTGCACCTAAAACCTTTTCAAGTAGGCTTTGTTGTTCATTCTCTCTGTACTTTGTGCTACATAAGGGAAACATGTCAATGATGCATCATGCTATGTACAGTATGTCTTTGGGTTAAGGTTGTTGTGTAATGAAGCATTTAAAGGACAATGTTTTAGAAAAGCAACTTTTTGTGTTGGAGCCCATCTGTAAATTGGTTGCATACAACATGGCAAGGATGGTTCATCTTTGTCATGGTTTCTTTCTCTAGCACAAATACAGGTGCTTCTGATGGTCACTCAATCAAACATGTCAGTGAAAGATTTTACTGGCACACTGATGTATTTGGAACATGTCTCTGTATGAATGGCCCAGAGAAGAGCTTTCATTCTGTCTGAAAAGCACATAGTTTGACCACTCCTGTTGCTTTTTTTACATTCATTTGTTTGCTGTTTTTTGTGTGTAGGAAGAGGGGGGCTATACTATGCTGCAGTTAGAGAAAGACATGAGGACCTGTCTGAAGGCAATGATTCAAGAGAAGACCCAGAGAATGAAGGACTTGAGGGAACTGAGAGAACAGGATAAGGACCTGTGTGATATCTTGTGCACAAGCCTCTATGCCATTGAGATGAACTCGGTTCCTTCCTCAGAAGAGTTGGATGGATACCGTGGTCACCTTGGTACACTTAGAGCTGAGAGGGTAAATATCCATGTGTAGTTTATACAGAATAAGTTCTTCATATACAAGAGAGCTCTCAAATAACATGCCAATGTTATACATGCATAGAAAAATACACATAGTCAATCACTGTTATAACGTTTAGCTGTAGTACAGCACTGGCACTTTGATGTTCATGTTCCTATTAGCTACCCCACATACAATTTTAGTCCTTTAAAATGACTGAAAATCATAACCTTCACTTGTTTTATCCCATATAGATATTAATGCCCATACATAGCTTACCAGATAATGTGTTTTCAGGCTGTAAAACTGAAATGATACAGAGAGCTAAAAAATACGAAGACACATTCTAATGAAGAAATATTTTGCAGACATTGGTTTAGGGACCCATTCATGATATAGTCAAGGTTTGAAGGAAATGGCAACAGTTTAGCAGCTGCCTTATCTGATTGGACATAGAATGACCCATGTAGACATTCAAAGTGTTTCTTGTAGTGTTAGTGAAGTCTGAGCTGTTGGCTGTGATAAAATCTGTTTCACTCCAGTACAGCTCTGAGCTTGGGGGAAGTTAAGCACCTGTTTGCCCTGTCTCCTCAGGACCGCCGGCATGCAGAGTTTGTGGGCATTAAGAGGCAGATCATATTTTGCATGGAGGAGTTGGAGCAGGAGCCAGACACCAGCTTTGAGCGCGATGTGGTGTGTGAGGATGAGGATGCCTTCTGCCTCTCAACTGACAACATCGCTGCTCTCCAGTTGCTGCTCAGTCAGGTAGGACTGGTCAAGTAGTACCACTCTCACATGTTCTACCTTAACACTAACTGTCAAGAGGTTGCCTTCGTTTACAGTAAACACAGTGAGTTGGTGAGGGTTCTGTACTCACTCCTTTAGTAAAAGTCCCTGATGACTCCAGTAACCCAGTACAACCACACCCACCGAAATCAACATGTTTTATTTGCCAAGCCAGGCTTTCCTGGTTCAAGTTGTGAGGCAGTCAGATCACTAGCAGCTTGTACTAGTGGGATTACAAAATCTGAATGTTAAGGAATGACGCTCCCCCAACTAAAAGTTGATTAAAATTGCAATCTTGTACATGTGATCCTTTGATGTAACTGCAAATGTTAAATGACAAGCATTCAGCCCTAGGGTGTTGTTGTTGGTGTAGTGTTGTTGTTGTTGTTGGTGGTGGTGGTGGTTTCCCACCTTGTACTCTTGGCCAATTGTGGTTCAAGGAAATACTCTTCTGTTCAAAGTCAGTGGAAACAACTGCTGGAGGTTTTTCAATTTTGTTTTGTTTTGCTTTGAGAACAGCAGCTGGAGCACCATTTGTAAGCAAACTTTTCCAGCATGTCCTTGTGTTGATATTCTGTGTTGCCGTGCAGCTGGAGGGCCGCAAGGCTGAGAATGAGGCCCTGTGCGCCTCCTACCGTGCGCGCATCCGGGAGCTGTGGGAGAGGCTGCAGATCCCTGCTGAGGAGAGGGATGGCCTCAGTGAGCACATGACCGCATGCAGGAAGAAGAACAGAGAAGCGGTGAGTCCACATGTCATCATTTCACCCAGCCAACTGACTATCAATCTGTCCTGGTATGTCTGTATGTATGTGCGAGTGTAGTAGAGCAGGAGCAGCGTCACCGCTTGACAATTGGTTGGCCTGTGTTCAACTCCTGAGCCTGCCACTGCAAACCCGCGTCACTTTGGATTCTTTTTCATTTTAATTCATTTTTTGACTAATGCGACTTATACTCCAGAGCGACTTATAGTCCGGAAAATACGGTATACTCATATATATATATATATATATATATATATATATATATATATATATATATATATATATATATATACACACACACACACACACACACACAAAAAGCTGTTACATCGTTATGTTACAATGAACTTTCTTCTCTGAACGACCGGTTTCAAATGAAAAGCCCCTCACCCCTTCAGGCCTCTTCAGTCATGAACTAATAAACACATTTCAGACATTATCAAGAATATGATTTATAAACGGATAAATTGCCTTAATTAAATAACCCATGATGGGGTAATTTACAATAAATATCCTTGATTAGGCTATGCTGAGTTGTGAAAGGGAAATGGGCTGTATGTTTTAGTAGTAGGCCTGCAGTATGGAGTTATATCATCATTTGGATTAGCAACAGATGGATTCACAAATAAATTAAATTTTGCAGGATTTTGATATACAGACTAAATGCAAATATGACATCACATGATTATTAAAACAAAATATAGACAAATAAAACAGACCAAAAATAATGAAGGCACTAATATTCTTTACATTTTGTTTCCTGTAAATGTTGTCAGTCATTCTTAATCTTTGCAACTGGTGCATTGGCATGTTTAACTGATGGCTTTAAACATTTAAAAAAAGTTAGTTTAGAGCCCTGCTTTTTTTTTTTTTTTCCAATGCCCATCCTGTGATCGGTATTCGGTGATCGGCCCCAAATGCACTGATGGGAGCGTCCCTAATTTGGGGCAGCCGTGGCCTACTGGTTAGGGCTTTGGGCTTGTAACCGAAGGGTTGCCGGTTCGATCCCCGACCAGTAGGGAAAATGTGGGCGGGGGAAATGGTTGAGCACTGGTCTCCCATGCCCACATCCACGGCTGAAGTGCCCTTGAGCAAGGTACTTAACCCCTCACTGCTCCCCGAGCGCCGGGATTAGTGTGTGCTTCACCTGTGTGTTCACTGTGTGCTGAGTGTGTTTCACTAATTCACGGATTGGGATAAATGCAGAGACCAAATTTCCCTCACGGGATCAAAAGAGTATATATACTTTATACTTATTTTAAATTAGAATGTTCTTAATGTGTTTCATCCATCTATTCATTCTTTTATTTCACTTCACTCCTACTTCAGTTAGTAACAGAGGTTCAGCGTCTGGAGGAGCTGAAAATCCAAAACTTGCAGAACTTTGTTCAGTCTATCCGTGAAGAAATCGACCAATACTGGAATATCTGCTTCTACAGTCAGGACCAGAGACAAGCCTTCACCCCATACTACAGTGGTAAGATGCCAAACTGAACTGATACTCACTTGTCAGGTTTTCCGTAGGGTACACATCTTGTGTGCTGCTGTTTTGTTCATGTTTATGCCATGTTTAATACTAACCCTATCAGGGCAGCCATTGATTGTGTACAAAGTGGTGCCAACCATCCTGTCACCGTATAAAGCCCGCCCCATTTTAAGCCTTTATTTGACAGGATAGTGAAAAGATGACCAGAAATGAATGACTGGAATACATAACATGTTGACATGACGTATGCAATTTCCTGTCTCTGTTTTGCCAGAGGACTTCACTGAGGAGCTTCTGGGTCTGCATGAAGCAGAGATGGAACACTTGAAGAAGTACCACGAGGATCACAAGGAGTTGTTCACTGGAGTCCACCAGTGGCAACAGAACTGGACTTTGTTCCTGGAACTGGAGGTTAGGACTGCCTGCTCATCTGGTATTCAGTAAAGATTTGCCAGAATAGCTGATGCTATATGTTATTTTATAAGGAGTATCAAGTACAGAGCTTACTGCTAATCAAACTCAGAAGTGTGGTGTTCGCTCTGGAAATCAAAGCCAATGTTTGCCCTATTAGTTGACATTACAGGGTCTTTGGGTTGATGTAAACCTATTAATATTGAACTGATCAGGACTCATTTCTCCCACAGAAAAAGGCAACTGACCCGTCCAGATTCAACAATAGAGGGGGAAATCTCCTCAAAGAGGAGAAACAGAGAGCAGATCTGCAGAGGAGTCTGCCTAAGGTAGCACTATCCAGCAGTATTACTTAGGCCTACCTAGAGCTGCAACTATTAATAGATTAGTTGTCAACTACTATAGTAATCGCCAACTATCTTGGTAATCGGTTTTGGCCATTTTTAAAGGGAAATACATCAAAATCTGCCAATTGCAGCTTCTTAAACATTTTCTGCTTCACTTACTCCTCTATGATGGTAAACTAAATGGTTGGGGAGTGACAAAATTAGGCATTTGAGGACAAAATGATTACTTTCTAGATTAATTGATTACCGTATTTTCCGGACTATAAGTCACACTTTTTTTCATAGTTTGGCTGGCCCTGCGACTTATAGTCAGGTGCGACTTATATATGAAAAAATTATATAATTGAACATGTTTTTAAATGTTAATTCATATTAACTGACATGAACCCTACATGAAACATTACTGTCTAGCCGCGAGAGAGCGCTCTCAAATGCAAAAGTTCTGTGCACTTTCAGTCAGAGATTAGTGGTTGCACTATGCCTTAAACACACGTGCATACCTAAATCCTCAAATTACGGCCAGGATTCTGTTTGGGCCTCAGATTCGGACAAATAAAGGCCAGTAATAATTTTGTTTCAATTTAACTCATAAAAGAGCTCTTCTTAATATTTTATATTGTTGGTTGGTTTAATATTGTTGCCAATGAAAAGTCATTGTCTTACACGTCTCCAACACGTTGCTCTCAAGCTATCAGTTGCATGCCGCCCCCTTCTGAGCTTGCCAGAGGCTGAAGCAGTAACCTACATTTAAACACAATTGTTGCTGCCAGGCATCAGCCTACGAATTTTATAAAAAAGTAAATCATGCATGATTAAAAAATAACTAAGGTAAATTTAGGCTGAATAAGGTTTCCATTTCAGCACAACACACGTTCCATGAATAAATGAAAGCGTATGCCTTATCCCGCAATAAGCGGATGGAAATCCCAACACCCTTACATGAAACTTAATAGTGAACCATCAAATACCCCGCAGATTTCAGTGGTCATCAGTCCCGATATTTAGCAATATAATCAAACAGTAAGCCATGCCCCAAATGAAGGTGCTGTGCTTTGCGCAGCCTAATAAAAAGACCCCAGCAATAATTTGAAGATTTACGATAGTCTGTCTCCTAAACATTCCTCACCCGTTATCTAGACATGCATGAAAACATTTGAAAACAAAACTCACTGCCATGTAGGCTAATATTTGATCGCTGTTTTGCTACTAATTATCTTTCACGTACTGAATATGCACACTAGAAAGTGAAAGTAGGCCTACTGCGCTCCGTGTCTGTATCTGTCTGTTCACGTCCGTAAAAAGACTATAACGTTCCTCAAATAGAAAACACATCCATGTTCTCTCGCGTTATAGGCTGTCATGCTTCTGTGTTTACAAAATTCCTGACGGTTCCTGATCGCTAAAGGTTTGGTTTCCTTTCCTGTCGATCGCGATTGATGTAGAAGCACCTCCTAGGCTATAATTTGACTTCAGCGATGAGAGAGGGAGAGAGAGAGACACCCGCAAAGTGGTCCATGCGCGCGTGTGTGTGTCTCTGCATCGGGTTCAATTGAAGTCAGAGTTGGTCTGTCCAGTCAATAGTCCCGCATTCAGGCCGCTCCATTATTAGATTAATGTTATCAGAGAGCACTGTAACATGTGTGGGAATTTCTCTCATTATGATAGAGTTGTGGGACTTTTATTATTATGCTCAAGACTTAATAACTTATGCGTAAAACCCGCAATCCTGCGCTGAAATTTAGGCCCTGGTTTTCAATGCGCATCTTTTTTGTCTTAATTGTTCTGCTACCAGTTTGTGCCAATATATATTGTCCAAAATGCTTGATTGCATTGCATTCTCCACATTTTTAGCTAAATTTTCATGTACCACATCAGCATTTTTGTTCAGTGAATCTTTTGTAAATTGCTTCACAATTAGCGCGGGCTAATTGTCAGCAGCCTTCGGCTTACTATTCACTCCTTCGTCTTCATTAACATTCCCTGTAGAATTCTCAATATTTTTGGCCTCTATGTGTCCAGTTACATCTGTCTGTTCTTGGTCTTGGATTTTGTGAAATAAATTTCTAAGTATCACCTGCTTGCTGCAGCTTTGGTCTGCACGTCCTATTAAAACCGGTCTGTGTAGTCTTTTTAAAACGCATCTTTTTCTCTCTCGTAGGCATTTAATCTGCTGCCGGCTTGTCACTCCACATCGCCCAAAATGCTTGATTGCATTGCATTCTCCACATTTTTAGCTACATTTTCATGTACCACATCAACATTTTTGTTCAGTGAATCTTTTGTAAATTGCTTTACAATTACTGTCGGGCCTATAGGCCGATCGCCTGGCTTGCGCTTTGGTCACGTCCTTTTAAAACCGTATTTTTATCTCTCCTAAGCATTTAATCTGCTGCCAGCTTGTGACTCCACATCGCCCAAAATTCTTGATTGCATTGTATTCTCCACATTTTAGCTAAATTTTGGTGTACCACATGGCATTTTCTTTCAGTGAATCTTTTGCTTTACAATTAGGCCTATCCGGCCCTCTTCTTGGCTGCCTTCACTCCTTCTTCGTCTTCATTAACATTAATCTTTTTGGCCTCAATAGTCCAGTTACATAGTCTCTGTTTTTGGATTTTGTGAAATACATTTCTAAATAAATGCGACTTATACTCCGGAGCGGCTTATAGTCCGGAAAATACGGTACTTGTTTTAATCTATGTTGTAATCAACAGATCTACTTTGAATAATACAACGATAATCGTTAGTTGCAGCCCTAGTCCTACCGTTTTAAAGCACTGAATTTGTACGCCTTGAGATGGTAGCCACTCTTTAATGGACTACACATTTTTATACTGTTTTAAAGCCCCTTTGAGTTCTTAAGTCCTGTGATCTTACTCAGTTGGAGAAAAGCCTGAAGGCACAGATTGACCAGTGGGAGCAAGCACAAGGGCAGTCCTTCCTGGTGAACGGGCAGAAGTTCCTGGAGTTTGTTCAAGAGCAGTGGGAGCTGTACCACACCGAGAAGGAGCGGGAGAAGCAGGAGCGGGTAGGAGTCCTAAACGCACTCCAGCCACTCCATCTCATCTTCTGCTTACCCACACGTTTCCTGACCTGTTTATTTTTTTCTCCTGTCAAAATAAAGCAATTGAAGAAGAGCAAACAGATTGAGGAGGATATGCTTTATGGAACAACAATGAGGACACCCACGAAAAGAAGATTGGCAGGGACTCCCACACCAGGAAAAACACGCAAAGTATGTACACTCTTGGTGTTCACTTTCAGATCAGAGTAGCAGTAAGCTTTGTCCAAATCAGATTGGGGACTTCCATATTGTTACAAATAGAAATCCCAAGATTCTCAAATCTTAAGTTGTGCAGAAAGTAACATTTATGGCATCAGGGGGAAAAAAGTAAATTTGATGATGTGATTTCTCTTGCCCTATCTCTGCAGATGAACACTACATCCATCATGTCCACGCCAAACACTACACTGCGCTCCACTTTCCAGTCTCCAGTCTTGAGACCACCTCTGTCTGCAAGCAGGGTAACGATCACTAAATTGGCAGCAGCAAATAATCAAAAATACAGCAGAAGCCTATTGTCCTACCATGTAACTGATAATGCCTTGTTTTGCAATTATCTTTATTCTGTCCAGCCATGGCTGTAGGTTTTATCTGTACTCTAAGAAACATGTGGCATTAATCTGTGAACCCCAGGTTGGCCTTGGGCTGCGCACTCCAGGGCGTGGCAGGACTCCCCTTGGGCTGGAGAAGAACAAGGAGAACATCTCTCATCTTGGAGGCTCTCTGAGGACCGTGACTACCAGTCCACAGAAGAACTACAGCATTAACTCGGTTGCCAGCACCTACTCTGAATTTGCGGTAATTCAAACTTTTCCATTTTAATCACTTCTCATCCTGCTTTTGCAACATGTTGTGAAGCTCTGGGCCTTGTTTGCACCAGAAGCATTCCTTTGAAGGAGTAGTCTGGATGTTCATGATCTGCACACACCAAAGCTGAATATGTAGTTTGCTAGAGGGCTGGAAAGATAAGTCTAATTAGTCAGCTGGGGGGGGGGGGGGAGGAATTCTGGTTGGGCAGGGTCAGATTCCACACACCTGTATCGGAACTCCCCCTATTACCGTCGGTCCCGTATTTCTGCCGTCTTGCGTGTATGTGTCACTTCTCTAGTCATCAATTAAAGATTTGCACAATACACAGCAATGTATTCATTAGCTTCTACTTACTAAAACCAAAACGGCGGATTCCTAAAGAAACGCAAGCACCCACACCATAGGTGTATCTAAATTAGCTAACAGGGCTCTACAGTGCGCCCATTTCACTCGCACATGCGAGTAAAAATGATGGCGTGCGAGTGCAAAAAAATATTTAGGCGCACTGGTGCGAATGACTTCTAACCATGTCAATGTTTGTCTACAAAATACACCGCAACATCATCGAGAAACATTACTGGTGCAAACCATAGAATCACGTCGCGAATGCAGCATAAAAACTACACCTCCCATCAACGTTAGCAGTTTCGCGTTGTGACTCGCTAGTAGTCGCTTCTATCAAATCCAAGAGCGCGCAGAAAAAGCGGAAAGTTAGACTAGCTAGCCAAGATGCAAAGATTGAAGAAATTAGTTCTTCTATCCACCGAATTCATTGGATATAGGAGGAACAGGATGAGATTCTGAGAATGCAGTGAGAGAAGGAAAGGTAACCTAACATGCCTTTTAGCCCAGTTGACGTATTGGCTGCAATATGCAAAATATAGCTGTAGCGAACGAACTGGCACAAAAGTACCCTCCCGTAATACTCCCATTTTATTCAAAGGTAGAACGCTACTGACAACTCCAGGCTTCCACGCATGTATGTTTGTTTACACCGAATACAAGCTGAAGTGCAAAACGAAAGTAGGCCTATCGTTTGCCTACTGCCCCCATCAATGCAGATATTTCAAATAAAAACTAAAAGTATAAAACATATATCTTTGATTAGCCTATGTTGGGTTTTGTCGAAGAGAAAATGGACTGTTTTAGTAGTAGTAGTCTATTAGGCAGTATGCAGTCAGATAGGTCACCATGGGCATATTTGGATTAGCTATAGATGGATTCACAAATAAATAAATTAGCCTACTGTACATTTGGCAGGATAAACAGGCTAAATGCAAATATGGCAATGTATTATTTTACATTAACAAAATGTAGGAAAATAGAACAGACTGAAAATAAAGTAGGCACTGCTCTTTAAAATCCTGTTTCCTGTAGCCTAAATGTTGTCAGTCATTCTTAATATTTGCAATTGGTGCACTGGCATGTTTAACTGTTAACTGCAGTATGATGTTAGATTATGTGTAAGTTAAGTACAGAACTGACTGTGCTCCCAAATTTCTGTCTGTGCTCCTAAATTTTTTAACTTGGGCGCACAAGTGCTCCTGAAAAAAAATGTTAGTGTAGAGCCCTGCAGCTATGTACAAAAAAATTACATTTTACCGTGACTCGAAGAGCTGTAAACAGTGTTGTAAGGCTGTGTGTACACATCCGCTTGGAGCTCCAGTGGAATTTTGATTTCATGACGAGAATTCTCGGTCTAACCGTTCATGTGCCGTTGAAACGGCGTAAATATGCGACCCATCAGGCCAGCACTATAACTCCGAGCGTGGTAAACAAAATCGGATATTTCAGGCAGTAAATGTTCCCAAACCAGATTTTGTTCAAATCTACACACCTATGGCTACTGAAAAATGTAAGGTTCATTTAGCAAATGTTATTTTGAAGTGTTAAAAAACATTGTTGTTTTAGAATTTCTGAACAAAAGTGGTGATAATTGGGGGTATTACGATACAAACTCTTCAACTTTTGACGAAATGTGTCATTTTGGGGTCATGGATTTAGGTTCAACGCAGTAATTATAGGTTAGTCAAGCCACTGAAAGTCCATGGCTGTTCCATTTGCTTTCATCTTCTTGTCAGCAGAGGGCACTTGTAGTCCAGAGTAGCTCACTACCTGGTTGGGTGTTATGTAAGAGGGTGAAGTGGTACCTGTTCCCATCATGGTAATTTATGGGTTTTTAAATTCAAACCATTGCTCAAACACGTTCCAGTTAGCCATGTCCGTGCTGCACTGTCAGTATCCTAATATAAGTATTCACTCACAATAACATGTTGCGCAAGCACCAATGCCACAAAGACACATGGAGGGACATTAGTCAGTCAGCTGACTGTTCTATGAATATGGCTCCTGTTGGAAACCCTGTGTCTTCACTGAGTCACGTAGGAGTTGGATGAAGTTGAATACTGATTATGAAGTATGACCCAATCCCATGCTTTGGTTGTTTACCAGCCATTGTATGGTAAGACATTGAGTTATAGTTTACATTTTGTTTTTAGAGGGATTGTATCAACCTTGAGTCTACCATCATAAGGTTTGTATGCATGTTCAGTACTAACACATAACCAAGAGATCCCTCTAACTCCCCACCTCTTGAGTTCTGTTTCCTTTAAACTCCTTTTTATTGAACTAATATGAAGGGCTACTCAGACAGTAGGGAATAAAATGACCCTCATAGAATTTGGTGTTTTTTATTGACCATGTTCTGAAAGGTTTTCTCTAACACTAATTTCACCCTGAACTAGGCTTATATCCCTCTGCTTGGCATTTTAGTTTTGTTCTCTACTTCTACCTTCTTTGTCTCTCCAAATGGTATAAGAATGTACATCCTGTAAGTAGGTCCTCCCCTGTTATGTCTGCCAGTCAGGTGCATCGACTAGTATTGACTTCAAAAAGTTGTTGATTATACAACACCAAGAACAAATTGGGGGCCTGGTTCTGACTAGGGATGCACTGATACGGCTGCTGCTATCAGGCATTGGTGGTATTGGGTGCTACTCATACACTTGTACTTAAGCAATTCTGATACCATGCACCATTACCAGTTCATGGCAACATTACTTTATTTTTTTGTGTATTTTTGGTTGGAGATTGCCTCCAGTTACACAGGAATACATTGTGTTTTATTTTCATCCATCTGATGAAAATAAAACCTTTCTTCAAATTCACTGTGTTAAGATGGTAACACTACCTTAGTAAGTACAGTAATTTCCTGTGTATTAGCCGCATTGTGTATAAACCGCAGGACTGCTGTATAGATACTTTGATTTGTACACTTAGTATGGAGCACTCGTTCTTGGTTTACTGTATCCGTGCATCTCATCATGACACTTTTGTAACTCAGGGCAGACCACCTGAAATGTGTATACTATTAAGTGATGTATATATTTTGCATTATGGAATTTGTTTTATGTATATATCCATGTGTATATCCTATGATTGTTCTCCTTTTCATCTTCCAGCGTGAACTCTCCAGTGCCTCAAAGTCAAACGGAAAGAAAGGATCACTGAACTCTACCATTACACACTGATAGCTGAAGAGACTCCTCTCTGCTTGCCATTTTAATGATCTATATGCCTTTGAAGGAAAATGTAAGCTCTCTACAGGATTCTGCTGAATGTGAATGTACTTTAAAATCGTTAATATGGTGTGTGTGTGTGTACAGTATTTTTCTTAGCACCTTTATTCAGAACTCTACACTTACTTTTATTTTTAATCAGTTAAACTATTGCTGATCACCTCTGTCTGAACTTTATCTATTATTTTATTATTATTTTAGCAGTGTAGACAGTACACTGTATGTTGTTTTAGGATGGGGAATTATGCAGGTGGCTTTCTGCACAGTATTCTGTATATTTGTGTATTTTTGTGCTCCACCGGAAATGTAATGATCTTTGAAGATTCTCACTGTATAAATGACATCAGCAGTAGCAGTGGCCCTGCTGTGAAGGCCATGAATCAACTCCAAAGGAATGTGTTCTTACTTTTTTGACTTGGGGCACACACAATGGCCAAAAGAGTTTGTGATGTTAAATCAATACCAAAGGCCTACACACTCCATACAGTATCAGAGTGAGTTATCTTACTATGGCCATAGAACTCAGGTTCAGCTTTTGTCAATACAGGGATGAGCAACATGCAATAAATGTTTTAGCGTTCCTATGTTTGGTGCTGTTGCTGTTTGTCTTTTCTACATTACAGTTACTGCCTTTGATTCCTACCATTTGCCTCTGTTGACTTTTACTACCATGCTGCGTAGGGGTGGAACAAAATGTTTAATATCGAAATATATTGACAGTGTTTGTAATACGTTATTGATATACTAGTGTGAAATATCAATATTTTTACTAAAACATGCGAGCGCGCTACATGTTTAACCAATTTGACCAAACCAATCTGATGTTCTAGTCACTTCATGACTTGGGGCATATCAAAGAAGAAACTAACAGGGAGAAAATTAACTTTGTTGTACATCAAATACACAATTTTTGCCTACTCGGGAGTATTTTTTTTTCAGCAATTATATTGTGATGAATCACAGATAGTTTTCTATCAATGTAATCAGTGTTGCAGTTTCACTGTATTATGATGTTATCGTGTCTGCATCGATTCATATTGGCCCACCCATAATCCTGGGTGCAAAATGTAGTTTACACCACATGGTTAACCATCTGTTGAAGAAGAAAAAAACACCATTGGGTTTATGTCTACTGTATTTGTATAATTTCTCCATGTGACCACGTCAAAATTAATTTCGGCCTAGTAAAGTGTCATGAATAATGTTTCTATGTGCAAGCATACAGTTTTTTCCGGTTATTTATAATTTCCTGAAACAATTCCTAAAAGGGGACTGTGTGTGTCCGTGTGGTAACAACTAATCAAAAGCATGTGTGTTGAGCTAAATGCAGAGTTTTCACAATGTGTTCATCATGAGCTCCTCTAAGGCCCTCTCCCGGTGGTTGCCATGCACCAGCAGCACCTCTTTGATGGCATTCTCTTTAAAGCCCATCTCGTTGAACTGGGTCAGGAGGCGCAAGAACTCTGAAGCCTGAGGGTAAAACAAAGACATTGTCACAGACAAATTCTGGACAGTTGTCCTGTAACTAGTCATGTAGTTTCCACTCTACTCCACCTTGGACTGTTTCCCAGTATGTCAAGACAATTAGCTCTGTGCACATGATCGGTTCTCTAAACCCTTGAGGAAGCAGTCACCTTGCTTTCGCTGTAATGGAACATTTCCAAAGCCTCTTCCACCTGGACTTGGTCATAGCCCAAACCACGTAATCTTTTGCAGGCCACCAGGTAACTCAGGATCTGGGAACAAAAAGCCTTTGTCATTGAGGTCAATGTAAAAGGACTATAAGTAAAACTGTGAACTGCAGCAATTCTCCTATAGTTTCTCCAGTGTATTGGTTGATAAACGCCACAGTAAAACTGAGCAGAAGCAATTATTACTGAGTATCAGACCTGTTCAGGTTTGCGAAGGCCGGTCTTCTGCAATGCAATGATGGCTGTCCGGAGAGAATAGCCCCGCTCAGTTATGACGTCCAGTAGCTCCTTCTCGTCCTGACTCAGGGCAGAGAACAGCTCTGTTGCGGAATCTTGCCCTGATGGTCGTCCATGTGAAGTCTTGCATCGCTGAGTCCTCTAGAGATTCACAAAATAGACAGTTCTATTTGCCTTGTTCTAATAATCAAACAGATCATGTTTAGGAGGTAAAATTATTCGTTTTAACTGTGGTACAATATCTCCTGGCAACTAAGGGAAATGTGATATTTTCACTTCAATCAAAAAGTTTGTCATCTAATTGGCCATACCTGT
This sequence comes from Alosa pseudoharengus, assembly GCF_046254945.1. Classification (NCBI taxonomy): domain Eukaryota; kingdom Metazoa; phylum Chordata; class Actinopteri; order Clupeiformes; family Clupeidae; genus Alosa; species Alosa pseudoharengus. The sequence continues at coordinate 14,051,234 of NW_027468565.1, forward strand.
GCAGCTGGTTGGTGATTTCTGGATGTAGAGATGTGCCCAGCTGAGGATGGCCTGGTCTGTATCAGCGTGGAGGACGGTGTGATTGTGGCTGGATTCAGTGTGGCTGGATTTCGGCTCTGTGAATGCCTTCGACCACTGGAGGCAGGAGTGCCACGCCTGTTGGATGTCCTTTGGCTGTGGCACTGTGGGCTGGCCAGCCGCTGTGGTGCCAGCTGAATGTCCTGGCCAGTGGACATGGATCTCCTGGGACGTGACGTGGTCCGTGGGGAGGATTGTCCGGACAGACGAGGAGAGGTGTTCTGCTGGATCTCAATCCACCTGGAGCCCAGCCGCTTTGGCCCTGAGCTACGGGGCCTATCCCCACACTGGCAGGACTGGCAGTGCGCACTGTCCTCTGTGGATGAACCTTCATCATCTTCAGAGTATCCACCAGCGTCACACTCGGACTCAACAAGGAACTTGACCGTGCGGTGCTGTTGGGGGTAGCCCATGTCGGCTGCGCCTAGACTGAGGCTACGCGGGCGACGCTTGGACTCCCAGCTTTCACTGCTTCTTCGTCGGGACATGCGACCTTCCTGAGGGCTGCTTAACATCATCCAGTGAGGGGGGCAGGAGGGATGCGTGCTTGACCAAGAACCACAGGAACCTTGAAGACTACTTAGAACCCAGTTTTCCACACTAAAGTCATACTATAGAGGATAAACACACACATTATGTAATAACCAAGTGTCTAAACTGCAATAAATGTCAGAACTCTAAACTGTCAATATATTATGCATTATTTTGCAAAAACAGTTGGTGTGGTACTCTGGCCAACTGATAGCTGAAATGTATCTTGTGAAACAGGTCTCCACAATTATAAAGTATGGCAAATATCAGTGGTTCCCACCTTTGTATCTTGAAGTATTTGAAGGCAATCGGGAACGTTGATGTCCGGAGCTGTTACCTCTCGAGTCTCTTCCAGTGGCTCATCTAGGGCACCCATGGGGATCTTAAAGGGGATGTCCTCAAAGCTACTCATGCTGTTCACAAACACACCACAGTTATATTTTCATCTACTGAATTGTATCTGGAAAAACAGTCTGAGTGTTCATAACATGATGACATATCTATTGTTGTTCCTGATGTTTAAGTTCATCCTGTGGTCCTGTATAATACCATGCGTAGTGGCATTATCCTACTTTAATTAGTCAGTGCTTATCTTTCACGTGTCCAATACACATGTATACATCTTCATATCTATGTACAAGTCTGTTCTAGAAATATGTATACCTAGATGCTGAAATAAAACATAACTATTTAGGAAAAAAAAAATGTTACATTTACACTCAAAAGTCAACCACTGCATTGCAACTTCAAATTCATTTCTAGATATATCTAGACATACAAGTGAAATATATTAGTCTATATTCCCAGTACCCAACAATACCACAAAATACACAAAATACTTACAAACACAGAATGGATAAATCCCAAAAACTAAAGAAACAGGAGAGCAACCTGCACTTCTGGATGTAACGCAGTGTTCAGTGGCAGCCTGGATGGTCTGTACTGGAGGCAGTGTCCCAGTGAGGCACAGGCTGTGCTTAAAGCTCTTATGGCTTACACATGGCTTACACATTCTGAGTCACGCATGATTCATACAACTTGTTTACAAATGCAGATCCTCTAGGAACCTGTTGCATTTGCATAGTGCATTGGCTTTTTGGTATTTTCCTCATGCATTTGACAAATTATTGTAATGACTACAATAACATGGCTATTTCTTGCTTGTAAAACTATGATGCTCCCTTTCACCATAACAGGAAGATGAAATGTGTTTTTTTTCCTTCATCAGATTATCCAAAATGGATATTAACCACTAAATTACTAAATGGGACTGGCTTGAAATTCTAATTCCAAGGTTTTACTTTCAGATCATTTTTACAAAATGCATTCCTCAAAGTCATAAGACAAATGGTTGTGCTCTTGGTTTGCCCACATCATGTGTGCACACTATTACAGTGATCACTTCAAATCCTAGAATCAATTAATTAAACATACAATGAAGACAACTTTTACAGATATACATTTTATTTACGTATTTAAACAATCATATCTATAAATTCTTTGCTTTTCCAAATTTAAGGGCATATAGGTTGTTGTGTCGACCTCTGAGGGAGAGAAAAAGAGCAGCAGGATCCTAAACAACTAAATGGATCAAAAAATAAAATAAAATTTAATCTCATTATGTACTGCACTTTAAAATCACAGAAATGGTAATGTGGTTCTTTTTGGATGCCATGTTTAACAATGTGAGATACAGTGTGAGTTAATGGTGAGGAGACCCATGACAGCCTAGTGTAGCTCACACCTCCATCTCCTGCCATTCCTCAGCCTGCAGGCGACTAGTGCCGCTGGGGCAGAAGGACTCCAGAGGAGACATTTCAAAAGGAAACAATACTTAGCCATTTCAAAAACAGGTCATTATTTCTATCCGTGCTGGTTTTGGTGTGATATGTTCTTTTAGTATAAAGACAGCCTGGACATTAGCAACTCTACTGAGCAGAATAGCTTTAGATTCCATGTACCATTTTTAAAATGGTGGGGAAAATAACATCACAGTTATGATGTGTTTCTGGAATAGTATGCCCCAGTAAAAAGGGGCATGGTAGTAGTATGTACTATCTAAAATGAAAAGACTAAAATTCAAACATTCCTTTCCTACCCTATGCCTTCAATTGTATCATATGATCCCATTCAGGGCAATTCTTTCCCTTACTGTTGTCGTGACACACTTGAGGAAAGGAACAAAATACCCACAACGAAAATTATCTTTACACAGATAAAAATGTTAACAATCCCCAGAGATTGAACAGAACATAGTCAATGTGCATCCTTTTCCTAATGAGTCCAATAATCCGATAGGTAGAACCAAAGGAGCTGGGGAGGGTTGTTCGTGATTACTGAAAGAGAAGGTCTCTTGCATTAGCTAATATCTTCCTCAGTCTACCAGCAAGGAGCAGCAAGACCAGATCAGAAATCCAGATCTCCGCTCCATGACCGTGTACTACTCATTGTTTAATCTGAGAATTCGTGAAAATCACTGACGGGTCGACAATCAGTTTTTGGCAGCGTCCGCCTGCCGCGGCCAGTTCTCCTCCTCCACTCCTGAGTCGTATTCCTCCTCAGCGGCGTCCTTGGCCGGCGCTCTGGTGAGGAAACCACAGGATTTTAGAGGAGGAACTTCACTCTAACCTCTGTCCAAGTGAGATGGTTATAATTATGGTGTGTACAGAGTTCAGAGTTATTTCAGAGGTTTCACTTGCCTGATATACAGAGGATCCATCTTTCCTTGAACAACTTCTTGGTTCAGTTCCACAGCAACTATGTCAGAATGGGGCACCTCAAACATGGGTTCCAGTAGAAGTTTTTCCTGTCAAAGACATTCAAGAGCACCAAGATTTCAGACACACAGATTTTGAAACATTAAAAATATGCAGTATATATTTTGGGAAATTTCTCAGAAATGATGCAGTATATATCGGGAAATTCTCTATACAATCTTACTGATTGACGCAACAAAATGGTATTGCGTATGGGTCATGTAAGTGCTGTAAAGAGGTGAACATGTCTTTACCATGATGGACCTCAACCCTCGGGCTCCAGTCTTCCTGTCCAGGGCAAGTCGGGCGATGGCCCTCAGGGCGTCTGTAGTTACATTCAGATCACACTAGGAAAAAGTGGAAAAAGAGGAAAATATACAATTAACATTTGGTTCAATGTGTATCACAACTGTTCAGATATCTTGAATACTACTTTAAATAAGCAACTACATGTACATGTGCCAAACAAACAGAAATTAAATAAAATAAAAATAAAATCAAATGAACATGCGAGGTCTAATGGTGGTCTGTGTCTACCTTATCCATGCTGAACAGGGCCTGGTACTGGGGCACCACGGCATTGCGGGGCTCCGTGAGAATGCGAACCAGCGTCTCCTCATCCAGGCTGTGCAGGGGCACCACCACAGGCAGACGGCCCACAAACTCGGGGATCATCCCAAACTCAATTAGGTCCCGGGCCTCCACGTGCCGTAGCAGTCGATCCTTCTCCTCCATCTCCGCCACCGCGTCCACCTCCCCGCCCGTGGTGTTGGCCAGGTCTGCTGCCGCCGCTGCCCGCCGCCCCTTCCCCAGGTTAGACGGCGTTCCAAATCCCAGGTACTGCAAGGGAACAACGGAAGGTCACTGGTGCAAGTGACCACTTTCACAAACACCTAGGGATACTGAAGAGGCTGAATCTGAATGTGGCGGCCATCTTTAGCTCACCTTCTCATTCTTCCTTCTGCTGATGATCCTGTCCAGGCCATTGAAGGCCCCTGATGCCACAAACAGAATGTTGGTGGTGTCCACTTGCACGGTCTCTCCCCTCAACTTCCTAGAATTCTTCTCAGGGACATTCACTATTGTGCCCTCCAGCAGTTTTAACAAACCCTACAGATACAGAGAGAGAGAGAGAGAGAGAGAGAGAGAAAACGCTGTCCATCACATGATTTCCAAGAATGGTCCGTCCAGTCAAGGCTATGAGGGTCGAGCTAATCAAATTAAGCCAAAAGCCATCTTAAATATCAAGGCATTCACAGGGGTGGCCTAAAGCACACATCATTGGGAATGGCAGTGAGAGCAGAGCAAGTGCACTCCAACCTGTTGAACTCCTTCTCCCCCCACATCTCTCAGCTGATGGATTCCAGGAACACTGCCAATCTTGTCCACCTCATCCAAGAACACTATGCCTGCAAAGCAAGGAGACTGCCATCACCTTCTGGACACTGGTTTATGATTGACTACATGACTAATCTATAATAAAATCAATAAGTCATAAATTCCCATTAGATAAGATATCAACATTTTGATGGATCAATTAACTTCCTGAGGAGAGATATACTTTGTGAGGGTGTGCAAAGGGTGAGTTACAGAAAATTCAACACACACTTGCACCCTAAGGCCCCAGAGCTCATCTATACCCAATTCAACACACACTTGCACCCTAAGGCCCCAGAGATCATCTGTCCCCAATTCAACACACACTTGCACCCTAAGGCCCCAGAGCTCATCTGTCCCCAGGCTTAGGGTGCCTTCTTCCACGACCCATTCTGAGCACAGCTGTTTACAGAGAAAATCCACAGGACTTGAGGAATGAGGAAGTGCAACTGCAAAGCTCTTTTTTTACCTTGTTGGGCTTTATCTACTGAGTAGTTGGCATCCTGCAGTAGTTTGGCTATGACTGACTCTATATCTTCCCCAACATAGCCCGCCTGAGTCAGGGTGGTACAGTCACAGATGGCAAAGGGTACATCGAGGCATTTGGCCAAGGTCTGCGCCAAAAGAGTTTTACCTGCCGATAAGATATTGCAAACATTAGGGTCAAGTTCACTGTTGTGTCACACAAGTGGCATGTCTAAAATGTTTTCATTGCACGATATTGTTTATCAGTGACTCATTTCATTCAAACGAAAATAGAAATCGAGGTCAACCTTAATCAACATAAAAGATTTGTTTTATTATGCCAGTCTTGTCCAGCTCAACTACTCCCTGTTTCAGCAGAACAATCATCAGAGTGAATTATCAGCGCAAAGCCAAGACCGACCTGACCCAGTTGGTCCCAGCAGCACGATGTTGCTCTTCTCCAGTCTGATGTCACTCTGGGTGGAGTCTAGCACCTCCCCGCCCCTTTTCTCCTGCGGGCTCTGCTGAGTGGCCTGCTGCTGCACGGACGCACCCAGAGCGTTGCCATGGGGACTGATGCCCGCAATCTGAAGCAGCTCTGAGAAATAAAGGATTAAAAAATATATATACAGTATATTGTTAGGATCGGTTAGGGTCACATGTTTGGGGTAGCACTGACTTACAGGCGGGTATAATTATATATATATATATATATATATATATATATAACTAACCAGCAGCATAATTTTGAAGCCTGACTATTTCACCAAATCCCTAAAAAGTATTGGTCCAAAACGACAAAGCACATTTAAAACAATGGCAGTTAACCAATCTGCTGAACATTAAAAACAAAAGATCTGCAAACATTATACAGTATACACAAATATAATCAGTTATCAAAACTAATCCAAAAAGTAAAAAAATGACAGACAGCAAATAATAATAATACAAAAATACTAAAGGGTGTAAACATAAATAATAAATAAATACTTAGAGTAAGGTAATGCTATCTATAGCAAATCAAGTCAGAATTAGTTGATCAGTTTTGTCTGTGTTATATTAGCTCTGTAGGTTTAGTTGTAGTAGGCCAGTGGGTGATTCAGGGTAAAAATCACTGCTGCTTAAATGTCACAGGTAACAAATAATTCTGACTGTTTGAATTTTTGCAGAAATGTAGGCAGAATAGATTGTACATTTCAATCCAATTCAGGTTTGGAAAATACTTTACTCCAGTGAGCTGTGGGACACGGCATAGAAGTCCAGTTTTACAGAAACTAAGAGATGTGCTGTAGAACTGCAGTACTCTGCATGTGGGCCCCAACTACAGTAGGCCTACTCTGCATGAGGGTGCATTTTTGCAAAGTTAAAAAATGTGTGAGCTTCTAAATGGGCTAGATGCTATATACTTGAAGGTAATTTAGCGAATGTCTATCCTTATCAAGTTATGATTCTATGTGGCTATGAATATGTGAATATGAGACATAGCCAAACATTTTAGCATTAAAAGGGACGCTAATGACATTTAGCTTAGCATACCCTTCTAAAAATACCTCAAAACCAGTGCATATGGTGTGTCTGTATGTTATAGGGTAAACATGCCATTGATACGGTTGGCCCCAGTGCAGGGCCTGTAGACATACCCAAAGTAGGTCAGGCCAACTTTACAGCACAGCTGATAAAATACACTAATCATCTGGCTATCTTCCCAGTAACCCAGCTGCACTGATACACCTGAACATAGCAAAATAGCACACATTCACATGCACGCATACACAAAGTTAGAAATGTATGCTGTTTTTGTCCTCAACTGCACGTATACAAATAACAGAATGTCGTTGATGCAGCAAACATAACTGACTGGATCTGGGGATTCTGATTAGTGCAATTAATGCAATGCCACTCTCACTAATGATGCTGTTATTATGTCATAAGACCAACCTAATTTCTAAGCCCAGCTGCCTAGGAGCTAAAATGTCATTCCAGTGGAGCGAAGTCCAAGTTTTAAATATAACCAGCTGGAGAGGGTCCAGGAGGAGCTACTGAATGAAGGCCGGGTGACAGACAGTGGGTCCCCAGACTGGTAAACTAGGTCACAGGAATACAGTAGGTTTCCTTACATAGGTCAACATCAGCCTTCGTCTTTCACATCCTAGGCCTAGTTTATACTCGTTTATAAGTTTATTTAATTTATAATAGAACATATTAACAGAACTCATCTGTCTAGATCTACAGAAGTTGGGCATTTCTGTTGCATCAGCACTACAGATAGGGCAGGCTTCAAGCACACAGCCAAAAAGGGCTGATGTTGTCCAACAACAAATGGAAAAATAAACAAGTTCACTTCTACTCAGTCACCTTATCAAGTTTCCTTTTCAGCAAACATGCAGAACAGAGAGAATGGTCATACCACTCATCTTGAGTTATGATTTGGAAAATGTCTTTTCAGACTCTTTATCCAAAAGGCGCCCTAGCGGGCTAGCCTGGCCACGCCTACCTAGATGTCCTTTCAGGGAGATACTAGTCTGGAACACCATCGTTCACTAACGTTTCCATCGGCAAGTGGCTGTGGTAAACGGTGGTAGCAACGCCTACAAACATCAAACATTGCAGTTGGTAGAATGTGTACATTTATTTACAGCAAAGGTAGGCCCACATACAGTACATTGTTTCCTGACTGCCAGTGCTGTTTAGTGTCAGTTTGTAAAGTTCAGGCAAAGATGGAAGAATCCCTGATTAATGTGATTGGTTAGGCTGGACCAATGATTTGGAAAGAAAAGGAATCCCAATTGCGAGTGACCAGACTCTATTCACTTCCTGAATGAGTTTTGTTTACCAGGCTATGGCGGGGCTACTCAGATACCTAAACGCATCTGGTGCTTATTCTGACTGGAGCATAAATCACCTTTAATACCTCCTGAGTGTGTGACGATGTGACACAAGCATACAGACATGTCTGTAATATTTGGCATTTGTACAACCACAAGGGACCAAAATAATAAAACAAAGTAAATCAAATAAAGACAGAGAAATGGGTGAATGATGTCAATTGTAGTGTCTGAAATGTGCCGGTGTAGTCTATTGGACATGGACTAGACATTATGTGAGGTGGAACTAGCAGAACACTTACTTGTGAATCTGTATTCATCCTCCCGTCTTCTGAGCTCTAGTTCTACAGAGAGAGGGGGACAGTTATCTTACCGTGGCTACTGGGACTACAACTGTACACCAAAAACCGTTAAATGCTCTGATTCCATGAGGACGGGATCGCGTTCCTTCCCATGAAGGTAAAAGGCCTTTCGCTGCTGCCTTCCATCGGTCATTACTCATTGGACAAATGCCAAACCATACAGACAAACACACTTCAACATGGAACTGGGGAGCTTTCACAGGTCTAGGTACAATGAGCGGCGCATTAACACAGTCAACTGACAGCAGAGCAGCAAGTGTGCGTTTCCATGCGAGAGCTCTACCCACCCCGTGGAGTGAGGGAGGTCTGCTTCTCCACCTCCACCTGCTGCCGGCCTCCTGCAGGGATGTTGTTGTAGATTCTCTTATAATGGTTATACACAGCTACTGCCAAGACTTTCTTGGCATAGGACTGGCCAACAACATACTTATCGAGGTAGGCATAGATCTGAAAAAATAAATCAAAGACAAAAAAAAAAAGGATCAAGGTCCTTACCCAAACCAGTATATGTAACCAAAAATATTGGTTTGCTAAGGACTTTTATGTTGAAAAATGTATGTGTGGCAGCCATCTTTTCAGCTAGTGTCGCTAGGTTCACACTGCTGTGGTTCAGTGGTTCACCAAAGCTTCATTTGGCCATCACTAATAGATAGCTGAACTGGTAAAACTATTGTGACTGACTTAAAACTTTGGGACAGGCAATGACATTTATTGAATTGAAGAAATTAAATTTATTGATTGATCTATGTATGATCGAAGGAAAAAAAGCCAGAGCCACAGTTCAAACATCTGTGTACATTTGTGAAGATGTGAAGTCTGGAACCAAAGCTTACCTTCTTAGGGGGAGGAGGTGGCTTCTGTGCAAAGGCCAGTTTGACAGCTTCAGCAGCAGATTCAGCCTCCTTATTCAGACCTTTCTTGGAGTCAGTCTCTGACAGCACCACAAAAAAGTGGTGACATTTTTCACATTTCACAAACCGCGTTGAAGCTGACAAACACACAAAAAAATATTTAGGCAAGAAATACACTGTTGCAGAACAATTAACTGCTTCAAATGTACAAAGGTATTACATCTCTTAGACAACTGCACACAGATAAATCACCCAAACTTTGCCATAGTCCTCACAGAAGGATATCTACATGAATCTTTCATATGAGTGTCACTTACAGACGAAGGTCTCCACGTGAGTGCAGGGATCTCCACACTTTGGGCATCGGAGCTGACCGCCTCCCTTGCCAGAGCCACCAGAGCCTGACAGCCTCTTGCCTTCAGTCATACTTTTCTGCAGAACAAAATGTCAAGCTGAATTACAGTACTCAAGAAATACATTTGTCTTCTCGAGAAACTTAAAACTTGAGCAGACACATAAACAGATGCAAAATACGTCCAACAAAAATTACCGTAGAAAAAGGCATACCTTTGCTCCGTCACCTGAGCCTTCCTTAGTGGTCCCATCTTTTGAGGCAAAACACACAACAGTTTCCGAGAATGACCTGACACGCACTGAGGGAGGTAGGTGGGTGTCACGAGATACTGGTCTGCATAAGGCAAACAGCTGAACCCGTGAACTGGAGAATCCTGCTGTAGGACATAGAACATTCAAGTCACTCCACACAGCACAAACAACCATATCCGTTCACTACAATCACAGACAAATACCTGGATATAATGACGACCGTGGTGAGCATTTAAGAATTCAGTTGGACATAATGTGAAACGCTGTTAAAAATGCACATTTACACGTTGTATGGTAGGCCTATATATAAACAGGGAGGCGGACATTGTGCGGACTTTTGCCCATCAACAGCCCCCTCTCCCCTGGACAATTGCCTGTTAAGGTGTCCATGACCATGGCAACCTTGACAGGGACAAACATTTACCTCAGGTTTTAACAAAATGTACCGATACAATTTTAAAGATCATAACAACTGATTAATTCAAAACAGTTCAAAATCATTGGTAACTCATCCAAAACAGTTTTCTGCCCAATAGTGTGATGTCCAATCAAAAACGCATGATAGTTTGCTATACAAATTTGCTGACAACTTACTAAAATGTAGTTCTTTAGATGTTAACACAGGGTTCAATAAGTAACTGTACATGTATTGTATACAAATATTTAACTGTATACTAATGCTGATGGCAAGAAACATTTGTTCCAGGTATCCAGGGGCATTCTGAAAAACGTCTTACATTGATTTGTGAAATTGCAGGCAACAGTGCATTGACATATTTAGAATTATTCTTCGATTCAAGCAAATAATATTAAAATGTTCCTCAAGTTTAAAGTCTGCATTCCAAATCAGTAGCCTTTGCACCCCTCATCAGCATACTTGCTGACATGTATGGGCAGGGGTGTAGTGGTAAAATAAGATGTGGGTAAACTATGAATTCTGTGATCACGGTAAGGTGGACTGTGCCATGTGGAATCAGATTTGTAAAAAAAAAGGCATTCAGAACATGTTTGATATTTTCCAATGTTTATAACAATACCAGTGGTATTAAATGGTTGCTAGAGTGTACATATTGTGAATTTGGATAATACAGTGGGATTTTAATGTTAAAAGTTACAATTGGTAAATAAACTCTTTTGAGAGGTGGATAAACTCCATTTCTGAAATTTCAGGTGGATAAACTGTGTTTACTTGCGTTTAACCACCACTACAGCCATGTTTATGGGGGTATCGCTTCAGAGGCGTTACATGAACCCTCCTCAACTATTTCACAACCTCCCTGGATATTATGCCACAGAGGAACGTGTCTACATAATTATTGGAACAAGCACATTTTTAACACTGTTAATTGGAGTATATTTTATTCATACCAAGTTCCAACAGGCTGTACGGGGATAACCCATAAACTGTATAAAATAGGGATAACCATGTAATGTATCCAACTTACCAGGAATGTTACATATATGACGTAATAAGCTAGAGAAACTTCATCAGACTGAGGCGGACAAGAATAATTCCATCCCTAGCTAATCATTAACGTTACGTAGCCTAACCGAAATGAATGAACGTTCATGTCAACTCTTAGACAATTTACCGGAACGTATAAACGTACCTTTCTGTGCTGTATTAAGAAGTACCCTCGCAGCAGACGTGCATGTGCAGCAGGACATGTTTCTGTCAAGGTCTGGGAAAATTCAGAGGCACATTATGACGCTTGAGGTTGGTGCTTTGATGCACACAGAATCACAAACACTACACCAAGCACAAATTAAAGCTCAACAAGTGTGAGTGATCTGCTACTGGTTCTGGTAATGCTATAGGCCCATGCCTATGGAAAGAGAAGGAAATTCATACGAGCCGAGTGGAAAACCACTGGCTAACCATAGAAACAGCTAGGTTAGCATTAGCAGTCAGGGACGAGCTAGTTAGGTTAAAAACACAACACCCCATAACATGCATCGTTTCCAAAGTTAAACATTAAAATGGAACATTGCATACAGATGATTGAGGAAACCTCGATAATGAGGTTTGGTTCTAATAGATTCACAAGTATCGTCACTTACTGGTTTGTCCGAGATAGGACCAAATAAGTATATGGCAGGATTTCCACCAGCACTTCGTTAGCTCGCCAGCTAGCAAATAATGTTAGCTAAATTATTTCGTCGAGTCACTGTGTGGATATCACGGATAACGTAACACGGACATGAAATGTCATGCCAATGTCACAGTATGCAGAGTCTCTCTCACTCAGTTATCTCACTGTCAAGGGCCTACTTTTGTGATGTAACCTCTGCTGTGGTGAACTAGGTCGGCCAAACCATAGACCTAGGGCTAGTTATCAAAGCGTCTAGTTTAGGTTGCGTAGACGGGTCCCTTGATGACTGTTTGCATCACATGGTGCAGAAGGGGAGGGCAAGGTGTTCTTCTGCAGATACCAACCATGATAGGAACGTCACATATTACCAACCGTCACGCATGTCCAACCTCTTACGTGTATGTGTCACTTAATATTAATTTATACAAACCAAGGATTCCTAAAGAAACGCAAGCACCCACACGATAAGTTTATCTAAATTAACTATGTACCAAAAATTACATTTTACCGTGACTCGAAGAGCTGTAAACAGTGGCTGCGTGTACTAGGGATCGACCAATTATCGGCCTGGCCGATTATTAGGGCCGATATTTAGCATTTTTATAATAATTGGTATCGGTCATTTTTTCCACCGATAAGCCGATATTGAAATGGATAAAGAATGAAACGCGCTACTTTGTCTGTAAAGCGTCTCTCACTCCCTGCATTTGCTACTCTGTGGTCAAGAGCATTGTCCCGCCCACTACACATATTGATAGCGGCTTCCTGACGCCCGCAAATTACATAAAATCTCCCGGAACCTAGAGCGAACAAGAGCACGCAAGCCAGACCGGACTTCAAATCAAAGATTCTAGAATCTTTGCTTCAAATCGCGTGTGCATAGCTTAATGCGCACACAACGGAGAGGGAGAGAGAGAGGAGTGGTGCGTTTGTGCCTGAAGCGCATCCAAGACAGAGAGCATCCTGGTCTGTTTTGCTAAATCAACCAATCCGTTTTCAGTGTAAGTGCTTATATCTCTTTTCTCCCAAACATAATTAATCAGTTCAGTCAGTGTATCTAAGCGTCATGGCAGCGTCAGTGCCCCTCAAAAAGGAAGATTTAAGACCCATTTCACATCAGACTACACAAAAGTGTACCCAATTGTCTTAAAAGATTAAAACATAATGATAATCTTGCACACTGCACTGTTTGTAACAGCAACTTTAGCATTGCTCACGGCAGGTTAAATGATTGCAAAAGACTTGTTGAGGTGAGTTTAACAATTTGCATATTACTCAGGCCTATAGGCTACAAGATGGCTAGTTGCCAAGGCTACATGAAAAAAAAATCTACATATTTTACTATAACAATTTCTATCAATAGGCCTTCCTTATTTGGTGTACTTAGACATTATTGAACAAACATCTGAATTTCAGTATCTACGTAGGTTAGGTTGGGATGTCTGCTATACATTGCTGTTAAAATGCACTTCCAGTATAGTGAGTATTGGCAAAACCGTTATCATTTTTATGTTGAGGCGTTGGGGGTGTTGTCGGCAGCTGCTGAAAGTAACTAATAAAGTAACTTGTAATCTAACATAGTTACTTTTAAAATCAAGTAATCAGTAAAGTAACTAAGTTACTTTTTAAAGGAGTAATCAGTAATCAGATTACTTTTTCAAGGTAACTGTGGCAACACTGCCCAGGGCCAGCCGTAATTTAATCCGACCTGAACTAAATCGCGTCCTGAGCTTTAGGCTCTCAAAAGTGTAGCTTGTAACCTACACATGGACACAAATTGCATACTTAAATAGCCTAAGAACTATTTTAAAACTGTTTTGTTAAACTATTCAACTGTAACACTTGCCATCAGGCATGCACCTCTTCCTCTCCCTCTCTCTTGCACTCACACACACTATGGCAAAGCATCCTCTTTGTGACAGGTCCCTTAACAAGCACATAGCCCATTGTGTAGGCCTAGTCTATGAAAATAATTGCTATCACTTAGCTTTTGGATTAATATGATACACAGGATTTACACTTGCAAGTGATGCAAGTTGATAGACAATTGTGTATCAAAAGAAGAAAGAAAAGTTTGCATAATTAAATGCTTTTGAATTAATTTTTTGCAGCATATCGCCTTTACTACCTACCCCCCTTTTTGACAACTGACATATCGGTTTTACATATCGGTTATCGGCCTCCTGTTTTGGTAATAATTGATATCAGTATCGGCCCTGAAAAAACCATATCGGTCGATCCCTAGCGTGTACAAATCCGCTTGGAGCTCCTGTGGAATTTTGATTTGCCGACGAGAATTCTCAGGCTAACCATTCATGTGCCTGAAAAAGGTTGGGAATAAGCACCCACCAGCCCAGCACTAAACTCCGAGCGTGGTAAACAAAATCGGATATTTCAGGCAGTAAAAGCCCCGGTTGGAACCAAACTAGATTTTGTTCAAATCTAAACACATATGGCTACGGAAAAATGTAAGGTTCATTTAGCAAATGTTATTTTGAAGTATTAAAAAACGTTGTTTTAAGAATTTTCGAACGAAATGGTTGGTAATTAGCACGTTTATGTACAGGGTGATGGTGCCGCCTACCGTGGCGGCTCACCCCGTTGTATGCGACAATTTCATAACAACACGTCACAGACAAGCATAGCACACTGCAATTTTAATACAAACATATCAGAGTCTATTACATGCCTCTCATATTACAATCTGTATCCGTGGCATGTTGGACCACACTTCAATAAATAAAATAAAATCGTTAAGAAGTATCAAAAGGGGTTTCCAGTTTGATTGCAAGTGCTAGGAGAATCCAGCATAAATAGTTACTTTATCATCCCTTTTGAATGTTCATGTGTGATGAAATAAAATAAAATAAAATCCAAATGATACATTCACACAACCTGTTTGCACAAGAGAACATAGGCTAACTGAAGTTAGATACTCCAGAATCCGTCCCCATGCAGTACAATAAAGTTTGTTTGGCAGACATGCAAAGAAAGATATCGAGTGGTTTCCCTTGATTATATTCAGATTATTCATGTCCCTTTCCCCCCAATACTTTAGTGAAAATCAGGCAACAGAATAGGCTACACGGCCATCCCTGATGATGATGGTGTCGTAATATTTTAGGCTTTTGAAGTTGGGGGGTGGGGGGTAAGTGCAACGCAGGTTCAGTCGAAGAGCTGTTCTCTCATCTTGGCTGTGATTTCCTCCCTTAGCTCACAATGCCTACTTAAGTCTTTCACTTCAAGGGGGAGGGTGCTGTTCCAAACCATCAGTACAGAGTCTTCATCTGGAGTAAACAAATGTATAGATTAACATAGAGTAACAAATGTATAGATTCATATAGATTAACAAATGTATAGATTAACATACAGTGGCAATACATCTCACTGCAGTGTCTGACATGTGGCAGGAGTTATGAGAAAGCTAACAAAAACATTCCCCCTACCACACTGATTCCTGACTTGATCTTGGGCCAGTCGTTGCCGTTTCCCCAGTACCATCACAACACTTTTCCTGTTGAGCGTTTCTAGGTTTACAGAGGGGAAAAATATTTACTCCACAAGACCCGTGTAAATGAGACAATTAGCCTATATGGAGTTAAAATTAAGACATGTTGAAAAAAGAGACCACCTAATTTAGTGTTTTTAATGTAAATGTTTACATGAGTCTGTCTGCTTGTCAGCTTTATGTTTGTGTGGATGATGTAAACATTCAAATACAGACTATTTCTTTAAGTTATATTATCTTACAAGAGTTTGCTTAAAAACAACAGTGAAAGACAGCTGGATTTGTTCCGTACCGATCAGCACAGATGCCATGCTCCGGACAGAGTGGCAGTGGAGACTGATGGCCTGAAGTAGTTGCCTGTTGGTCAGTTCCACCAGCAGGATGTGTCCAGCTCTGGTTCCGATCCATAGTGTGGTGCTGTGCTGCACCAACAAAGCTTTTACAGTGGCCCAAGATGGCTCCATCTCCCCAAACACGTCCGAGCTGGCTCTTCTAGGCTTACGGCAGGTGTTCGGTCTAGTAGCATTCACAATCAACACATGAGCTGACAATTACTACACCTCTTCAACAATGGCAAAGCATAATGAAATTGTCTGTTACCAACACATTCAACATTGCAGCCTTGTATTTATTTCATGCTAAAGCTTTGCCTACAAGTGCTTTATATAATAGTCACTTGTATACATGTGTGATGCGGTCATGAACCCACCGAAGTAACTGAGCGCAGTCAATGAGGTCAATTGTCTTATCACTCTTCTTGTCCCAGACCTCCACCACCTGGCCTCCAACTTTGCTCAGGAACACATGCTTGTCCACCACCAGTCGCGATACATTTGTGTCACTGCTTACTCCACAATGTTGCTTCCTGAGAGTATGCGTGCGTACACACACACACACACACACACACACGTAATGTGTTTCTTCTTTTGTGGAGGAATGGTATGGAATGGCATGAGGAATGGACTATATCTAATTCAAACACACTGGTCACAAAACTACAAAAACGTTAAAACTATGGGTGTAATGGGTTTCCCTATAGGCAGTCTCAGTGGTTTTGGACTAATTTAGACTTGTCTTTATAATAATGCCTTTGTTATACAAATGTTGTCTTTTTGATTTTTCCTGGAGTGCCTTGACATCTTGTGATCAACACTGAGTTATGAATGTATTTTCAATTCCTCATATCTCATTTTGTAACATGCACTTACTGAGTCAGTTGCCTGTGTTTTGTGTCTATGGTTTTCCAGACGTCGTAGTCGGTGGTGAGGGAGAGCACCCTGGTGCCACAGCCAGCCCAGACTGTGCTCTTGTCCTGCGAGTGAGTGGACTGACAAAGACTGACCAGCGGGGTGTTGACATTTCCCACCTGAACCGTCTTCACAGGTGCCCCATTCTTGTGCTGTGACCAAAAGAGTACAGAGACCTACTAAGAAATGGGTGTGCTTATCATAACAATGCAAGAAATCGACAGCAGGTCTGCACTGTCACTTAGGTACGTTTGTGTGGGTAGATCGTTTTTATAACATCAAATTCATGATAATGGCACGTGGTCATGTGTAGGGTACATCCTTGGAAGTGCCTAACAGATGCAGGTGTCTATTAAGATGACTCAATAGTACACACCAAAACATGAGTGAACCAACCAAATACTTTTGAATTTTCACTGCAAGGGAAGGACATGAATTCAGATAACACTCAACGTAAAAAAATAGTGATCCTGTACCTTCAACACTGAATCTTCATATATAACCAGCATTCCATCTGCAGTCCCAATCAACAGGTAATTCTTTAAACCACTTGTGAATAATAGAAAAAAGAATCTCCATGAATAAATGGCATGTGATTTTGCAACAACACACCAACAAATCTGTGTATGCAGTGGCTAATCAAAATGATGTAAAAATGATGTGCAATAAACCAACACTTCAAATAGCCCAGGGTACTTTGGATTTGAGACTTTGAATAAACAAAAGGACAATTCTGAATGCAAGGTTCCAAATTGAAACAAGCGATAGGCAAATGGTCCCGAATTTATGGACGTTTTAGAATGTCACACAGCTACAGGCAACGAGTGGCAGACATATCACTTATGTTACCAATGACTGTTTTTGAGTCACATCGTTGGAAATTGTTCCTGGTCCGGGCGAGGAGATTTCTCACCTGCGTGGTGTGTGTGTGTGAAAAAACAATGACGTCACAGCGTCTGACGCCTTCTGGAGATGATGAAAACTGGAGGGGTTACTAGTGTCGATGACAATAAGTGAGCCAGCCTGTGTTCCTGCCACGAGCCAGTCGCAGGGCTCTCCAGGGATTCGCACACTCACCACACACAGCACTGGGCTACTGTCAACCTCCTGCAAGTTAACATCACACAGAGAATGGAAATGTGTGCAACATCTCGGTGTGTGAGCTCAACAAGCAAGTTTGTAGCTCCCACTTCTGACACAGCACGCTACAAATGTTCTATTACATTGTTATCAAAGGCCGCAGCTGTAGAAACTGTCAGTACCTGAGAAGAGGATTTCTCAGACTGCAGATCCACTGAGGAGATGCAGCCAAGTCTCTGGGTGCAGCTCCCTCCACCCAGCCACACCTGTGAGCCCTGGTCTCCGGAGAGAGTGAAGCACTCTGAGGGCATCCCGTACACGGTCACCTCCGTCATCAGACACAGCATCTCCCCTGAGTTCAGCCTGTCAAACACCTACACTCCAATCAATACAGGGGACTTGCTGAACACGTGCTGTCCACAGGTTACACACCACTGACACTCATGCTGTACAGCTCACTCATATATTCTCTATATGGAAAAGTAATTGGTGGGCAGCTCTACCCTGAC
This sequence comes from Alosa pseudoharengus, assembly GCF_046254945.1. Classification (NCBI taxonomy): domain Eukaryota; kingdom Metazoa; phylum Chordata; class Actinopteri; order Clupeiformes; family Clupeidae; genus Alosa; species Alosa pseudoharengus. Next base: position 14,069,522 of record NW_027468565.1, read on the forward strand.
AGGGTTGATGTGACTGCTGTCCACTGGAGCTGGACTGACCTGTGCCGAGGTGGGCCTGTCCTGTGGGCTCTCCTTCAGGCAGTCCTTCATCAGAATCTGGAAGCCTGGCCACGGGGAGCAGCCGTAGTACTTCACCGGGTCTTGAAAGGAAGTGGAACAATCAATCCCTCTCTAAAAACCCTCTGCTTCAATGCTGGGTTAAACAGACTAGACGAGAGGCAGGCAAATTTCCAAAATTAAGAAACAAATTAAGTGGACATCGGAGGAGCTTCCTGAGATAGCGACGTCTTCATCAAACGAAGAATATCAAGTCTGATGCAGAGCTGGCCATATTTCTCCACGACAGGTAGCCTAGGCTAAACTTCATCTGCATCGCTAACAGCTGCAAGTCAACTAATGTTAGCTAATGTTAGCTAAGTCTTCATTAGGCTACATCTGGCGCTCGTGTCTGGTAGTCTTGAGAACGTTCATCAGTGTTTTGATTTTTGCCTACAGAACGTTGGGTAACAACCCTACAAATCGCTCCTTTAAACTGACAACACTAATGTTAAAGTGGCTTTGAGAGATTTCTGAAGCGCGCTTACCTGGTAGTTTGCCCTGTACCGCTATCTCATCAAACTCGCTGGGGAACTTCATGCCGTCAGCGATGCGCTCTCCGCAAGTCAGGAGGTCATACAGCAGCAGACCGAAGGAGAACACATCTACCTGCAGGTTATAGATCACTCCACCACGGGCAACTTCAGGTGCACGGAAACCTGAAGGAAAGATAGTAGACACAGAACATTGCCCATAATATCATACTATACTCTTTTATACTATACTCTTTCACTCATCTGATTTGATCTCATTTACAAAACTCACTGATCTGATCTACAAGGCAACTATTTCTCTATTTATATATCATTATATTCATGAATGTATATTTATGTATTTAAAGTGAGAGAAAGTGGAATAGAACATTATGTCCAATATTCCAATATATGGTTTAATGTTCTGCATTATGTCCAATATTCCAATATGTGGTTTAATGTTCTGCATTTCTCATTAGTGAGTCACTTTGATACTAAAAGTATGATTCTATGTAATGACTGTATGATATCTGTACTGTCCCTGTGTATATCTGTGTGTGACTGTATTTAGAGATAAGTGGGAATATTATGACTTTGCAGTGTTTCACTGTTCTGCATGGCTGCGTCAGTAGCTATCTGCTCCGGATTGCCAGGTTGCCACTAATCAGAGTCTGATTCAGTGTAGTCCACGTGAGATGGGATGACCAACGCCATCTCCTGTCAGCCTGGAAGGATACTTAAACCCTAACTATATCCTTGTCTAGTTAGAGCAGCTGATGGATCTTTAGGTGAAGTCATGCTGTCTCTCCCTTGATGCGCATCATTGTAAATAAACTCTTCCTGATTTTTCATACTATTGGTCTGACTGGGTCTCTATTAAATCTATGGTATCAAAATTACCATCAAAAGGAACCATATGTAAGATTGTGGCCAAAACTGGTACTGCAATCACTTTCAAATTACTGCAGAGTGGTGTCCCTTGACTCGAGGTTGCCAACCCGGATGCCAAAACACTACTGACTTTGTGATTAGTAGATAGGTAGAGGGTGGCGCATCAGGCCAAAACACAATATCAACATCAGTTGAGGGCTGCAACTTCACTTTTTAAATGGCAATATCCTGGCCGGACTACTGTTGTCAGTGATATAAGTATTTGAAATTAACATGATTTCTTAATGTCTAGTGGCATATCAGGGCCATTTTATGATTAATTGAAATACATTTCTTACATATGGTTCCTTTAAGTAAGGCCCACTGATGTCAAGGCAAACAGGCTAAAGCTAATTCTTGAAGTGTGGGTAGAGGGCCTACCTGGTGTTCCCTCAGAGCTTCTGACACCCATGCTGCAGCAGTACTGAGAAATGCCATAGTCAGTGATCTTGGCAATGATCTCAGAGTCTGTCTTCAGGTTGAACAGAAGCACATTATGGGGCTTCAGGTCTCGGTAAATGATCATGGACGAGTGCAGATATCTACCCACACACACAGAGAGAGGGGAGTGGGGGAGAATAATGTCTGTTTAGGATCTACAGTTTGAAGACTATGAAACTTAAAATAGAAGAAAAAACAAACATTTTTTAAAACGAAAGTTAAAATGTTTAATGAGACAGTAGAATTCATTAAAAGACACATATTTATGAAATGGGAATTGAAGTATTTATGTGAATATTATTGTGGGATGTTTTATCGCCCTTTAGTAGTGAAGCGTGTTTTAGGCTATACATGAACACTCTCTGTTAAAGACATAAATGCTCACTCCGCTGGATATGAACTGAACTAATGGTGGGGACGGTATCTGAAAAACATGCTAAGCTAAACAGTCTTTGGTGATTGGGGTTGTGTAGTGTGTAAAAGCAATCTTTGGCGAGTGGGGTTGTGTAGTGTGGGTAAACTACCTCAGGCCATCGGCCACCTGTAAGGCGATCCTATGCTGGAGCTTGCGGTTCAGGCTGCAGTTTTCATGCTCAAAGAGCGAGTCCAGTGAGCCGAGCGGGGCCAACTCCATGACCAGCACATGGCGGGGGAGGATCCCGGCGGCCAGCAGACCCACCAGACTGGGGTGGTGCAGGCGGCCCAGTACGGCCAACTCCTACATGGAGAGGTCAAGAGACGCTGCATGACAAAACCTCTCAAAACCTGTTCTCATTTGGAGACACTGCATGGCAAAACAAAGCAAAGCAAACAATGCCACTGATACAAGACAAACATGACACGGCAAAATGAATCAGGAATCTGAGCCTTAGTTGTTTGCATGGCTGTGAAAACACTTCAAGTGCTAGCATGGCTGAGTGAATAGCTAACCTGTCTGACCAGTCGGTGGATGTAGAGGTCTGATGCATGCTTGTTGAAGATCTTGACCGCCACATCTTCATTCTTGTAAATGGCTCTATAAACTGAGCCAAAACCTCCATCTCCTTCAGGTATACATGCATCCACACAAAACACACAGTTTATACAATTTAACATTAAGTTGAAGAGTTTTGAGAAAAGAAGTCAACACGGCTACTGTACGAAGCTGCGGGACGTGCCCAACCACACACATCATCAGATTTAATCTGAGCTGCTGTTTAATTTCCTGATCTTTTACGCCTCTATGAGGACAGGTAAGACTAAACAATGATGTCTATCTATCAAATCATGCCAGTTTATTTTGCCATGTTTGGCATGCTGTGCTAGTAGTGGTGAAGTAGGCTGTTCAACTAGCCAGCATTGCTTGCGAGACTCCGTGGCTGCGCAGTGTGCACCCGCTTCCTTATTTGGGTTTTGGGTTGCCAGGTTTTATGACAAAAAGTTTAAATTGAAAGTAAGTTATTGTATATGTGTAGGGTGTAGGGTGCACAATCTGGCAACCTGGGAAATGTCAGACTAATAGAAAAAAATAATGGAGCAGTGATTTTAAAGTGAGCAGTGATTTTTAAAGTCCTTGAGATATGGGAGAAACCCGGGGAAAATGGGAGCGTTGGCAGGTATGATGTTGTGTCTTGTATTTCATGCATGTCTGCATAACCTCTAAATAAAAGGAAGATTCATACTAATGTTACATAATAGCTCCTCTAGTCCTCTCACCCAGAAGGTACTCTTTGGAAAGGTCCATCTCGAGCTCCTCACTGTTGAGCATTGTGCTGGCAGGCTGGTCACTCAGGATGAGGTCAGGGGAGATCTGAGCGATGGGCACAGTGCAGCGGGAGTCCTCTGGATTCACCAACAGGCAGTCTGAAACACAACAGTCACACATGACCCCATTCAGCCCTTTTAACTAATATGACACCAAAATGTGGATATCAATGTCTGGGTCATGGACAACCTGAAGCAACCATGCATTTACATCATGGCATTACCAGTAATATGCACGCTTGTTGCATGGTTGCAGACTAAAACAGACCTTCATCTATGTGGTTGAGCACTTCCTCAAGCAGCATCCTGTTGCACTCTTGTCCATCATCAAAGCTATACAAAACCCACTTCTTCAGCAGGGTCTCTCCATTCCCATGGATGTCTGTGGTGAGAAGACCAGGGAACCACTCCTCCAACAAGGAGTCAATGTGGTCCACCACTTGCCCCAGTAAAACACGACCTACAGGAAGAAATACACAGTCAACTGAGATGCCAGGCTATCAGCTACTGTTGTTGATGCACTCTTCCCCTGGTCTGTATACCTTCAATGGCATCTTATTTGGCTGATCGATACCTTACTAATGACATTGATGTAAGCCAGGTGTGTTTGGAAAAGTGATAGAATAAAGATACACCAAGATACTCAAAGAACTTTGACAGCATTGACACCTGATGCAAATATAGTTTTACTGTTTCTTTTTCCCCAGGATGATACTGTTGCACTAGAAAAACATCTCTTAAAGTGAAACTAAGAATTGCATCTTTAGGACAGAAAGCCCTTGTTGAGAGCAGTTACCTTTGCGAGAGCAGGGAACCGTGATCTTTATGACGTTGGCTGGGCCATTCTCCACGGCATCAGCCTCTACTAGGCAGTAGGCCTCTGGGGACCAACTCAGGTAGATGCCCCTCCTCCAGTACAATCGGTTGGGTTTCAAAACCCTCTCTGTTCAACACAAACACAGCACAAACACTTGACAAAGGAACAATAAACCACCAAGTTAGTTCAATGTTTCTTTTTAACTGGTTATGCAATACATACTGTATTATGTATGCACAGCATATGATACACATCACTAGTGTTGAGTTCTGTTGTTAAATGGCGGTACCTCTTCCACACAGCATGAATGGAGAGACCTCCAGGAGACGGTTGATCTGTCTGGACCAGTAGCCCATGGGAAAGTAGGGCATCTCGTAGAGTCGGATGATGACCTCCGAGTGCTCACAGTGAGGCAGATCAAAGATGGGTTTCTCCTCATATAGACTTGTGCAACAAACACAAGGAATAGTGAAGTCAGACTTACCAAAAGCAGGCCAACTAGGCCTACATGGACTGCTGATGATGAGAATATCAACATCTTTATCTCCCTCTCTAGTTTCTCTTCTGCTTTGTCCATATACCTTTGTGCTTTTTCTCTGTTAATGCATCCTTGTCCATGTACCCCGTGTCTTTGTATTTATGTATCTATGTGAAAACTGTAAAGTGTCTGAGTGTCTTGAAAAGCGCTATACAAATTAAATGTATTACTATTATTATTATTATTATTATTATTATTATTATTATATTTAGAGTAAAGTCTACTTTGTCTATACACAATTAATACTATGAATAGATTCACCAGCAATGGTTTGCTAGTTGCCAATAGAAAAGGCTACCTGTTAGGAACCAGGAACTGGTCCTGGCCAAGAGGGAGAGCGATCTGAAATTTCTCCAGCAGTTTGAGGTACTGAGTCAGGAGGCTCTTGGGGAAACTGCGGCTCTCCGTGAGAAACACCTCCAGAACAGCGCGCTGAACCACTCCCCTCAGATGCTCCCCACCACTACAGATCTTCAGGCCCAGGGTCTGTAGACAGTGCCAGGCTGTTAGAACTGGAACACAGCCATGCTTGTGGACAGGCCAGTGATTTGTGTGTAAGCCAGTATAAAAAGGAAGGTGTGGAGAGAAGTTGCCATTGATAGAGCTAATCATGACTGACTGGATGCACAGATGATTAAATATGGATGTAAGAAGTAGATGATCAAACATTCAGTTTTCTGACACTGTGTGGGTGACCCGTGTGTGTGTGTGTGTGTGTGTGTGTGTGTGTGTGTGTGTGTGTGTGTGTCTACCTGTGAGATAATATTGCAAAGCCATTGAGGGTCTATGAAGTACAGCTCCCCAAGCTGCAGGGCAGGGTCATCAAAATGCAGGAGTATCCCTAAAATGGTAAACACAGAACACAGCTTGAAGTTGCAACTTGTAATACACATTGGGGCATTTTGACATCTATCCCTTTGTCAAAACGTACAAACAAAAATGACTGAATGCCTTCAGTTTTGCCACAGGTGCAATTTAACATACAGTAAACACCATCCCTATTTACAAGAGAAAATGGCCATCTGTACACAGAGAATTACTTCTGGGAGTTCTGCCCAGGAGACCCACGGCTGCACTGGACTGGAGGAAACTGCACTTGCTCTCCATGCGCCGCAGGCATGGAATGAGTTCAGATGTTTTTATTTAGCCTCTCAATATATTGTGCATGTGACATGGGGAAAACAGTGGCTAGTCTGGCTCTTGTAAACTTTAGCTTTAAAATCTTGAGCATTGTTGTTCATACATTTTACTCACTATGCCACCCTGGATTTGCAGTTATAGTATATTCCTACTACAGTTAGAATAGGACACACTGTGTTCCCCTATGTTTATACTGAAGATTTTGCTTAAATGATTATTGTACTTTTAATTTTTGTATTACTGGAGAAAAATATGTTCTAGTGGCTTGAGCAAGGCTTATTATGGATATAAAAATCAAATGGAACACCACTAATAGGCACCATTCATAACCAAACAAATGTTCATGTTAGTACATTATGTTAGGCTTATGTTGTGGTTCACAGCAGCACAGTTGAGCTGGTGTAAGATCCTTTGTGGTGATAGGGCCCCAAATCTCACCGGTCTCGCTGAGGAAGCTGATGGCGTGTGGTAGCTCCGCCTCCTCCAGCTGCAGCTGGCTGTCCTGGATCATCTGCAGCAGGTGGCGGTGCGTGAGCACGGGGAACTCCGGGACCACAAGCTCACGCTCCCGCAGCAACCTCCGCTCCAGCTCCACATAAGAGTCCGGCACCAGCTGGCCCATCACAGGCTGGCCCTGGATCTGACCGGCACACACACAGCAGAGCAACAAGATGGGCCACACAAAACCACGTCTGTGCAGCTGTATGAAAGCACATTCTAATATCCTAAACCTGGAACCTGGATGATCCTGCTTTCAGTCACATAATCCTGATTTCCATATACAGTGCATACGGAAAGTATTCACAGTGCTTCACTTTTTTTTTTTGTTACAGCCTTAATCCAAAATGGATTACATTATTTTTTCCCCTCAAAATTCTACACATACTGTAATACCCGATAAGGACAACTTACAAAAAGTTTGTTTGAGATTTTGGCAAATTTATTAAAAATAAAAGACGAAGAAATCACTTGTACATAAGTATTCACAGCCTTTGCGATCAAGCTCAAAATTGAGCTCAGGTGCATTCTGATCATCCTTGAGATGTTTCTACAGCTTAATTGGAGTCCACCTGTGGTAAATTCAGTTGATTGGACATGATTTGGAAAAGCACACACCTGTCTATATAAGGCCCCACAGTTAACAGTGCATGTCAGACCACAAAACAAGCATGAAGTTGAAGGAATTGTCTGTCCAAGACAGGACTGAGGCACAGATCTGGGGAAGGGTAAGAAGTCTGGGACCACCAGGAGACTTAGAGCTGGCCGTCCCTGTAAACTGAGTGATCAAGGGAGAAGGGCTTTAGTTAGGGAGGCGAACAATAACCCGATGGTGACTCTGACAGAGCTCCAGAGTTCCTCTGTGGAGAGAGGAGAACCTTCCAGAAGGACAACCATTGCTACAGTGAAGCATGGTGGTGGCAGCTTCATGCTGTGGGGATGTTTTTCAGCGGCAGGAACTGGGAGACTAGTCAGGATTGAGGGAAAGATGAATGCAGCAATGTACAGAGACATCCTGGAAGAAAACCTGCTCCATAGCGCTCTTGACCTCAGACTGGGGCGACGGTTCATCCTTCAACAGGACAACGACCCTAAGCACACAGCCAAGATATCGAAGGAGTGGCTTCAGGACAACTCTGTGAATGTCCTAAAGTGGCCCAGCCAGAGCCCAGACTTCAATTCCATTGAACATCTCTGGAGTGATCTGAAAATGGCTGTGCACCGACGCTCCCCATCCAACCTGATGGAGCTCTATAGGTTCTGTAAAGAGGAATGGGCGAAACTGGCCAAAGATAGGTGTGCCAAGCTTGTGTCTTCATATTCCACAAGACTTGAGGCTGTAATTGCTGCCAAAGGTGCCATAAAAGTATTTAGCAAAGTCTGTGAATACTTATGAAAATATATGTTCGTTCTTTTTCTAATTAATTAAATTGAACATAACAAGAAATTTTTTTTTTTTTTAAATGTTGTCATTATGGGGTATTGTGTGTAGAATTTGAGGGGAAAAAATGAATTGAATCTATTTTGGAATAAGGCTTTAACATAACGAAATGTGGAAAAAGTGAAGTGCTGTGAATACTTTCCGTATGCACTGTAGTTACGTAGCAAAACAGTATAAAGCATTTTACAATAACTGTTCATGGTGAGGAGCAAGTAGAGCAAATATGGATATGCAAATAGTGCAAATCATTTAGATTACCTTAAAGCCAACCACCTCCCTGACAATGGCTTTCCGGAGTCTGTTGACAGAGTCTGCGTCATCAAAGATGGAAACCACGTGATAATCCCGGATGATTGGGAACCCTGGCAGTCCAATCAACTCCTCCCGCACCTTCTCAAAACACTCCTCCTTCTGTCGCTCGTCACACTCGTCTTTGTGAGTCCCCACCAGAATCACAGGGGACAGGGGGGCCACCGCCTACACAGGGCAACAGCAACACAGCTAGCATCACCTGAGTGAAGAAACAGTGAGTGAAGCCATAACGAACAAGCATTTGGACAGAGCGTACTTTGATGTTGAAGAGCCAGGGTTTGATGGCATCCACCTCACTCACACCCTTGCTGACATCGTAAACCACAAGGTAGAGTGCACGAGGACCCATAAAATGAGGATTCGACTCGCTGTACTCCTCTCCACCTGTTTAAACACGCAAGTTTGAGAGGTCAAGCCTGTGCTAAACAGCAGACCACTGACTAGTTTGTATTCCAATCAGTGGAGTGGTAATTGTCCTTGTGTGGTGTCACACACCTGAGAAGTCCCACACGTTGAGCACCATGTTCTTTTTGTCGCGCTCGCGGATGCTCCAGTCCCTGACGTGGATGCCGGCGGGGCTCGGCCCCTGGTGCCCCTGCACCCTCTTCAGCCTCATCAGCTGCTGCATGAGCGAGGTCTTCCCACTCTGCCCATTGCCCACCACCACTAGCTTCATGCGGTGGTAGGGCACCGCCTTCTTCAGCCGCTGTTGCAGAAATCTGCACAAATGAGCGACAATTAATCAAATACACTTTTAAAACATTGGGTGATTTCTTGTGACTTACATTTAGTAAACTTGTAACTTTTTTACATTTTTGGTTGAACAAACACTGGCAATGTAAAGATATCATTGAAGTGGCTGTACAAATACTCCAGGACATTTTAAAGCCATGGCAATATGAACCTGACAATGTCTTTGGTTTTGTTCCCGATGTGTTTCAGGTCCAGCTGGAGTTTCAGCCCATCCAGGGGCAGGTCCCACAGCCGCCCCAGTTTTCCCATCTCATCCGGGAAGGACCGCAGGCCGCTATTCCGGCTTACATCTAGAGATGTGAGCTCCTCCAGCAGGCCAATCTGTGGAGGAATCTGTGACCACAGACACATGTCTCAGAATGAAGTCATCAACGGTAACTCTTTTAGTAGCACAACTGTCCTATACACAACAGAGGACTTATGGAATGGTGAATACCTCAGTAAGCTTGTTGTTACACAGATGGAGCTTCTCTACCCGAGCCCATTTGTAGGCTGGTCCACTCAGGTCCAGCGCGGCGATCTGATTGTGACTGAACATGATCTCTCGGAGATTCACAGATGCCCATGCAGATGGTCCAGGCAAGACGGAGATCTGATTGTTCTTCATGTCCACAGATTGTAAACTGAAGGGAGAGAAGAGTTGTAAAGTCTTTGAAGCTGCCTTAAGTATTTCACCTCTCCAGCAAATGAAATACAATCCCTTTCCTTTCAATGGGCAAAAACTAATCAAACCATGATCATAACCCAAATCATAATCATGCATATCAAAATAATGCTATCATATTTCTTTTGTGCAGAAGATCTACTTACTTTGGCAAATTCACAATGACATCAGGTACAACTGTGAAGTCATTGTTTGAAAACTTTAGAGTAGTTAGTTTTGTGGGAAGGTGTGACAAAGAACCTATGAACAGAGTACATCATGACAATATTTAATTCTTTAGAAAAAGAAATATCAGAAAAAGAAAATATTTTCCATTTCAATCATTAAAGTAAACTGTGAACTGATTTCTTTAACTTACTGAGTTTGTTCATGGAGGCATTCAGAGTCTCCAGTCTGGGGCACTCTGACAGGCAGTCACTGGAGATGAGTTCTATACTGTTCTTACTCACATCGAGAACTTTCAGTTCAGATAGACAGAGGGGACCAGATAGAGCACTGATCTGGTTCCTGAAAAAAAGTGTCAGAGGAAGTATGTAAATAAGTGATCTGTGCTGTCCAAGACAACTCCATTTCCCAGCAGTCAACTCACCCCTCAAGAAAGAACTCCTCCAGTCGTGTCATGACGTAGCCGAGCTGGCTCGGGAAGGTGGTGATGTGGTTGAAGGACAGATTAAGCTGTCGCAAAGTCGGACAGCAGACCGCAGGGTCAAAGGTTAACACTGGGCCCACACAGTTCCGTGACACGTTGAGCACGCTCAGAGCCGGCAAGCCCAGGATTTGGGCTGGCAGTGACTGTAGTTGATTGCCTTGGAGATCCAAACGAGTCAGTCTCCTAAGACACTGAGACACATTACACAGATACAGATGGGTGCTTTCATTCAGCAGAACAGAGTTTAATCCATTTTGAACTACCTGAACTATTTAATCCACTATCTGAACTTCTGAAGTTCACACAGGAGCAGTGGATACCTCACACAGGGAGCTGGGGAACTTGGTCAGGGCGTTCTGACTCAGGTCCAGGCGTTGCAGATATTCTAGCTGCTTCTGGACTGTGAGGCTGTCCATCAGACAGCTCAGGCTGTCCAGCTCATTCCCGGACAGGTCCAGCAGGCGGATGTGCTCTCGGTCTCCACCCGACAGGGAGGGAGAGGGGGTCTCACCAGAGTTAAGTACTGACCAACACAGCAGAGACAACACAGAGGCAGACTCAATTTAAAACAGGTCCTTAAAGAGTACCACAGCAACTGGCCTTGGACAAGGAGGAGGAGGAGGAGACATCTGGCAATTCTGTTCCTGCTTAAAAGCCCACAATCATCTTACAATAGCTATCAAAGCCTTCAAGCTTTTATAGGCCTTACATATGACAACAAACATATATGTTATAAATAAAATCAATATGATCTGATCAGTAAGTCTCAAAGAAAACAATACAAATCACACTCAGAATATTTTCCACTGTATATATTCCTACCTCTGTGATTCTGCATGTGTCTATTAAGCTTCTTGTGTAAAAACTCCTGCGAGTCTGACTCTACTTGGCCTCCCTGTGAGAGAACGAGAGCACAGGCTGAAGTAAGCCATCAAATGAGACCATCGTAACATTGGTAAACAGATGGCATAAATCCACACATTACCTCAGAGCTGTTGTGTCTGGGTCGGCCGTTTTGTCTTGGTGTTGACCTGGCCCTCTGCTCCTCCGGCGAATCACAACAGAGCTTCAGAACACTGTGGGCTCCTTCACTTCCTGTGCACAGCAAATGATATGGGGTCAGATCTCTGTTTTAGTCTAGTCTGATTTATTTTCTTGACTGGTTTAACTGCTGTTGTTTTTAAATGGGCTATATAAATAGAGTTGACTTGACCATAGATTATTTTCCCCCTGAAATATGTCAATATTATATTATTACTATTATGTTATATAAAGTAAAAACAGCTGAAAACAGAGCGAGACCCACCATCACTCTCTATGTCCTCAAAGGTAAAGACAAGGCTGTCTTCAAGAGAGATGTGACTGGAGTCATCACTCTCTTCCCCTGAAAGGTACCCGGAGAGGTCATTCAGCATTCCTGGTGAGCCCACAGTTCCTTTCTTCTTTTGGAGTAACTGGATCTGTCGAGCTAAACTTTGGCCTTTACCTACACACACACACACACACACACACACACACACACACGTATAAATGGGTCAGCACCCTTTATTTGGCTACAACAGTGAAAGGGACATTCAGGAGACACTTACAGTTCCTCCTGTGGCCACTGGGAGGAACTCTGCGCTCGGACAGGAGAGGGCTGAGCCAGGCGGCCTCCAGGCGGCCCAGCCTGAAGCCCCCCAGGCAGAGTGCACTGTTGTTGAGGTCCAGGCCCAGGCGGCCCAGCAGCAGGATGACCACAGGGCCGTCCCCTCGCCTCACGCACGCGCCCAGAGCTCCCCGCAAGTGCTGCTCGTGAACCCCCGCACTCAGCAGCAGCTCCACCAGAGCCAGTGGCCCGCCACGCTCACACACCTGGGAGGGTGACAGAGAGGGAGAGTGTGAGAGAGTGTGGACTGTGAAAATGATGACCACGTCATGAGCAGTGAGGGTCATTTCTCCGACAGGGCCATCATATCATATCACCACACACTGACAGGGTGTGCCGTGTGTTAGGATAGGCTACTGACCTATACTGCCTTCATGCCGGCTATAAACTCAGAGGACCCGACTTTAAGTGTGTTTAGCTCAGAAAACAAATACAGATCAGCTCAGAAAACAAATACAGGAAACGCAAAATAAGTTATTAGAGCTGCTTACTATGGTTGAGCAAGAAGGAAAATGTCTTGGGGGAGTGTTTCTATCTGTAGTGTTAATTTGGTGATAAATTACCATGCCTATTTGTCATGAGAGTGAGATTCGCCTCTTGTGTTGTTGCAAGGGAGGCCGCTGTGGTTGGAGAATATGATAGTGACGTCAAGTCGGATACCTCAGGACACAAGAGTTCAGCACGAGTCTCCATCAAATCCAACCCAACTTTGCATTCAAGTCATTCTTCCGAATTTCCAAATATCCGATGTGGCATGAAGGCAGCATTACAGGCGGAGCTTCAGTGATGTCACTACCTGTGGCTAATTGGTAAATTACGCCTGTCCTTTCAATCAGGTCAGACAATGAGTTGAGGCCTGCTGTGGGAGCAGGGCCGATATTCTTCCCTTTTGTTTGTAGCCACATGAAGAGTAGCATTAGGACAACCTTTTGCATTGGATTTTACACCACCTTAAAGGAAAATAAAAACTTGAACTTAAAACCCGAAACGGCTTGGGCTGGCCCAGCTTAATGGAGGAGTACCAGGCAGGGAGTGCCAGCACGTCACAGGTATGTTGGCCGCTCTCTGAGGCTCCTGCCAAGCTGACACGCAGATGCATTCATATATGGTTAGAACCATACTACCCAGTTCTGCACCACATGTAGCGCTAGCATGTAGGGAGCAGTAAGGTTCTTTCATTGTTTGGTTTGTGTTGTACGTTGTGGAGGCTTTAGTTTAGTTTAACCCCTCGACGATGTACAGCTGTGGCCTACTTTGTTACACGTGCCACACACACACACACACACACACACACACACACACACACACACACACACACACACAACTCAGAACAAAGATAGCGTTCTGAGCGAATTGATCATTACACAACATCTCTCTTGCCTGGTATATGAGGGACTCTGTTTTGGTTTTCTTGTTGATGTCGGCTCCCAGCAGTATGAGGCATTCAGCCATGAGCAGATCCTCCGCTTCACAGGCCTTCTCCAGCACGATGTACTTAATCTCGCCATCAGCCACCATCTTAGACAAGCACAGGCAGCTCAACCTGTGCAGCTGCAACACACACCAGCACACGTTTACATTGCAGATCAAATAATAGACCTTTTACATATCAGCAAGCAGAGAGCAGAGTTTCTCCATCTGCCTTTCCCTGCAATGGGAATGAAATGTAAATCTAACTCCTCCTGACAAAGTTGTTAATCACCAGCTCATACTTACAGAATCGCTACGTTGTTCTGAGGAGTGTTGCCTCAGCTGATTAAAGATCTCCGTGGCAAAGTTTTCACTCTCGAGTGCAGCCGCTGCAGCAGAGCAGGTGTCCATCAGTTTCCATGCTACCCTGAAACCCTAGAAAGAGCGGGTGTCAGCCTCATACGCAACAGAGGAAACTAAACAAAAACAGAAAACCAATGACTGTCACAAACATTCGCACACCCACTTTCATTCGCATCTCTCCATCCTCCGTGTACTGCCGCATAGACTGCACGAGCACCGAGGCCAGGACAGGAACGATTGTGCGAGAGAGCTTCTTTTTGCTGATGAGGTAGACCAGGAGGCTTAACCCCCAATAGTGGATTTCTGAAAAGGAGGAAATCATTGTTAATATTTCTTATTATGCGGCTCGTAAAACAATGGAAAAACGCGCTCAACACCTCCTGAGAATTAGACACTGGGTGCTGGATCCTTACATGTAAATAACTGAATATCAAGGAAAAGAACCGCACTCACTAGGTTACTAGGTAATCGCCGTTGACATGCTGAAGAAGAGCTTTTTGCTCAAAACGTGTGGGGCGATTAAACATTTTGTTTAAAGGAACTGTGAGTGCGGTTCTTTTTTTTATTATTCAGTTATTATACGGCTCTTCAGAATGCTGCAGAGTTCTAGTGCCCTAGCTGTTAACATAAACTACAAACCAGTGGTGGTGGCATGTGGTTTGCCAAATAATGTATAATCCTTGAGTAAGCATAGCTCATATACAGTGCATTCTTCTTCCCTGAAGTTGACTCGCTAGTAATTGCATTTTTCTTCCCTGAAGTTGACTCGCTAGTAATTGCATTTAGATTTGTCAAAAGTGTTCCCAGACTCACCACGTTTCCTTGGAAACATCTGTAGTGTATGTAGGACTGTATCAATGGCCCCTTGTTGGCACATGAGGTCAACGGCCCCCGAGCAGCCGGCCAGCTCAGAGAGGACACAAAGGCCGTACTCCTGAATGTCTTTGTTGCTGATGAACTAAAGACATAAGACATAAAGCTCATCGACACATTCAACCCACCAAAAGTCCACTCAGATATGTAATGTGGACAAAAAGACATAGGCTGGCAGCGGTTTTACCCAAAATCATGTTTTAGTGTTTATGTCTGATTTGTTGACTACTTAAAGGTGCTCTAAGTGATGCCACGTGTTTTTTAGGCTAAAACATTAAATGTCACTTACTGCAAACAGCACCTAACCAACCGCTAGCTGTCTGTGTCCTGAATACAATGTAAATAAAGGCAATCTCTGTGGACAGCCCAGGCTCCAAGAACGGCAACAAAAACAACCTGGGAAAACCTAGCCCATGAAAACATAAACTGTTCCAGCAAATCACAGACGAGAACCGTGTTTAGGAGAGTTTCAATTGCACGAGAGCAGCACGGGAGGGAGGGGGAGGAAGTAGCGAGCTAGCTCTCTGTTTTGTTTGAAAGTTAACAGAAGTGACGTTGCCCAGCATCGCTTAGAGCACCTTTAATGTTGCAACTGAAGATGTGCAATTTCAGTTATGGATTGAGATCCCACTGAGAGATGTTTAGCTCTTACTCTGTTGAGAGCCTCCAGGTAGACTGTGTGAGCTCCCTCTAGCACACACTGATTCTTCAGAACCCTCAGAGACACGTCCTCTGCATCCGGATCTGCCACAGACATGCCATGCTCCTGCAAACTCCTGTCTGCTCAGCAAGCAGTCACAACATTGACTTGAATAACACCATCTTCCTTTACCAGAGAGCAGTTGAACATATCGCTGTACTACATTGTTTCATTTTAGGGTGTTGTAACACCTGGTTTCATTTAGAGCAGCTGAATCTGAACGTGGAGCATTTCCCCCCAAAGCTCAGTTCGATTGAGTATATGTGAAAGCAGCAAATGCACCCTGTTTTAGAACAAAACAAATGGACCGAGACTGCTGGAAAGTTTTGTTTTTTTTCCAGCCAAAATCAGCATGATATTTTATTTGTCAAGCCTTTCCTTTGTATGCCCAAATAAACCAGCATGATTAAATATTTTAGGAGATATCTTTGATGTTGGGGACCACACAGAATCAGAGAACAATTTACTTGAGCGTGCGTTTGTAAACACAAAACAATCCCAGGGACAATGGAAAAAAATGTTGATTCAGCCTGTGATTCGGAAACAAAATAGGTATGAAAGCACCCTTACTTATTTTGTAGGTTAGATTGTATATGGAAAAACATAAAGACCAAAGTCCTTACCTGGGCTTAGGAACGTTAGGCTGGCTTGTAGACCATCTAACTGAACTTGTAGTTGAAAGTTATGCTTCACCATAGCTTTTAAGATCAGATTCATAGCCATGGTGGCCTCATCTAAACTTGCCCTCCTGTTACAGAACACAGGAAGAAGCATTTTGGTTACCCCTGGTTTCCATATTTCTTCCCACAGTAGCTGTATACAAAAGCAACACCAACAGTGTCTCTAAGAGAGTTGGTATTTTCAGTAACAATATGCTGAGTTCACATTCCACAAATGGTGCAAAAAAGATTATGCTTTTAAGAAACTGAAGCATTTTTGTGATATGAAAAAGGTGCTTCCTTACCATCCCTGAAAAAGCTGCTTGAGCAGTCTACAACCACTGCTGGACACTCTAGTAGAATGTATGTGCAGCTTCATAATCTCCACAACGTTGAAATGGATTCCATGGGACAGCAGCTGTCCTCGGATTTTACCTGAATAAAACATAATAAACAGTTCCATTCATTTGTACAAGGCGTGTTGTAGGTTATAGGTTGAGCAAGATTAACCAGCTTGTCAACTCAGTGGAATTTACACTGACAAACCAATGTATTAGGTACACCGTGCTAGTATCGGGTTGGACCCCCTTTGCCTTCATAACGGCCTTCATTCTTCGTGGCATGGATTCAACAAGGTGCAGGAGACATTCCTCTGAGATTTTGGTCCATATTGACATAATCACATCATGCATTTGCTGCAAATGTGTCAGCTGCACATCCATGATCTCTGATCTCCTGTTCCATGACATCCCTAAGGTTCTCTATTGGACTGAGATCTGGTGACTGGAGACCATTTGAGTACAGTGAAATCTTTGTCATGTTCAAGAAACCAGTTTGAATCTCTAAGTTCTGGTTGCATGTAAATTCAGTTTTAGCAGACATACTTGAAATTGTATATGTTCCTAATCCTGGTTTCTGTCTCCTTAATGACAACTCTGATATCAATCTCAAGCAAATTCAGTTCAAAATGGTATTTGCTGGGTTTACCTCTGCAAAGAAAACAATTTTGAAAAACTGGTTTATTCCGGATATGTGTATAAAATCATTCTGGATCCATAGCCTTGCCTACATTGTCAACCTTGAATATACGACTGCACGACTCAATAAGGCGAGACCAGCGACTGTACAAGCTTGGAACTCTTTCTCATCTAGGATAATCTCATGGACCAGGGACAACAGCTAGGCAATCATTATTGTGAACTTTACCTGCCGAATTATACCTATTGTGAACTCTACCTGCATGTTTTTGTTGCTTTATGTATTGTCTTACCAATGTGATGTCACATATGATTTTGGATATGTCTGTAACCCCCCCCCCCTCCATTTGAAAAACAATAAAAATGTTGATCACAAAAAAAAAGAAACCAGTTTGAGATGATTAGAGCTTTGAGACTGGTTGCATTATCCTACTGTAAGCAGCCATCAGAAGATGGGTACACTGTGGTCATAAGGGGATGGACATGGTCAGCAACAATACTCAAGCAGGTTGTGCAATTATGGTGAACCCAAAGTGTGCCAAGAGCATATCCACTGAACCATTGATACAAGGCAGGATGTGTCCATGCTTTCATGCTTTCATTCTGACTCTACCAATGTCTCTTCCGAATGTCACAGCAGAAGTTGAGACGTAGCACACCAAGCAACATTTTTCCAATCTTGTTTCTGTTGTCCAGTTTTTGTGAGTTAGTGCAAATTGTAGCCAGAGTTTTCTGTACTTAGCTGTCAGGCGTGGCACCCAGTGTGGTCTTCTGCTGCTGTAGCCCATTTGCTTCAAAGTTGACATTTTGTGCATTCAGAAGTGCTCCTCTGCACATCTCAATTGTAAGGAGTAGTTATTTGAGTTACTGCAGGAGTTTATCAGGGCTGCACTAAAGCTCCATAAAGGTTGTTTCAGCCCCATAAAGGCTCTCAAAAATCCTTTTTACAGGGCGGTTCCAGCAGTGAAGACACACAAAAACTGCAGAGACCCCGTAAAACTACCCTGAGTTCCTGTAGTGGTAACCCCCCACATGTCTACATGGCATGCCTACATCCATTGAGTTGCTGCCATGTGATTGGTCCGTTTTAATTGGTAGTTGAACATACCTAATAAAGTGGCTGGTGAGAGGATATTGAGTGGATCGGTGGATCCAAAGTGTTCCTAAACTTCCTGTGGAGTTGGGCCAGTAAATCAGGCAGTGACCGGGCCAACTCACCATTACGCTGGATGAGATTGCAGAGAGTAGTAGCAGTGGCCTGGAACACTCCAACACAGTTGGAGTGCAGCAGCATGGCTGCCATGATCTTCCTCTGGACTGGACTCCTGACACAGACATATAGGAGAAGGGTCAGTGTGTGTGTGTGTGTGTGTGTGTGTGTGTGTGTGTGTGTGTGTGTGTTAGTTCTGTTCAGCAAGCGTACCTCCCCTCCTCCTCCTCACAAACATGATCCCACATGAGTCCACTGCCATGTACCAGCAGGCTGTTCAGTGCCAAGCATGCCGCCTGCTACAGAATCACAATAAGACAGTAGCCACCAATTGTTAGATGATCATCTTCAATTCAGTTGTCTGGAGATTAATCCTTTTACTTTAATATTGCTCTCTACTCAAACAAAGATTTTTCTCCATGATTAGATGTCATGACAGGATCTTTAATCAAAGCAGGAAAAGGTGAAAGAGTGAGCGACATTCTGCCAGCTCACCTGTACTGCAGCATCTGCTGTGTGAAGCTCCAGAGCTCTGCAGCTCGCCTCCATCCAGCACAGGCCTCCACCCTCTTCCCCCTTCATCTGATGCCTCTCCCCCTCACCCTCCTCCTCCTCCTCCTCCTCACTCGTCGCATTCTCAAGCCCTTTGTTCAGCACAATCGTTTTTGCTAGGAGAAAACACAGGAGTCCCCCACACATTTACTGCAACTCAGTTTGGACTTGCGTAAGCAAAGGTTTGGAGTTCATGCATTGATATGCTGATATCTCAGACTCAGTGTTGTTTTGGGTGTGAAAATGTGTGTGCGTGTGTGTGCATGTGTGTGGGTGGATGCGAGTCAGAAAGTCTGAATAGATGGGCATGGATGGTGCATGTATCGCTACTTACTGAGGGCAGCCAGGCAGGTTAGGGCAGATGCTTGTAGCGTTGCATTTTCTGGGTAAGTGAGGCACGCTTTCACTGTGACTCCATGTATTCCATTCAGTACCAGTATGTTGTAGTAACTCTCTGTGAATTCCACACAGCAAGTGAACTTAATTATATGATAACCTCGCATCATTAGCAAATCCTTACCGACCTAACCTGACAGTTTTCTTCAAACTTTAAACCAGACTTGAATTCCATGACACTAAAGATGATACTGAAATTTCCACAGACTTTGATAGGGGCTCTTCCAGAAGGAGAGACCCCATCAAAGAGCCCTCGGTGACCTGCAATGTTAGCAGAGGGGGCCCACCTGAGGTGAACTTTTGAAGCAGGCAGCAGCCAACCTCCTGCAAGGCTTCCGAGTGGGGAAACGAGAGCATGGAGTGACTGATGAGGGAGTAGCACCTCTCCTTTTTGGACATGAGGATCTCCACATTACTGGCTGCAGAAAACAAACACACAAACAAAGTTTGAGTGGAAATCCAGAGAACAGAGGGCGAGACAGATGTAGGCAGATAGCCGCGCTGGGAGGCGTGCCACTCACGGGGGTCAGCCAGGGGCAGCAGCACTCGAAGGGCGTGCAGGAGCAGGTCCTCATTGTCCCGGAACACATGAGCTGCTCTCACCACCACACTGTGATCCTGTCTGTCCACAAAGTCCACCAGGTGCTCATCTGAAACTGGGCATGGGATGGAAGATGTTGCGTCATCCCACAAATACTTCAATGACGGCCAGGTAAATGTGTGTTTTACTGCACATTTTAGGTTTTAAAACACATTATTATCCATTTAATTGAAATACATAATGACGATATACTGTTGCATTTCATATCACAAAAGGCTCAAATTAACCACAAGAACATATCTATTAGTAACACCTCCTCATATCCACCAGACATAACGCAACACAACATAACTCACAGATTCTGTTCCACATCCTATTAGTGCACACCCGCTTCCTCCACAAACTATACTTCCTTACATATTCAGTCAGGAGAAGATATACACAAAATGTTTTAGTCTGTTTTTGCCTGAAATGTTATCATTTAATAGCAAGTAGCACACCATTCCATTCTTGGAATAGAAAATATGTTATTTCACCAATTCCCACCTGACTGTACATATCAGGATTGTACAGAGCGCGCACCTCTGCTGGAGGTGTCAATATCTGCAGCATGTGGCATGTCTAGTGTATACAGAGAGTGGAAGATAATACTGAGTAGATGTGTCATCCACAGAGACATGCTGAACATATAAGGGCATGCCAAACAAACCTCTTTCAAGAAGCACTTGCAATGCCCGACAGCCCTGCAATTGCAGCTCTTCACTACCTGGAAAAGACTTCATCCCTTCTACGATCAGGTCAAACACATCCACATCTTCTTCCAGAACCTGCAGCAGTATGTCAGCTGGCAAAAGAGCAAAACATCACTAGTATGTTTATCATCCTAGTAAAGGCCAAAATGTGTTTAGCATGCAGACAGTATCTAGTGTGGATGCTCTTCAAACTTTTTTATTGTCTGGGTGGTATAGCACTTTACAGTCAGTCTAGAGCTCAGGTGAAGTGTAGAATGAATAGTGTAGTGAATAGTTGACAGTTTTACATAATACTGGAACTGTATGTGTACCCTATGATTTTAGTTCATCTAATGGTTTAAGTTGATTAATTATATCCTAGACCACAATCTGACTTACAAAAGACTACTACGGAATGCCTGTTGGCTTACAGCCATGCACTCAGCTATATTAGAAAACAATGCATATTATGTATCATGTAGTTTTGCAAATGACCTACAAGAACTACCATAAGCAACTGCAAAAGCAACATTTTCAAGACATTCAAGACATAACAAAATGTGCTTTGATTAAAAAAAAAGTCAATACAATTAAATATTTTGATATGACACATAGTCTACATGACACAAGTCTACATGATCTCCTGCACTGACTCCACATCTGAAGCGTGTTGTGAATAGCTCTGAACTGCTTTCTTATGAGGTTATAGGGGTATCAAGGCAACAATAGGGTGCTTACGTGATCTGAGAAGATGTGCCAAGGCTCGCAATGTTACCGTAAAGACCCCACAGTCTGTGATATGCATGGCCAGCACCTTAAGAATCTGCCTGTCCACACGCACAGATACATACATACTTGGGTTGCTTTCATCTACATATAGAAACATACATCTTTCAAATATTATATTTTATAATAGTTTAATATCATAACCAAACTACAATTAGCAAAATTAAATGGCTGCCGACATAATTAATACATTAATTGTGCAGTCACCCACTCTGCTCCCACTCACTCAGACATAAACAAGCGATGTGTGTTATTTATAGGCTACTTACTGGTGAACCCCCAAAACCTCCCAATCCTTTGATAAAGCCAAAGGTTGGGCCAACTTCTCCAGGGTTGTAGGACATATTTCTACCAGCTTGCAAAGCAGTGACCACCCTGCCTGTAAACCAGACAACCACAGTCTTTCAAAGAGTAGTTTTTCTCTGGGAACTGCTTTAACGGCGTGATGACAGTTCTACTTACCTGCTGTACTCCCTTACTGCTGGTATACGATAACAACACTATCAGCAGTGGCATGTGTGCATTTTTGCCTTCAAAGAGTTCAGCAGCTGAAAATAAACATTCATCACCAAACGTTACAATTGCATCTAAATTTCATCTAAATGGAATATTTCCACCACTGCGGAGGTTGGAACCCAGGCTGTAGACTACTTATTGCATATGCACTGCCTGATGCACAGTGTAAAAAGACTGAAATAAATGTTATGCACAAATCTGAAAACCGTTCAAACAAAAAAGGGTCTTACCACAACCATCCGTGTGCGCCAGAAAGAGCAGATCCTCCATGATCTGCACCATGGTACTTAATTGTTTCCCCTCCTGTATATTACTTAGCCGCACGAGTAACTTTTTGAGTCGCTCCTCCAACTCCTCTTTATTCACCATGTTCCTCTTCGTCGAATTAGTGCTATCTTGCCCTTGAATACATCTACAAATCCTTGTGTTGAGTTAAAATCACGTGGCTTTGTAAAAATGTTGCAGCGATGCTAAACTGTTACAGAATGTACAGACAGACAGATGTTGAAAACATTCCATAATGCGCGACAACATAAGGTTACACCACGCTCCATTGGTCCAGACTACGCAGGTCTTCCCTACAAATGTAAACTGCGTTATGGTAAGAAAAACTTAGTAGTTTCCTGTTGGCGTATTCACCCTGAACGCAGGGGCTTTCGATTTGAAAATCACGGCTGTAGGGGACCACAGGCGTGCCCAAATCTATCGCCAAATGAATCATATGACTCCTGTAACTTCGGAACTTCCTGTTTGGGAACACCGGGAGGTAAGATCGGCTTGAATCAACATGGTGCGTTTTCAGAAAGTTATTATCGGTTCTGGTGTTTAGTCAGTGAACCTACATTTTATTGCGTTTACACATTGCGTTTACACATTGATTTACTAGACCTTTATGGCAATCCACCGCTGGTGTTAAATTACTATGCCTTGCCTTGCCTAGCCTAGCCTAAAAATATTGAAACGAACAGCCTCGGGTTAGAGAATTTGGAGCTATGCATGCCCATAACCTAGCCTATTAAAATTTGATATACATTGTAGCCTACAGTAGGCCTAGGCTAATCAAGCGTAGTAAGTGGAAGAAGAAGAAAAAACAAAGTGAAAATAGAATGCAGATCTGCTGGAAATTATGCTGATGATGGTGGAGATATTATGTTTATATGCCAACACGCAACTAATTCGTTTCCTTGTTGCACCAACATTAAAAGCACTTGCAGGTGCTGTCATTTCATATGAAAAAATAAATATATATGGGGGACAATATTATTACAGTTGGCTAGGAGATGTAGGCCTATTTGTTTGTTGGTTGGTTTGCTCTATAAACTTCCGTAACTTAATATTGACACGCCCCTCGACCATGACGTAAGAAAATAGTCATATGGCAAGCGATCGAGCTCAGTATCTCGACAGACAAAAAGACATCAACCAGCCACAGTTGCTTTATTATGGGCCAGTCGTTGCCAAAAACATTATGTTTACAGCATGCTGGTCTTGTAGTAGTAGCCAAGCAGCTAGGTCTAAGTGTTTGGCTTTCACGCTAGGCCTACTAGAAATAGCCTGTTACCGGTTAGGTTAGGTTGGTTTTCCGTCTGACAGCTCTTCTTCCTATGTTTTCTAAACAAGGTGACAATGGGCACAAGCTGATTAATATGACCAAGTCCATGGAGTCAGAGGGGAAGACGGATGACGAGCGAAGTCTCATCAGGACTTCTGCCGACCAAAGCACTTATAGCTCAGACTCTGCTGATCATGTCACGGGCTCCAAGGATGCTACTCATTCATTCGTCTACGTCTTGTCCTTCTTCTCCGCCCTTGGTGGCTTTCTGTTCGGATATGACACTGGAGTGGTGTCTGGGGCCATGCTCCTGCTCAAGAAAGAGATGAATTTGAGTGCACTATGGCAGGAGTTACTGGTCTCCAGCACGGTGGGCGCTGCGGCGCTATCTGCTCTGGCTGGCGGGTACCTAAATGGACTGTACGGGCGACGAGTCTGTATCTTGCTGGCAAGCTTTATTTTCACTGTCGGTGGCTTTATGTTGAGTTTAGGTCCGAACAAAGAGGTTCTACTTCTTGGGAGATTAATAGTTGGACTTGGGATAGGTAAGTTAATTTCTGATGAGTTGTTCAATATTTCTAATGGTGAATTCATCAGGCCTCTGTAACCTAAGTCTGATAGTCTGATTATAGATTAATACAAACAATCAATCAAATGTATATGATAATAGTTATATTTACCCTGTTGATCTGTTCCCCAGATTAACCTAAGTATGAGTAACATGTTTTATGAGTAACATGCATCACTCCTGCACATAGGCTTATTATGCACAATGGTCTGTATGAGGCTCATGAGCTCCCTGTTTTCACAGGGATCGCCTCTATGACAGTGCCGGTTTATATCGCCGAGGTTTCTCCGCCACACCTCAGGGGACAACTGGTTACCCTCAACACCCTGTTCATCACTGGTGGCCAATTTATTGCCAGTATTGTTGATGGAGCTTTCAGCTATCTGCACCATGGTGGCTGGAGGTATTTCCAACTTAACCTTGTAGTTATTAACACTTAACACCCAATAATAGAATATGAAGATTAGCTCCTTTTAGTTTAATCTCTTTAGTATTGGTCTAATAATACCACATACCATGGTATCCTTGTATATTATGTTAAAAGGACATTACATAGTGGGCAATCTCTTGCTATTTGAACTTTTTCCACATCTGGGCAGTTCACTACCCTGAATAATACTGGTTGTACTCCATACTAATGTTTTCTCTCATAGTATAGTTATGTGGATTCCCCCTTGCCCTCATCTCAGGGAAGAACATCAATAATCTTCTTGGTTGTAAACAATAAAGAGTAAGCAGTGTGTTGTAATGGTCTTAAGGAGCCGTGTTGTGATCACTTCAGGTACATGTTTGGCCTCTCAGTGGTACCAGCTCTGCTGCAGTTCCTCGGCTTCCTCTGCCTCCCTGAGAGTCCACGCTGGCTCCTCCAGAAGGGACTCCTCCAGAAGGCCCGGCAGGAGCTCAGCAAGATCCGAGGAACTGCACACGTGGATGAGGAATATGATGCCATTAAGACCAGCATTGAAGCCGAGAGGGATTCTGGAGGAGGTGAATAAACAAATATATATCTATGACAGCATCTATTTATGGCCTATGAACATTTGTAGAATATATGTCAGTATTACATTCTCACTGATTGCCTTCCATCATGCAGAAGGTTGGTTAAGTTAATAGGATTTGTTCTTTGAGATCTCTACAAATGCAGGCAATAGAGGCTGCTTGAAAATGTAGTCAGATTTTTTTGCATCATAAAGGGAAATGGCTCAGCAAGGAAATCAAATCACTGTACTTAGAAAGAAAGAAAGCATTTCAGAGTGGTGATGTATGTCAATACACTATAGCTAAATATACTTTTGAACAAGCAGTTAAAAAGGCTAAAGCCAACTACAGGGCCAAACTAGAAACCAAACTCAATGCTCATGACAGCAAGGGTGTTTGGAACAGCCTATAGCAGATTACCAACTACAAATGTAGCAATGCAGTTCTATATGATGACCCCCTGCTCCCTGACAAAGTAAATGAATTCTACTGCAGATTTGACTATAAGTCCATAGACAGCTCCAACCTCCCCTATGATGCCACTCTCCTTGACCCACCATTTTTGATAGAAGAGCATGAGGTCAGGAATCTGTTGAAAAGACAACAGCAGGAAAGCAGCTGACCCTGACTCGGTCTCTGCAGCCACTATCAAATGGTGTGCCGATGAGCTGTCTATGCTATTTACTGACATCTTTAACTGGTCTGAAAGAATGTCAGGTCCCAACATGTTTTAAATCTGCCATAGTTATTTCCATACCCAAAAAAACTAACATCAGTTATCTTAATGACTATAGACCAGTGGCCTTAACTTCCATCATAATGAAAGTGTTTGAGCGACTAGTGGCTAACCACCTGCCTAGTGGGTTACTTGATCCATTTTCACTCATGACATCTTACAACACCTAGAAGAGAAAGCCACAAATGCAGGGGTACTGTTCATTGATTTTAGCTCTGCTTTTAATAACATCATCCCAGTAAGACTGTTTGAGAAACATATTGAACTTTTTAACCAATACGTAGATGCACTGTAAGTCTCAACATCTCCAAAACTAAGGAAATGGTAGTAGACTTCCATAAAAATAGAAATAGGCTTTCACCTCTGATCATCACTGACCAAGCCGTAGAGTGGGTGAACAGTTTCAAGTTCCTGGGTACCACCATCTCCTTCAACCTCAAATGTTTTCTTAATGTTAAACACATTGTGAAGAAGGCTCACCAGTGCCTGTTCTTTCTTCGCCAACTGAGGAAATTCAAGGTGTCTAAGGCTGGAATGAGGGACTTCTACAGAGCTGTGATAGAGAGTGTTCTCACATTCTCTGTCACAGTCTGGTTTGGTAACTGCTCAGCCGACGACAAGAGGGTGCTAAATAGGGTTGTCTAGACAGCGTCAAAAATCATTGGGCAGGACCTCCCTGACATCAAGGACATAATAACACCCGACTGCTTAAAATGGGAGGGGAAATAGTCAGGGATCCCTCCCATCCTGCCAATGCCCTATTCACCCCTCTTCCTTCAGGGAAAAGGCTTAAAAGCATCACAGCCAGAACTTCACGATTCACCAACAGTACATATCCCCAGACAGTAAGAACCCTCAACACCCCAACATCCCAGAGTATCTGATCTGCACAGTACCTGGTTACGTCCTCCTCAGAGTCAGTTTTAAGGCACTAACACTACTGTTTTGTTTTATTTTTATTTTTTATTTTGTTTTATTGTGCAAGTAATTTATTTAACTATAGGGCTTCAGACACTCCTGTATTTTATCCATTTGCATTTTATTCTGTCCTCTGTGTAGATGTCTTGTGCTGTGTATGGTGTCTTACTGTATGTGTTGTCTGTCTGTACTATATGAGCCTAAGCACTAAACCAAATTCCAGGCTATGTTCCATCGCACTGGCAATAAAGCATTGACTTGACTTGACTTGAAAAGCCTCTACACTGTAAGATGTTTTAAGGCATGATGGAAGAACAGCTTTACTAGGGGTGTAACCGTTTAAGTGCAGGATGTTACAGAAACACATTTGACACACTTTTCAAAATACTATTCTTTATATGTGTTGAGCATCAGCAATATTGTCAGTGAATATCAGGCTAGCAGTACTTACAGGTTTACTGTACCGAAAATGAACCGATCCTGTCCTGCAGATGGTCCAGTGCTCTGTCGTATCCTGGCCAGTCCCCCAGTGCGACGGGCCCTGCTTGTTGGATGTGGGCTCCAGATGTTCCAACAGCTGTCTGGGATCAACACAGTCATGTAAGTTTTCTAAAATCTCCTCAATTATATTTGTGTTAGCTGGGCTCATTGTAATTAATAGCAATTAATCATCAGGACTGAAATCAAAATGTCAGCCTTTCATAGTTTGTGTGAATGTATAGGTTTGCTAAACTGGAGATCCTCTCACCTCTTAGTTGTACACAGGTTAAGCTGTGAAATTCCTTGGGCCCTAGTTTGGCGGAGGAAACTTGGCCAAAAATGGCCTATTCCACCCTGGCACCAAGGCGCGGTTGTGGGAGTAGTGACATATTCTTCTCTGACAGGGAACATTTCAATGTGTCAATCACATAGAATACAAATCTGGTCTCATAAAAATGGCAACAATACACAATCAATATTATATATTATATTATATATCAATATCACAAAGTGACACTATGCTCCACTGTATCCGTGTTATAATGCTCTAGTATAAGCCAGCAATCCCACACCCCAGATAGCAAAATCAGATTGGCAGATAGTGGACTGCCAGTGGTATGCCGCAGGTGGCGTGCCACTTGTGGTCCGCCGTTAGACCACCATCTCTTTAAATTTAACTTGTCATCAATATAAAAAAAATATTACAATTATATATGGAGTATAACTGAACAAATGAAAAAGATTTTAGACCATTAGTGGCAATATATTGGGCAATTTGTCTGTAACCCGCCAGCGGACTGCCAGAGAACCAATGAGCAAAACGCCAGCGGACCACCAGATCTGCTCCCAGTGGGCCGCCAGTGGTCCAGCAGCCCCTTGCTATCTGGGACTTAAAGCCCATTTTCAAGTGTTTTCTGTATGTTTCCCTTTATCTGCCCTGCATACAAAAGCAACATTTCTGTCCATGTCACCAGCAAAGAGTTTCAGTACATATAGTGTTATAGAGTCAAATGATAATGAAACTGGAATTCAGCACTCTTTCATTTGTATAGAGTGATTAAGTAGTAGCTTGTTTATAATTGTTTGCTTATATTATTGAATTCCCAGGTAAATTAACCACCTGTAGTCTCTTCTCAGGTATTATAGTGCCACCATATTGCAGATGGCAGGTGTGCGGGATGATAAAATGGCCATTTGGCTAGCAGCGGGCACTGCTGGCACCAATTTCCTCTTTACTCTGGTGGGGGTGTGGCTTGTGGAAAGGGTTGGGCGTCGGAAATTGACTCTGGCCAGTATTGTTGGTAAGGCAATTGCAGACTTGCCAAGTAATCAATTGGCATATTTTATAACCAGCATAACATGGTGTTACCGTGTTAATGTAAAGACAGCTTTGTTTTCATCAGACGTGTGTGTGTGTGTGTGTGTGTGTGTGGGTGTACTGTGTATCAGGTACAGCTTTGAGTTTGGCTGTGCTGGCTGTTGGGTTTCTGTTGTCCGCCCAGTTGTCTCCCCCAGTCAATTTCCATCCCATCGGCCCTGTTCTGAACTCCTCTTGCACACAGTACAGGTAGGAATGCTTGCATTCAACCTCTCACTAATCAGCGACACACTCAAAGACAGCACACCTGTGTTTTGTTACAGAGTTTCTATGTTTTTTTTTCTGTTCTTAGAATTGTGAAGCATCTAAATCTATTCTAGTAGACCACAAAATGAAATAATGTACACTGAAAATGAGCATAATATGGCCTCAACTACTGTGTCTGTATAAGACTGTATTATTATATGAGGGCAATTCCACGCAAAACTGTCACATCTATAACGGCAACACAGTTCCATGGTATTGTATTTGCATTTGATTGTATTTCATTATTTTATTTTTTTTCAGATTTGTTACGTAAGTGTGGAATAGTGAAGTAATAACCTGACATTTTTGTTGCAGTTTCTGTGAGCCCTGCATGCTTGATCCAGATTGTGGTTTCTGCTACCGTGAGAATGGCACGTCTTTGTTTAACACATCTTGTGTCTCTGTCAATCAAGCCAACACCGAGGAGGCCTCATCGGGCAGGTGGGGAACTGGGAGATCTCAGCATGTCACATCTTCTCTTCGTGTCAAGTCATGTTGTGGTCTTCATGACCTATGCTTTAGCTGGATTTCATCAATTATTTTTGTTTTATTTGTAGGTGTTCCAATTCCTCTCAGGAAAATTCTGGGATATTCTGGGCTTATAATTATTGCCCTACTCCCTACTCGTGGGTTGTCCTGCTGGGACTTATTCTGTACTTGGTCTTCTTTGCTCCTGGTAAGAACTCCAAGAGTATAGGAGGTCAGGCAGTATGTTTGTTCAATATCTGTGCAGTCGCTCTAAAACTGCATGAGCTGAATATCTGTGGTGGTTGACCCCTCTGTAGGTATGGGACCTATGCCCTGGACTGTCAACTCTGAGATCTATCCTCTGTGGGCAAGGAGTACAGGAAATGCTTGTTCAGCTGGCGTCAACTGGACCTGCAACGTCTTGGTGTCTCTGACATTCCTGCATGTGGCAGAGTACCTCACTTACTACGGTGGGATTGATTATCTGATAATATGATCTCAAAATGATTAAAATGATGGATATCTGTAATGGTATAGAATTAAAAAATGATAATGTTGTATGTATCTCTTATGTTAGAGAAGTAGCCCTCTGCTGTGTTGGTGGGAGTGCTGAAGTGGTGTTGTATGTGATGTGTCAGGTGCGTTACGCTGAAGTGGTTTTATATGTGCTGTGTCAGGTGCGTTCTTCCTCTACTCGGGCCTGGCTCTGCTGGGCTTCCTCTTCATCTTCAGCTGCCTGCCCGAGACCAAAGGCCAGCAGCTGGAGGACATAGAGGCCCTGTTTACGGAGCAGCTGTGCACCTGTAGGAACTCTGGCGCCTCCCACAGACACTACATCAGGGTAAACGACGGCAACTATCAGTCTGAAAATGAGGTGTCGGATGAAGACTTAAGACCCTAAGAAGGTGTGGAGACTGGGTGTCAATCTTTCGTTTCCGTTTCCGGAGTTAGGGTTGGGTGAGCCTTGCGAAACTGCCTTCACTTTGATGACCTTTGCTCTGCATGCACTCCAGAGAATCAGCACTTTTGTTCACAGAACTTCAGCTATCTCAATGACCCTTGCTCTTATTGCTTTTCAAACAAGTTTATGCTGTGAAGGTCTATGCTGTTGATCAGTATAGCATATGTTACAAAATAGTGAAATTATTTAGTTACTTGAATATGTGTTGTGAATTAAAATGGTCACGTTACAAAATTAGCACACCCATGCTAAAGTTGACTAAAAAGAGGAATAAAAGAGATTGGCATGTGATGATGTGGGGCTATTTTAATTCCAAAAGCCAATGGAACTTTATCAGGATGCATAGTATCATGGATCCATGAAATAACTGGCCTTTAAAAACGTTTGTAATGCGACTGTAACTTTCAATTCTGGAAAGAGAAAGATACATTGAAAAACTGTAAAGTATATGCCTTAAATATATGGTAGTTTTCTAAGCTACCAGTAAGCAAGAAAAAAAGAGAATGGACAAATAAAATATCTAGTCTCTGGAAAACAGATCTTAACATTCTCTCAGACACTGGGAATGTTTTTTTTTCAATTGTGAAAGGGTTATGTTGAGCTCTTCTTGGGCGCTTTTTGTTCACTCATGTTAATTGAGATTTTCCAAGTAAGTATAAGTATACTCTTTTGATCCCGTGAGGGAAATTTAGTCTCTGCACTTATCCCAATCCGTGAATTAGAGAAACACACTCAGCACATAGTGAACACACAGTGAGGTGAAACACACACTAATCCCGACGCAGTGAGCTGCCTGCTACAGCGGCGCTCAGGGAGCAGTGAGGGGCGAAAGGGCACTTCAGCCATTCCTACTGGTCGGGGTTCGAACCGGCAACCCTCCGGTTACAAGTCCGAAGAGCTAACCGGTAGGCCACAAGTGACAAGTTTCAATTAGGCTGATTATGATAATGTCAACAGTGCGCAAAGCAGTCAAGAAGATAAATGGACGGAGGCTATTTTGAAGAATCTAATGCATTAAATAAAACAAAGTATGTTTCATGAATCAGTTTCTTGAAAGTAGCCTCCAATAACTTTCATGACTGCACACTATTGGCATAATCATAACCAGCTTCATGACTGCACACTATTGGCATAATCATAACCAGCTTCAAGAGATGATTATCTGGAGTGCTCAACATGTATAGGAGCTCCTTCAGGACTGTGGCTGAGAGAATGCCAAGATTATGACATTTAAAAAGCCTAAAATATAAAACATGCTTTAAAAATAGTAGAATAGATAATATAGGAGTAAGGGTGTCCAAACTTTTTACTGGTAGTGTACATATTTGATCTGCTTATGATGAATACTGAGAATACCTCATAAATATCTTGTAACTAAATAACATGTTATTTTGGTGGGATGACAAGATTCTATGGTGATGGAACTGTAAAGTCGTCCAACAGCAGATGTCATTTGTACATTTTGGTAATTCAACAATGATTAATTTCCCAGCCCCAAATGGAGTTAACCCAAATGCACTATGGATCGCTGAAGCGAAATACCGCTGTTTCATACATAACAGTGAGTAATGCAAACGCACATTAATGGACATGGCACAACTACATGAATAATAACAGTAGTTATTGAAGCCTTATTCTGCACTTTACTAATAGTTTTCCCCTTCTTCACACCATCATTTATCTTCAGTTGTCGTAGTGCTACAACAGTTCCTCCTCATGGAATGCATTACTGGGAACAATACAGTGTAAGTGGCTTTCTTGAAGACAGAAGGCCTGTTCTTTCTTTGGTTTGTTGATTTTTGAATTTCAATCATTTTTGCCTTTTGCAGAACACATGTTGTTGCTGCTTTTGGAGTAGGCCTACTCTGTGTAATTTAACTGATATGTATTATTTTCTGGATGGCATTTTGTTGTTTTGGAAGCAGTCCTCTTAATACACAGCCACAGGGATCCAATTGTATTGTGCAATGCAGTGTATGTTATAGTTTCTGTCATGTCAAACACTGAAAGGCTATGATCTGCCATTTATCAAAGGGACGGTTTATTTATTTGTCTAGATGAATGATTGCATATTTGGTTTTAGTTGACCATATCATAAAGTCTGTATAGGATTTCTCTCGAAAATGTATAAGATAATAAATAATTATTTCTGTCCATTAAATTTTGATATTGAGACTGTTGCCACTGAAATGTCTACTTTTGTGTGTGAGAGCCAAATTATTCCTTACTAAACTAAAACCAAAGGGGAGGATTTATTGTAATTTCCCTTGTGTCTAGGGGCAGGCATTTACAGACTCCAGGCTGAGGGTAGATGGTTCGAGTAGAACGGAATCTATGAATTCCAATAACGTGTTAGTGGCGATTTTTATATAAATTTGATTTGATATAAATTGTAATAGTCAGAGTAATAAAAATCAATTTGATGTAAAGGAGGATGCCGTGGACCTTGTCTCAGACCTACACGCAATAGCCAGCGCCTAGAGAGGACAATTCGTGTGCATGTTTTACTAAATTGTGGCACGATTTACTAAATTGAGAGCACAATTTAGTAAAATGAGCGCACATTCTCTCGATACACAAACATATCGTGCAATGACACCTCCTGGGCTCCATAGTAATTACATTAATTAAGGTGCTGATTCTGCTAAATTGACTGACCTTTCCCTACTTCATTGTCAACTGGCTGCTAAAGAAAAAAAAAAGGTATTTTGGAATGGTACAAATTTAGAAACCATGGGGGTGCACTATGACATGTTCCCATGGCCACTTCATTTCTACAGTAAGGCTGGAAAAGAAGATAGTTGGCTCAGTATTGATCATATGCTTGTTTCATTATTTTTACTATTACCTAGCAGTGGTAAAAGTAGTCAATTGTTATTTGTGTCAGATGTAACAGTGCTATGAGACAACCCTGCCACTCATGCAGGGCCCAGTTCCCCGAAAGCTCTTAAGCCTAAGAGCGTCGTAAAGTCCCTCTTACGAACGTCTTAAGATTTGCCGACTGTTTCCCGAAACCATCGTAGCTTAAGAGCGTCGTGAAAACACTCGTAGATCTACGAGTGCTCCAGAGCAGGGTTTTTCAACCTTTTTTGTGCCACGGCACACTTAAAATGTCCCACCCACGGGACACTAACATCCTGTGTGAAGAAAAAATAAACATACCATAGCCTAAAATTTCAAATAATACACAGATATGACCTTATTATGGCTTCTATGCAAGACCTGCTCAATAAAACAAGCACCCTCTGTTTCATTTGTAGGTGACTATATCTAATTTGAATGTTGTTATGAACTGGATATGTGATGATTCTGTGAATGCTGGATATGGGGCCCCCGTTGTACAATGCCTGCATACCACAAATAGTGCAAACATACAATCAATGAGAGCATGTGTTTATAAATTCTTTGATGCAACAGTTGCTTTTCTGGACCAGTGAGTGACATTTGGGTAATTTTCTGGGGCACACCTCTCACGGCACACTAGTGTGCCCCGGCACAGTGGTTGAAAAACACTGCTCCAGTGTAGAGGTCTGCGCGGGACTGATTCTGGGGACTGACCGCTCCCGCAATATTCTGTCCCGCTCCCGCCCGCTCCCGCAGTAATGTGTCATTTTTAGTCCCGCTCCCGCCCGCATCTGTAACATGATGTCCCGCTCCCGCCCGCTAAAGCCCGCATGCAGGAGGGATAGCCTATTCAGTTTTTCTTTCTGTCTCACGAAAGGAGCACAAACACCTGAGAAAGACTCCAGATGTCAGTTTCTTGGTTCTGAATGTAGGCCTAGGCTAACAACTGAAGGCCTAGTCTGGTGCCCTCTTCCTCTGTCATGCTTTCGATTTTTGAGTTTTGACAATGAGCAGCAGGAACAAATTGAACCCACGTAAACGGCAATATAGGCTATAGGCCTGCTATCCGTCAGTTTTTTAATGCTGCCTTACAGAACATCCAGCTGATCTATAGTTATGAACAGTACTTTAATCATTTCCATATTTAATTTTACGCACATATTTAATTTGCGGGAGTGCAGTGAATCATCGGTTTGTCCCGCACCCGCGAACGCACCTTTCTCATCCCTCCCGCTCCCGCAAAGAGCTTTCAAAAGTTGTCCCGCGCCGCACTCTTTTGCGTCGGGACCGCGGGAGTGCAGACCTCTACTCCAGTGTACTCGTTACCGGCTAAGAGCGTCTTAACAGTAGGCCTACTTCTCACTGAGGTCACCAACAGGACATACAGAGGAATTACAACTTAGAATACATAATCCAATTTACGTTCCCATTCTTTATTGTGTTTACCTGTGATTAATCAGATTTTAGCGTGCAAAATAGCATAGCCTACATTTAATGGTCATAATAATGTGATGACAAGCGGACAAAAATGCAATCAAAGAGACGTTGCCAAAATAGTTTGACATTATCTTTGCTAAGTGAAGGCTATATTTTATTAGGCCTTTGAGGTGAAAAGCGGAGAAACCAACATGTGGTTTAGTCTGTACTGCATTAAAATCTAAGCCTACACATTTCCTCACTTTCTTACTAGACTTCTTTATTATCTTCAAACGTGTTCTTAAGTGACACTGCGAAAAATTATAGCATGGCGCAACAATCTAATCTTAAAATAATTACAATTATTTATGTCTCTGTGTGGTATATAACCTATACTTGGGATGCATACATGCAGATGTCAAAGTGTTTCTATTTTCGTATTGATGTGAATTAATGTGTAGATCCGAAGTTTAAATGGTAGGCCATGCAGTCACCTGACATCACCGTCAAATCGCGTCAAATTAGAGGATATTTCAGAACTATTAACGTGGACAGCTCCCCTTAAGAGCGTCTTAAGAGAAGTGCACGCGCGTTCACGCTACGAGCATGTTCGGGAAACAGTCGGAAAAAACAAACGAACGATCGTAAGATGAATCGTAGAAAACCCTCTTAAGAGCGTGTCTCCGTCGTTATCGGGAAACTGGGCCCAGACCAATTTTGGACCGATGTGCGTTTGGACGCCAGGGCCCAGTTTCCCGAAAGCATCTAAGCCTAAGAGCGTCGTAAAGTCCCTCTTACGAACGTCTTAAGATTTGCCGACTGCTTCCCGAAATCATCGTAGCTTAAAGGGACACCAGGCAACGTTTTCGTGTTAATTACTCATCTTCGTATGTCGGTATATGGTTAAATGACTCATTACAGGGCGAATGAAAACTCTCTCGCCCGCCCCTATGCCTGTAGGAAGAATATCCCGCTTGCAAGTTCAGTGTATCGTACCCGGCGACCGAAGCAGTTTCAGTTTCCATCCTGCATCCACAGCACAGAGGGAGGCTAACGAAACGCTAGCGATTGTTGCAAACGTGTGTATTTAATGGCAGAGCCGGCGAAGAAGCAGCGAAAACCCTTGACGGAAGATGCAAAGAAAAGGAAAAGAGCTTCAGACCAAGCGAGGGGGAGTTTCGTAGAGAAAAAACTTCAGGCTTGCCTGGTGTCCCTTTAAATAATTACAATTATTTAGGTATGTGTGTGGTAACCTAGCCTACTTGAGATGCTTACATGCAGATGTTAATGTTTCTATTTTCGTATTGATGTGAATTAATGTGTAGATCCGAAGTTTAAATGGTAGGCCTATAGCTGTGACGTGCAGTCACCTGTCATCACCATCAAATTAGAGGATATTTCAGAACTATTAACGTGGACAGCTCCTCTTAAGAGCAGTGCATGCGCGTTCACGCTACGAGCATGTTCGGGAAACAGTCGGAAAAACCAAACGAACGATCGTAAGATGAATCGTAGAAAACCCTCTTAAGAGCGTGTCTCCGTCGTTATCGGGAAACTGGGCCCAGTTCCGTCCCAGTGTTTGCTATCTGGGCCGTGACGTTCGAATGGAACGTCACGGCCCAGAACGCCCTGTCTTCTCTGCTCTGTGGCGTCAGCATTCACTGGAATTAGCCGTCACAATCAAACAACATTTATGTGACCCTGCCTACAGCAAAAGTTCAAAATAGCGTTTGATAAGAGCAGGCACATTTCTAACACATTTTGCTCAGCAAACTTTTCGAATATGATACAAATTCTGGTAACATCAGGTAGGCCAATCTATTTCTATCAATTATGTATATTTAATTTTTACTTTCTGTAACTTCTCGAAATGTAGCTTTAAACGTTGAAATTCGAACATCTATTAGGAGGTCTAAAAGAAAAAGACAATCTTAATTGATTTTTAAAAAGTTTCTTATAGTTTATTTGTCCCAAGTATCTCTTTAGATCACATTTTGCTTTTCTTATACATTGGGAAAACTAAAATCATTTCATGAGTATTTGAAACATCTTACTCTAGGCTATATAACTATAATGCATTAGCAAACACATTGCTCTGACTGTCTTTATATAGCCTAATATAGCTTAGTGTTGTATTCTGAGATATTGAGTTCCAACCTTCTCCCATACTTCCATATATCCAAAAGGACTATAGCTAGCATCAGTCCTGAGACCATGGATTGCCATGTCACTGGTAGATCTGCATATCCTGACAACTGGAGATCAGTTGTTGGACAACGCAGTCCAGGCCAGTGGCATCAGGGCGACTGTGGATCTCCTCAGTACTACAAGGTAAGCAAATGCTCCTATATGGGCACGGACATTGTCAGAAGACACATGGGTCCCTCTGGAATATTTGGCATCACACATATGTTGGTGGTCTACTGCGGGTGGAGCAGCTGCATCTGCTTACATTATCAAGATCACTCACTGTACTGTATTGTACTAGGTGGACCCCAAAGATTGCAGGGGCTTTCTGGGAGTTCAGGACGAGTAAGTCAGATATACCATCACACCATGATTTAAACTATACACATTCATAGACATCCACTCTAATTATTTTAAAAGATACGACCACATTTGTTAACATTTGCACATTATTACTTTTGTTGACAAAAATGGCTTTTTTATTCATATTTTGTTATTTAACGACAGCAATGACCCTCCTAAAAGTGAGGTCATGGCCTTCTTAAAAGGGAAGGCCTTGGAGTGCCTCCGTGACCTCAGTGTGGAGGACCGCTGCTCAGCATACCTCTGTTGGCAGCTCACAGCTCTGCTCTGCCAAATGAATGGAGTGAGTTTCAGAGAACATGATACAAATGCCAGAAACATATAATTACTTGTGTTGTAAGGCTGCGTGTAGGCCTACATATCCATATTGGAGCTCCAGTGGAATTTTAATTTCATGACGAGAATTCTCCTAACCGTCCATGTGCTGTTGAAACGGCGTAAATAGGCAACCCACCAGGCCAGCACTAACCTCCGAGCGTGGTAAACAAAATCGGATATTTCAGGCAGTAAATGCTCCCGTTAAGAACCAAAACAGATTTTGTTCAAATCTACACACCTATGGCTACTGCACAATGGAAGGTTCATTTAGGAAGAAAATGAAGGCAGTGGGGAGTTACTTTCAGTTTCCGTTTTGATGCCCCATGGGTCTGCTTTAAGCTGCCTGTCCATAACTTGGCCTACGTTGTCCCAAATTGTCTCATTCTTTTTCCGATGGGCTGCATGTGGTGAGCTTATACAACAAGGCTATGGGTCAATTTACACTGAACTTACACTTTAACTGTTACCATGTTATTGGTCGCCTTAGTTAAAAATGCGTCAGCCAGCCAAATGTAATGTAATGTAAAAGTCAAAGTTACACACCTGCAGATAATAATAAGGTGCACACTTTTTGACCAGTCAGTTGAGAATATGTAGGCCTACATTAGCCTTTGATTTTCTTGGAGTAGGGGGATTCTTAGCCTGAATTTACGTACGTCAGGGTAGGGATTCCTTGTTAGTTTACGCAAACCAGGCCAAAAAGGCTGATTCTATATGATCTGCACAAAAGATAAACGTTACTTTTGTTGTTGCTACAGTAGAGGTGGTGGTTGCTATGCTGGTTTCTATGGCAATCATGTTGGTTGCTATGGTGATTGCTAGGTTGACATAATGCGAGTGGTTGCTACGGTATTGCTATGGTAGTTGAGATAGTTGGTTGCTAGGGTGTTGTTAGGGTAATCATAGTGGTTACTATGCTAGTAGTTGCTATGCTGTTTGCTAGGATAATCATGTTGGTTGCTATAGTGGTTGCTAAGTTGACATAATGCTAGTGGTTGCTAGGGTGTTGCTAGGATAATTAAGATGGTTGCTAGGGTGTTGCTAGAATAATCATAGTGGTTACTATGCTATAAAATATAAGTGACTTGACTTGACTTGATATAAAGTGGTTGATCGATCTGCTGGTTGCTAGGGCAACCAATGCTATGGCGTTTGCTAGGTTGACATAATGTTAGTGGTTGCTAGGGTGTTGTTATGGTAATTGAGATGGTTGCTAGAGTGTTGTTAGGGTAATCAGAGTGGTTACTATGCTATATAAAATGGTTGCTATGCTGTTTGTTAAAGTAATCATGTTGGTTGCTCTGGTGATTGCTAGGTTTACATTACGTTAGTGGTTGCTACGGTGCAACTAAGGTAATTAAATGGTTGCTAGGGTGTTGCTAGAGTAATCATAGTGGTTACTATTCTATATAAATGTGCTATAAATAAAAGTTACTTGACCTGACTTGATATAAAGTGGTTGCTCTGCAATTTGCTAGGGTAATCATTGTGGTGCTATAGTGGTTTCTACTGTAGGTTTACATTATGTTAGTGGTTGCTGAAATGTTGCTAGGGTAATTGAGATGGTTGTTATTTAGGGTAATGATTATGTTTCTGATTATGTGTTTGTTAGGTTGGTTGACATTAGGCTATCTTATGGCTGTGGTTGGTTGGGTTTATTTTTCTTCTTTCAATATTTCTTGTTTTGTTTCAGGCATTTTCAGGACACTGGGGCACATGCAACTTTCTGGGCATGTAGCACCACTAGGCTGATACTGAAAATAAGCTCGGCTTCTCGCGCACACACTCTCTCACACATTCACACTCTGAAATATATACTGTAAGGAAAACGTATTGCGTACAGTAGGCTACATAATGCATAATAGCCTTGTAATAGCTTTTGAAAAAATATACTTCAGAGTGCAGTCTTCAAAAGCTTCAGACACACACAGATGCACAGACCCCTTTCTGTCAAGTTGCATGTCACAACAGCTTTTCACTACATTTTCAACTTCCCTCTAATCGCTCATTCAGAATATTCTTCCTAGTGAAGAACCACATATTGTATCCTTGATGCTTTTCTACCCAAAATAGAGAAATGCATAGTAATGAATAGAAAGGTGCATTAGGTTGTATACTGTAGATGAACATGCACATCTCCTATATACTGAAGATACGTAGCTTACATATTCATTTGTTTTCTACAGAATGTTACAGGCAATGATATAGCTGAGCTCCTGCTCTGTAAGGAAACAGCAAAAATAAGACAGGAGGAGGAATCTACAGTCTACGATCTGGTAGATATAGATGGCAAGGCAAAGCGTAGGGCTAAGGGGACCCTTAGTGTAAAAGCTGTAGATGTCAGCAAACCTGGCGACGGGAGCGCCGCATCACAGCGCTTCAGGCAGTTGCTCTGTGCTGGCAGGGCAAAGGTAATGGTAATGTGTTGTTTACTGTCATTATATTAAGGCTGCAGTGCATGTGAGTTGTCAATGTAAAGGTGAAAAATGTGTTATCTGGAATTCCAGGAGGCACTGGAATACGCTGTCCAGAAGGCGTTGTGGGGCCATGCCTTTCGACTGGCAAGCAGGATGGGCACCACAGAACTGCAAAGAGTTGTGGCAAGGTGAGAAAAAGTACCCCAAATGATCTACTATTTCTTTATCATTATCTATTCATCCTTTTATGTATTAAACTATTATTTATTTTATACATTGTAGTACTACATTACTACTATATCATTATTCTTATGTTTTTATGTTTACATGTTTTACACTTCTATTTCATGTATGTAAACATGTGCACAACTGTGATGTACCCTTTCCCTGTAATCCTGACACCATTAATAAGGGAGGTTGCCACAATGTGTTACCCCAGGATTAAATAATGAATTTAATTCATTTAAAATGTCTTGTAAAATAAGCCAATTTACGTAAAGACACTCCATGAGACTGTACCATTAAAATAATTACACACAAATCTAAACTACACTAATCTAATATTGATTAGATTAAGGGAACAGAATTACACAAGGAGGGCCCAGATATCCCAGGAGAGGATGTGATATATACAGAGACAAAGAGGGAAATGGGGGAGGCAGTACTGAGGCAGGGGTCAGGCCATGCTGAACAGATTATTCTTTTTTTTCCCCATGACATATCCGGGGCTCCGTAGAATAGTGTTGTACATGGGTGATTTAACACTTTTTTTTTTCATAACTATACAGACCTGTAAATCATGTCATATTGTCAACTCTTAGATTTGCTGATTCTATGGAGGAGGGTGATCCCCTGAGGACTCTATATCAGATAGAGTCTGGAAGAATACCAGACGTTGCCACGGTATGCATTCCCTAGTTGTGCTGGTTCTGTATTTGTGGTGTGAGAAACATATTTTGACCTTTACACAATGTCAAATGGTTCCTCTTCCAGCGTTGTGGTGAAAACTGGTACACTCATCTGGCCTCTGTTTTGACTGCGGTGTGTCCGAAAGATCTACGGATCACAACAGCAAAAATGATGGGAGAAAGCTTGAGTAAATATGAACAATTACTATTGCTTTCCTTTCTTAATGCAATTTCTTAAAGACATTCTACTACATTCTACCATCACACACATTAATGACTAACCTTGAGCCACTTCTGTCATCAGGATCGAGGGGCATGATGGAAGCATCCCATTTTTGTTTTGTGGCTGCTCAGATCCAGCTGGGCACACTATATTTAGTGCCATTAAAAGTTGAAATTGACCCTGACCAAAGGTGAGAGGTGGAGTGATGGTATGCATGCATTTGGTGATATCCAGGCAAATGTATCAATGTATTTACCGGTACAGCATGTCTTTCCTTCTACCCCACAGAACTCCTCTTGTTCTGGAAGCAACGAAGGTTCCACTAGCTTTCAAGGTTTGACTTCTTAATTACCGTCCTTATAAATTGATTAAATGTGCTCTTGCATTTCTGTCTCTGAAATATATAAGCCTCGTTTCCATTGGATTGCAAATTAAATGTAGAAAGTGGAAAAATTACAGGCAACCTACGTTGGCCCTCTCAGCCATTGTGTCTCTATTACAAAAAGGGATCGTAGCGGGATTTGCCAGACTCCGGAGGTGACGTGCTCACCACACAAGCTTATTATCAGTCTACTTTTCATACATTCTTGTCCTTGTTCTTGTCATACTTTCTTCTCTTGTCTTATTTTCTATCTTCTGCTAGTCATCACTCTTCTTCGACTTGCTTTTAAAAATGGCGCTGTTGTTGTAGCACGAGGGTCGACTTTTATTTATGTGACATCCCGCCTTTAGTCATATCAAATCAGCATCGAGGATTTATTCGCGATCGAAAAATAGGCTACCTTTCACTGGGTAGATATTCTTTTGGCCCTGAAAAAGCCTAGAAATAAGCCCTTAGGGGCAGGGTCTGTGAAGGGAGACACACCCAGACAGGTAAATTTACCGGGTAAATTTGTTGATGGGTTGAGGCTATTTTAACTCTCATTCCAACAAATTCAACATATCATAATCCTTGTCAGCAGGAGGTGACGGCGGCAAAAGCCGAAGATCCTCCTCTCGCTGACATGGAGGCTTCAGTGTCCATCTCTGCAGGGCCAGCACAAGTGCCCATCCCAGCACCAATGACCATTACCGTCCCATTGGGAAAAGTGAAGCAGTCACATGCTGACCACTATCATCTGAATAGTGAGTGTGTTTGTTTATCTCATAACGGTGTTTCTGAAAACCATTGCCTTGGAAATAGACTCCAAGTAGCTAATCAGTCTGGAGCTGACATGTCCCATAATATCTCTAATCAGTAGGTTATGGGATGTTTAGAATGTTTACTGGTTTATAGCAGACATATGAACGCAGCTCTGGTCCTCCTTTCTCCAACAGGGCCCAGGGGGAGGTATGAGGATGTATTTGC
This sequence comes from Alosa pseudoharengus, assembly GCF_046254945.1. Classification (NCBI taxonomy): domain Eukaryota; kingdom Metazoa; phylum Chordata; class Actinopteri; order Clupeiformes; family Clupeidae; genus Alosa; species Alosa pseudoharengus. Next base: position 14,111,688 of record NW_027468565.1, read on the forward strand.
AACATCAGAGCTGACTGTGCCAGTCGCCCCACCTAACATGCTGGACCTCATAGCACCAATGGCCATTCCTGACCTCATAGAACATCAAGGTTAGTCACACAAAAGCACACTGTGCAGACATCCATTAGTGTCCATGGCATCTGTGAGAAGAAGTCATTTGAAAACAAAAAGGATGGCTGACAAATTTACATGTAGTTTACCATACTATGGCAAATGCATTGATGGATGTATCTCGATTCACATTTACAGATGAGACTGGACAGTGCATAAAAACGACTCTGTCTGCTCAGGTATCACATAACTGTTCAATTCAAAAGTTTAAAAAAAAAATATGTTTCTGTTTTAAATCATTCAAATTAAAACATCTTCAATATGTCACACCTGTCTCCTCTCAATAGGAGGTGATGGCTGTCTCTCCTGCTCCTGATGTGGAGGCTGCCCAATCACAGCCTCTGATAGAGCAGAAGCTTCTGGAACCAGCTGCCGATCGTGTGACTGGCACTCCATCACTCAGAGGAGTGAACACTGTGGATCCTGGCAAGATGGACGCAGTGAGTCCTCCAGTAACAGCTGCCTCCACTAAGGATGATGCACCATCCTTTAAGGTTTGGATGAAGATCCTGCATAAAACACACAAATGTTATGTCTTATTCATAGTGAGATTACATTACTTTTGATGGAAAAAGCTCACAGATTTTACAAGTTGAATTTAATTAAACATCATCAGAAATAAGTAACTGCAGTACAATAGGATGATGTAAGGACGACACAACGTTGTGCAATCAGTTTCATTTTTGATCCAATCACTGCATTCAGAAGGAAAACATACCTTTTCTTAAGGGTTATCTTGGACTCCCTGTCACAAATGTAACCATTACAAGCTATTTTAACTCCAACAAATTCAACATATCATACCCCTTGTCAGCAGGAGGAGACAGCGGCAACTGCTGAAGTTCATCCTCTCGCTGACATGAAGGCTTCAGTGCCCATCTCTGCAGGGCCAGCACAAGTGCCCATCCCAGCACCAATGACCATTACCGTCCCATTTGGAAAAGTGAAGCAGTCATATGCTGACCACTATCATCTGAATAGTGAGTGTGTTTGTTTATCTCATAACAGTGTTTCTGAAAACCATTGCCTTGGAAATAGACTCCAAGTAGCTAATCAGTCTGGAGCTGACATGTCCCATAATATCTCTTAGAATCAGCTGTAGGTTCAATTAGATGTAGTTTACCATACTATGGCAAATGCATTGATGGATGTATCTTGATTCACATTTACAGATAAGACTGGACAGTGCATAAAAACGACACTGTCTGCTCAGGTAATCACATAATTGTTTAATTCAAAAGTAAAAAAATATATATTTCTGTTTTAAATCATTCAAAATCAAACATCTTCCATATGTCACACCTGTCTCCTTTCAATAGGAAGTGAAGGCTGTCTCTCCTGCTCCTGATGTGGAGGCTGCCCAGTCACAGCCTCTGATAGAGCAGAAGCTTCTGGAACCAGCTGCCGATCGTGTGACTGGCACTCCATCACTCAGAGGAGTGAACACTGTGGATCCTGGCAAGATGGAGGTAGTGAGTCCTCCAGTAACAGCTGCCTCTACTAAGGATGATGCACCATCCTTTAAGGTTTGGATGAAGATCGATCCTGCATAAAACACACAAATGTTATGTCTTATTAATAATGAGATTACATTACTTTTGATGGAAAAAGCTCACAGATTTTACAAGTTGACTTTAAATAAATATCATCTGAAATAAGTAACTACGGTACAGTAGGATGATGTAAGGACGACACAATGTTGTAGGAAAACGTACATTTTGTTAAGGGTTATCTTGAACTTACTGTCACAAATGTAACCATTACAAGTTATTTTAACTCCAACAAATTCAACATATCATACCCCTTCCCTTGTCAGCAGGAGGTGACGGTGGCTGAAGTTCCTCCTCTCGCTGACAATGAGGCTTCAGTGCCCATCTCTGCAGGGCCAGCACAAGTGCCCATCCCAGCATCAATGACCATTACCGTCCCATTGGGAAAAGTGAAGCAGTCATATGCTGACCACTATCATCTGAATAGTGAGTGTGTTTGTTTATCTCATAACGGTGTTTCTGAAAACCATTGCCTTGGAAATAGACTCCAAGTAGCTCATCAGTCTGGAGCTGACATGTCCCATAATATCTCTTAGAATCAGCTGTAGGTTCTTATTGGATGTTTAGAATGTTTACTGGTTCATAGCAGACATACAGTATGAACGCAGCTCTGGTCCTCCTTTCTCCAACAGGGCCCAGGGGGAGGTATGTGGATGTATTTGCAACATCAGAGCTGACTGTGCCAGTCGCCCCACCCAACATGCTGGACCTCATGGCACCAATGGCCATTCCTGACCTCATAGAACATCAAGGTTAGTCACACAAAAGGACACTGTGCAGACATCCATTAGTGTCCATAGTATCTGTGTGAAGAAGTCATTTGAAAACAAAAAGTATGGCTGACAAAATTACATGTAGTTTACCATACTATGGCAAATGCATTGATGGATGTATCTCGATTCACATTTACAGATGAGACTGGACAGTGCATAAAAACGACTCTGTCTGCTCAGGTAATCACATAACTGTTCAATTCAAAAGTAAAAAAATATATATTTCTGTGTTAAATCATTTAAATTCAAACATCTTCAATATGTCACACCTGTCTCCTCTCAATAGGTGAAGGCTGTCTCTCCTGCTCCTGATATGGAGGCTGCCCAATCACAGCATCTGATAGAGCAGAAGCTTCTGGAACCAGCTGCCGATGGTGTCACCGTCACTCCATCACTCAGAGGAGTGAACACTGTGGATCGATCCTGGCAAGATGGACGCAGTGAGTCCTCCAGTAACAGCTGCCTCCACTAAGGATGATGCACCATCCTTTAAGGTTTGGATGAAAATCCTGCATAAAACACACAAATGTTATGTCTTATTCATTATGAGATTACATTACTTTTGATGGAAAAAGCTCATAGATTTTACAAGTTGAATTTAATTAAACATCATCAGAAATAAGTAACTACGGTACAATAGGATGATGTAAGGACGACACAATGTTGTGCATCAGTTTAATTTTTGCTCCAATAACTGCATTCAGAAGGAAAACGTACCTTTTCTTAAGGGTTATCTTGAACTCACTGTCACAAATGTAACCATTACAAGCTATTTTAACTCCAACAAATTCAACATATCATACCCCTTGTAAGCAGGAGGAGACAGCGGCAACTGCTGAAGTTCATCCTCTCGCTGACATGAAGGCTTCAGTGCCCATCTCTGCAGGGCCAGCACAAGTGCCCATCCCAGCACCAATGACCATTACCATCCCATTGGGAAAAGTGAAGCAGTCACATGCTGACCACTATCATCTGAATAGTGAGTGTGTTTGTTTATCTCATAACTTTGTTTCTGAAAACCATTGCCTTGGAAATAGACTCCATGTAGCTGATCAGTCTGGAGCTGACATGTCCTATAATATCTCTTAGAATCAGCTGTAGGTTCAATTAGATGTAGTTTACCATACAATGGCAAATGCATTGATGGATGTATCTTGATTCACATTTACAGATGAGACTGGACAGTGCATAAAAACGACTCTGTCTGCTCAGGTAATCACATAACTGTTCAATTCAAAAGTAAAAAAATATATATTTCTGTGTTAAATCATTTAAATTCAAACATCTTCAATATGTCACACCTGTCTCCTCTCAATAGGTGAAGGCTGTCTCTCCTGCTCCTGATATGGAGGCTGCCCAATCACAGCATCTGATAGAGCAGAAGCTTCTGGAACCAGCTGCCGATGGTGTCACCGTCACTCCATCACTCAGAGGAGTGAACACTGTGGATCCTGGCAAGATGGACGCAGTGAGTCCTCCAGTAACAGCTGCCTCCACTAAGGATGATGCACCATCCTTTAAGGTTTGGATGAAAATCCTGCATAAAACACACAAATGTTATGTCTTATTCATTATGAGATTACATTACTTTTGATGGAAAAAGCTCATAGATTTTACAAGTTGAATTTAATTAAACATCATCAGAAATAAGTAACTACGGTACAATAGGATGATGTAAGGACGACACAATGTTGTGCATCAGTTTAATTTTTGCTCCAATAACTGCATTCAGAAGGAAAACGTACCTTTTCTTAAGGGTTATCTTGAACTCACTGTCACAAATGTAACCATTACAAGCTATTTTAACTCCAACAAATTCAACATATCATACCCCTTGTAAGCAGGAGGAGACAGCGGCAACTGCTGAAGTTCATCCTCTCGCTGACATGAAGGCTTCAGTGCCCATCTCTGCAGGGCCAGCACAAGTGCCCATCCCAGCACCAATGACCATTACCATCCCATTGGGAAAAGTGAAGCAGTCACATGCTGACCACTATCATCTGAATAGTGAGTGTGTTTGTTTATCTCATAACTTTGTTTCTGAAAACCATTGCCTTGGAAATAGACTCCATGTAGCTGATCAGTCTGGAGCTGACATGTCCTATAATATCTCTTAGAATCAGCTGTAGGTTCAATTAGATGTAGTTTACCATACAATGGCAAATGCATTGATGGATGTATCTTGATTCACATTTACAGATGAGACTGGACAGTGCATAAAAACGACTCTGTCTGCTCAGGTAATCACATAACTGTTCAATTCAAAAGTAAAAAAATATATATTTCTGTTTTAAATCATTCAAATTCAAACATCTTCCATATGTCACACCTGTCTCCTCTCAATAGGAGGTGATGGCTGTCTCTCCTGCTCCTGATGTGGAGGCTGCCCAATCACAGCCTCTGATAGAGCAGAAGCTTCTGGAACCAGCTGCCGATCGTGTGACTGGCACTCCATCACTCAGAGGAGTGAACACTGTGGATCCTGGCAAGATGGAGGTAGTGAGTCCTCCAGTAACAGCTGCCTCCACTAAGGATGATGCACCATCCTTTAAGGTTTGGATGAAGATCCTGCATAAAACACACAAATGTTATTTCTTATTCATAATGAGATTACATTACTTTTGATGGAAAAAGCTCACAGATTTTACAAGTTGACTTTAAATAAATATCATCTGAAATAAGTAACTACGGTACAGTAGGATGATGTAAGGACGACACAATGTTGTAGGAAAACGTACATTTTGTTAAGGGTTATCTTGAACTTCCTGTCACAAATGTAACCATTACAAGCTATTTTAACTCTAACAAATTCAACATATCATACCCCTTGTCAGCAGGAGGTGACGGTGGCAACCGCTGAAGTTCCTCCTCTCGCTGACATGGAGGCTTCAGTGCCCATCTCTGCAGGGCCAGCACAAGTGCCCATCCCAGCCCCAATGACCATTACCGTCCCATTGGGAAAAGTGAAGCAGTCACATGCTGACCACTATCATCTGAATAGTGAGTGTGTTTGTTTATCTCATAACGGTGTTTCTGAAAACCATTGCCTTGGAAATAGACTCCATGTAGCTGATCGATCAGTCTGGAGCTGACATGTCCCATAATATCTCTAATCAGTAGGTTATGGGATGTTTAGAATGTTTACTGGTTTATAGCAGACATATGAACGCAGCTCTGGTCCTCCTTTCTCCAACAGGGCCCAGGGGGAGGTATGAGGATGTATTTGCAACATCAGAGCTGACTGTGCCAGTCGCCCCACCTAACATGCTGGACCTCATAGCACCAATGGCCATTCCTGACCTCATAGAACATCAAGGTTAGTCACACAAAAGCACACTGTGCAGACATCCATTAGTGTCCATGGCATCTGTGAGAAGAAGTCATTTGAAAACAAAAAGGATGGCTGACAAATTTACATGTAGTTTACCATACTATGGCAAATGCATTGATGGATGTATCTCGATTCACATTTACAGATGAGACTGGACAGTGCATAAAAACGACTCTGTCTGCTCAGGTATCACATAACTGTTCAATTCAAAAGTTAAAAAAAAAATATGTTTCTGTTTTAAATCATTCAAATTAAAACATCTTCAATATGTCACACCTGTCTCCTCTCAATAGGAGGTGATGGCTGTCTCTCCTGCTCCTGATGTGGAGGCTGCCCAATCACAGCCTCTGATAGAGCAGAAGCTTCTGGAACCAGCTGCCGATCGTGTGACTGGCACTCCATCACTCAGAGGAGTGAACACTGTGGATCCTGGCAAGATGGACGCAGTGAGTCCTCCAGTAACAGCTGCCTCCACTAAGGATGATGCACCATCCTTTAAGGTTTGGATGAAGATCCTGCATAAAACACACAAATGTTATGTCTTATTCATAATGAGATTACATTACTTTTGATGGAAAAAGCTCACAGATTTTACAAGTTGAATTTAATTAAACATCATCAGAAATAAGTAACTGCGGTACAATAGAATGATGTAAGGACGACACAACGTTGTGCAATCAGTTTCATTTTTGATCCAATCACTGCATTCAGAAGGAAAACATACCTTTTCTTAAGGGTTATCTTGGACTCCCTGTCACAAATGTAACCATTACAAGCTATTTTAACTCCAACAAATTCAACATATCATACCCCTTGTCAGCAGGAGGAGACAGCGGCAACTGCTGAAGTTCATCCTCTCGCTGACATGAAGGCTTCAGTGCCCATCTCTGCAGGGCCAGCACAAGTGCCCATCCCAGCACCAATGACCATTACCATCCCATTGGGAAAAGTGAAGCAGTCACATGCTGACCACTATCATCTGAATAGTGAGTGTGTTTGTTTATCTCATAACAGTGTTTCTGAAAACCATTGCCTTGGAAATAGACTCCATGTAGCTGGTCAGTCTGGAGCTGACATGTCCCATAATATCTCTTAGAATCAGCTGTAGGTTCAATTAGATGTAGTTTACCATACTATGGCAAATGCATTGATGGATGTATCTTGATTCACATTTACAGATGAGACTGGACAGTGCATGAAAACGACTCTGTCTGCTCAGGTAATCACATAACTGTTCAATTCAAAAGTAAAAAAAAATATATTTCTGTTTTAAATCATTCAAATTCAAACATCTTCCATATGTCACACCTGTCTCCTCTCAATAGGAGGTGAAGGCTGTCTCTCCTGCTCCTGATGTGGAGGCTGCCCAATCACAGCCTCTGATAGAGCAGAAGCTTCTGGAACCAGCTGCCGATCGTGTGACTGGCACTCCATCACTCAGAGGAGTGAACACTGTGGATCCTGGCAAGATGGAGGTAGTGAGTCCTCCAGTAACAGCTGCCTCCACTAAGGATGATGCACCATCCTTTAAGGTTTGGATGAAGATCCTGCATAAAACACACAAATGTTATTTCTTATTCATAATGAGATTACATTACTTTTGATGGAAAAAGCTCACAGATTTTACAAGTTGACTTTAAATAAATATCATCTGAAATAAGTAACTACGGTACAGTAGGATGATGTAAGGACGACACAATGTTGTAGGAAAACGTACATTTTGTTAAGGGTTATCTTGAACTTCCTGTCACAAATGTAACCATTACAAGCTATTTTAACTCCAACAAATTCAACATATCATACCCCTTGTCAGCAGGAGGTGACGGTGGCAACCGCTGAAGTTCCTCCTCTCGCTGACATGGAGGCTTCAGTGCCCATCTCTGCAGGGCCAGCACAAGTGCCCATCCCAGCCCCAATGACCATTACCGTCCCATTGGGAAAAGTGAAGCAGTCACATGCTGACCACTATCATCTGAATAGTGAGTGTGTTTGTTTATCTCATAACGGTGTTTCTGAAAACCATTGCCTTGGAAATAGACTCCATGTAGCTGATCAGTCTGGAGCTGACATGTCCCATAATATCTCTAATCAGTAGGTTATGGGATGTTTAGAATGTTTACTGGTTTATAGCAGACATATGAACGCAGCTCTGGTCCTCCTTTCTCCAACAGGGCCCAGGGGGAGGTATGAGGATGTATTTGCAACATCAGAGCTGACTGTGCCAGTCGCCCCACCTAACATGCTGGACCTCATAGCACCAATGGCCATTCCTGACCTCATAGAACATCAAGGTTAGTCACACAAAAGCACACTGTGCAGACATCCATTAGTGTCCATGGCATCTGTGAGAAGAAGTCATTTGAAAACAAAAAGGATGGCTGACAAATTTACATGTAGTTTACCATACTATGGCAAATGCATTGATGGATGTATCTCGATTCACATTTACAGATGAGACTGGACAGTGCATAAAAACGACTCTGTCTGCTCAGGTATCACATAACTGTTCAATTCAAAAGTTAAAAAAAAAATATGTTTCTGTTTTAAATCATTCAAATTAAAACATCTTCAATATGTCACACCTGTCTCCTCTCAATAGGAGGTGATGGCTGTCTCTCCTGCTCCTGATGTGGAGGCTGCCCAATCACAGCCTCTGATAGAGCAGAAGCTTCTGGAACCAGCTGCCGATCGTGTGACTGGCACTCCATCACTCAGAGGAGTGAACACTGTGGATCCTGGCAAGATGGACGCAGTGAGTCCTCCAGTAACAGCTGCCTCCACTAAGGATGATGCACCATCCTTTAAGGTTTGGATGAAGATCCTGCATAAAACACACAAATGTTATGTCTTATTCATAGTGAGATTACATTACTTTTGATGGAAAAAGCTCACAGATTTTACAAGTTGAATTTAATTAAACATCATCAGAAATAAGTAACTGCGGTACAATAGGATGATGTAAGGACGACACAACGTTGTGCAATCAGTTTCATTTTTGATCCAATCACTGCATTCAGAAGGAAAACATACCTTTTCTTAAGGGTTATCTTGGACTCCCTGTCACAAATGTAACCATTACAAGCTATTTTAACTCCAACAAATTCAACATATCATACCCCTTGTCAGCAGGAGGAGACAGCGGCAACTGCTGAAGTTCATCCTCTCGCTGACATGAAGGCTTCAGTGCCCATCTCTGCAGGGCCAGCACAAGTGCCCATCCCAGCACCAATGACCATTACCGTCCCATTGGGAAAAGTGAAGCAGTCATATGCTGACCACTATCATCTGAATAGTGAGTGTGTTTGTTTATCTCATAACAGTGTTTCTGAAAACCATTGCCTTGGAAATAGACTCCAAGTAGCTAATCAGTCTGGAGCTGACATGTCCCATAATATCTCTTAGAATCAGCTGTAGGTTCAATTAGATGTAGTTTACCATACTATGGCAAATGCATTGATGGATGTATCTTGATTCACATTTACAGATAAGACTGGACAATGCATAAAAACGACTCTGTCTGCTCAGGTAATCACATAATTGTTCAATTCAAAAGTAAAAAAATATATATTTCTGTTTTAAATCATTCAAAATCAAACATCTTCCATATGTCACACCTGTCTCCTTTCAATAGGAAGTGAAGGCTGTCTCTCCTGCTCCTGATGTGGAGGCTGCCCAGTCACAGCCTCTGATAGAGCAGAAGCTTCTGGAACCAGCTGCCGATCGTGTGACTGGCACTCCATCACTCAGAGGAGTGAACACTGTGGATCCTGGCAAGATGGAGGTAGTGAGTCCTCCAGTAACAGCTGCCTCTACTAAGGATGATGCACCATCCTTTAAGGTTTGGATGAAGATCGATCCTGCATAAAACACACAAATGTTATGTCTTATTAATAATGAGATTACATTACTTTTGATGGAAAAAGCTCACAGATTTTACAAGTTGACTTTAAATAAATATCATCTGAAATAAGTAACTACGGTACAGTAGGATGATGTAAGGACGACACAATGTTGTAGGAAAACGTACATTTTGTTAAGGGTTATCTTGAACTTACTGTCACAAATGTAACCATTACAAGTTATTTTAACTCCAACAAATTCAACATATCATACCCCTTCCCTTGTCAGCAGGAGGTGACGGTGGCTGAAGTTCCTCCTCTCGCTGACAATGAGGCTTCAGTGCCCATCTCTGCAGGGCCAGCACAAGTGCCCATCCCAGCATCAATGACCATTACCGTCCCATTGGGAAAAGTGAAGCAGTCATATGCTGACCACTATCATCTGAATAGTGAGTGTGTTTGTTTATCTCATAACGGTGTTTCTGAAAACCATTGCCTTGGAAATAGACTCCAAGTAGCTCATCAGTCTGGAGCTGACATGTCCCATAATATCTCTTAGAATCAGCTGTAGGTTCTTATTGGATGTTTAGAATGTTTACTGGTTCATAGCAGACATACAGTATGAACGCAGCTCTGGTCCTCCTTTCTCCAACAGGGCCCAGGGGGAGGTATGTGGATGTATTTGCAACATCAGAGCTGACTGTGCCAGTCGCCCCACCCAACATGCTGGACCTCATGGCACCAATGGCCATTCCTGACCTCATAGAACATCAAGGTTAGTCACACAAAAGGACACTGTGCAGACATCCATTAGTGTCCATAGTATCTGTGTGAAGAAGTCATTTGAAAACAAAAAGTATGGCTGACAAAATTACATGTAGTTTACCATACTATGGCAAATGCATTGATGGATGTATCTCGATTCACATTTACAGATGAGACTGGACAGTGCATAAAAACGACTCTGTCTGCTCAGGTAATCACATAACTGTTCAATTCAAAAGTAAAAAAATATATATTTCTGTGTTAAATCATTTAAATTCAAACATCTTCAATATGTCACACCTGTCTCCTCTCAATAGGAGGTGAAGGCTGTCTCTCCTGCTCCTGATATGGAGGCTGCCCAATCACAGCATCTGATAGAGCAGAAGCTTCTGGAACCAGCTGCCGATAGTGTCACCGTCACTCCATCACTCAGAGGAGTGAACACTGTGGATACTGGCAAGATGGACGCAGTGAGTCCTCCAGTAACAGCTGCCTCCACTAAGGATGATGCACCATCCTTTAAGGTTTGGATGAAAATCCTGCATAAAACACACAAATGTTATGTCTTATTCATTATGAGATTACATTACTTTTGATGGAAAAAGCTCACAGATTTTACAAGTTGAATTTAATTAAACATCATCAGAAATAAGTAACTACGGTACAATAGGATGATGTAAGGACGACACAATGTTGTGCATCAGTTTAATTTTTGCTCCAATAACTGCATTCAGAAGGAAAACGTACCTTTTCTTAAGGGTTATCTTGAACTCACTGTCACAAATGTAACCATTACAAGCTATTTTAACTCCAACAAATTCAACATATCATACCCCTTGTCAGCAGGAGGAGACAGCGGCAACTGCTGAAGTTCATCCTCTCGCTGACATGAAGGCTTCAGTGCCCATCTCTGCAGGGCCAGCACAAGTGCCCATCCCAGCACCAATGACCATTACCATCCCATTGGGAAAAGTGAAGCAGTCACATGCTGACCACTATCATCTGAATAGTGAGTGTGTTTGTTTATCTCATAACTTTGTTTCTGAAAACCATTGCCTTGGAAATAGACTCCATGTAGCTGATCAGTCTGGAGCTGACATGTCCCATAATATCTCTAATCAGTAGGTTATGGGATGTTTAGAATGTTTACTGGTTTATAGCAGACATATGAACGCAGCTCTGGTCCTCCTTTCTCCAACAGGGCCCAGGGGGAGGTATGAGGATGTATTTGCAACATCAGAGCTGACTGTGCCAGTCGCCCCACCTAACATGCTGGACCTCATAGCACCAATGGCCATTCCTGACCTCATAGAACATCAAGGTTAGTCACACAAAAGGACACTGTGCAGACATCCATTAGTGTCCATAGTATCTGTGTGAAGAAGTCATTTGAAAACAAAAAGGATGGCTGACAAATTTACATGTAGTTTACCATACTATGGCAAATGCATTGATGGATGTATCTCGATTCACATTTACAGATGAGACTGGACAGTGCATAAAAACGACTCTGTCTGCTCAGGTAATCACATAACTGTTCAATTCAAAAGTAAAAAAATATATATTTCTGTGTTAAATCATTTAAATTCAAACATCTTCAATATGTCACACCTGTCTCCTCTCAATAGGAGGTGAAGGCTGTCTCTCCTGCTCCTGATATGGAGGCTGCCCAATCACAGCATCTGATAGAGCAGAAGCTTCTGGAACCAGCTGCCGATAGTGTCACCGTCACTCCATCACTCAGAGGAGTGAACACTGTGGATACTGGCAAGATGGACGCAGTGAGTCCTCCAGTAACAGCTGCCTCCACTAAGGATGATGCACCATCCTTTAAGGTTTGGATGAAAATCCTGCATAAAACACACAAATGTTATGTCTTATTCATTATGAGATTACATTACTTTTGATGGAAAAAGCTCACAGATTTTACAAGTTGAACCAGCTGCCGATCGTGTGACTGGCACTCCATCACTCAGAGGAGTGAACACTGTGGATCCTGGCAAGATGGAGGTAGTGAGTCCTCCAGTAACAGCTGCCTCTACTAAGGATGATGCACCATCCTTTAAGGTTTGGATGAAGATCCTGCATAAAACACACAAATGTTATGTCTTATTAATAATGAGATTACATTACTTTTGATGGAAAAAGCTCACAGATTTTACAAGTTGACTTTAAATAAATATCATCTGAAATAAGTAACTACGGTACAGTAGGATGATGTAAGGACGACACAATGTTGTAGGAAAACGTACATTTTGTTAAGGGTTATCTTGAACTTACTGTCACAAATGTAACCATTACAAGTTATTTTAACTCCAACAAATTCAACATATCATACCCCTTCCCTTGTCAGCAGGAGGTGACGGTGGCTGAAGTTCCTCCTCTCGCTGACAATGAGGCTTCAGTGCCCATCTCTGCAGGGCCAGCACAAGTGCCCATCCCAGCATCAATGACCATTACCGTCCCATTGGGAAAAGTGAAGCAGTCATATGCTGACCACTATCATCTGAATAGTGAGTGTGTTTGTTTATCTCATAACGGTGTTTCTGAAAACCATTGCCTTGGAAATAGACTCCAAGTAGCTCATCAGTCTGGAGCTGACATGTCCCATAATATCTCTTAGAATCAGCTGTAGGTTCTTATTGGATGTTTAGAATGTTTACTGGTTCATAGCAGACATACAGTATGAACGCAGCTCTGGTCCTCCTTTCTCCAACAGGGCCCAGGGGGAGGTATGTGGATGTATTTGCAACATCAGAGCTGACTGTGCCAGTCGCCCCACCCAACATGCTGGACCTCATGGCACCAATGGCCATTCCTGACCTCATAGAACATCAAGGTTAGTCACACAAAAGGACACTGTGCAGACATCCATTAGTGTCCATAGTATCTGTGTGAAGAAGTCATTTGAAAACAAAAAGTATGGCTGACAAAATTACATGTAGTTTACCATACTATGGCAAATGCATTGATGGATGTATCTCGATTCACATTTACAGATGAGACTGGACAGTGCATAAAAACGACTCTGTCTGCTCAGGTAATCACATAACTGTTCAATTCAAAAGTAAAAAAATATATATTTCTGTGTTAAATCATTTAAATTCAAACATCTTCAATATGTCACACCTGTCTCCTCTCAATAGGAGGTGAAGGCTGTCTCTCCTGCTCCTGATATGGAGGCTGCCCAATCACAGCATCTGATAGAGCAGAAGCTTCTGGAACCAGCTGCCGATAGTGTCACCGTCACTCCATCACTCAGAGGAGTGAACACTGTGGATACTGGCAAGATGGACGCAGTGAGTCCTCCAGTAACAGCTGCCTCCACTAAGGATGATGCACCATCCTTTAAGGTTTGGATGAAAATCCTGCATAAAACACACAAATGTTATGTCTTATTCATTATGAGATTACATTACTTTTGATGGAAAAAGCTCACAGATTTTACAAGTTGAATTTAATTAAACATCATCAGAAATAAGTAACTACGGTACAATAGGATGATGTAAGGACGACACAATGTTGTGCATCAGTTTAATTTTTGCTCCAATAACTGCATTCAGAAGGAAAACGTACCTTTTCTTAAGGGTTATCTTGAACTCACTGTCACAAATGTAACCATTACAAGCTATTTTAACTCCAACAAATTCAACATATCATACCCCTTGTCAGCAGGAGGAGACAGCGGCAACTGCTGAAGTTCATCCTCTCGCTGACATGAAGGCTTCAGTGCCCATCTCTGCAGGGCCAGCACAAGTGCCCATCCCAGCACCAATGACCATTACCATCCCATTGGGAAAAGTGAAGCAGTCACATGCTGACCACTATCATCTGAATAGTGAGTGTGTTTGTTTATCTCATAACTTTGTTTCTGAAAACCATTGCCTTGGAAATAGACTCCATGTAGCTGGTCAGTCTGGAGCTGACATGTCCTATAATATCTCTTAGAATCAGCTGTAGGTTCAATTAGATGTAGTTTACCATACAATGGCAAATGCATTGATGGATGTATCTTGATTCACATTTACAGATGAGACTGGACAGTGCATAAAAACGACTCTGTCTGCTCAGGTAATCACATAACTGTTCAATTCAAAAGTAAAAAAAAATATATTTCTGTTTTAAATCATTCAAATTCAAACATCTTCCATATGTCACACCTGTCTCCTCTCAATAGGAGGTGATGGCTGTCTCTCCTGCTCCTGATGTGGAGGCTGCCCAATCACAGCCTCTGATAGAGCAGAAGCTTCTGGAACCAGCTGCCGATCGTGTGACTGGCACTCCATCACTCAGAGGAGTGAACACTGTGGATCCTGGCAAGATGGACGCAGTGAGTCCTCCAGTAACAGCTGCTCCCACTAAGGATGATGCACCATCCTTTAAGGTTTGGATGAAGATCCTGCATAAAACACACAAATGTTATGTCTTATTAATAATGAGATTACATTACTTTTGATGGAAAAAGCTCACAGATTTTACAAGTTGACTTTAAATAAATATCATCTGAAATAAGTAACTACGGTACAGTAGGATGATGTAAGGACGACACAATGTTGTAGGAAAACGTACATTTTGTTAAGGGTTATCCTGAACTTCCTGTCACAAATGTAACCATTACAAGCTATTTTAACTCCAACAAATTCAACATATCATACCCCTTCCCTTGTCAGCAGGAGGTGACGGTGGCTGAAGTTCCTCCTCTCGCTGACAATGAGGCTTCAGTGCCCATCTCTGCAGGGCCAGCACAAGTGCCCATCCCAGCACCAATGACCATTACCGTCCCATTGGGAAAAGTGAAGCAGTCATATGCTGACCACTATCATCTGAATTGTGAGTGTGTTTGTTTATCTCATAACGGTGTTTCTGAAAACCATTGCCTTGGAAATAGACTCCATGTAGCTGATCAGTCTGGAGCTGACATGTCCCATAATATCTCTAATCATCTGTAGGTTCTTATGGGATGTTTAGAATGTTTACTGGTTTATAGCAGACATATGAACGCAGCTCTGGTCCTCCTTTCTCCAACAGGGCCCAGGGGGAGGTATGTGGATGTATTTGCAACATCAGAACTGACTGTGCCAGTCGCCCCACCCAACATGCTGGACCTCATGGCACCAATGGCCATTCCTGACCTCATAGAAGATCAAGGTTAGTTACACAAAAGCACACTGTGCAGACATCCATTAGTGTCCATAGTATATGGGTGAAGAAGTCATTTGAAAACAAAAAGTATGGCTGACAAATTTACATGTACTTTACCATACTATGGGAAATGCATTGATGGATGTATCTTGATTCACATTTACAGATGAGACTGGACAGTGCATAAAAACGACTCTGTCTGCTCAGGTAATCACATAACTGTTCAATTCAAAAGTTTTAAAAAATATATGTTTCTGTTTTAAATCATTCAAATTCAAACATCTTCAATATGTCACACCTGTCTCCTCTCAATAGGAGGTGATGGCTGTCTCTCCTGCTCCTGATGTGGAGGCTGCCCAATCACAGCCTCTGATAGAGCAGAAGCTTCTGGAACCAGCTGCTGATAGTGTCACCGTCACTCCATCACTCAGAGGAGTGAACACTGTGGATCCTGGCAAGATGGACGCAGTGAGTCCTCAAGTGAAGACTGCTTGCACCAAGAATGACGCACCATCCTTTAAGGTTTGGATGAAGATCCTGGAAAAAAACACACAAATGTTATGTCTTATTCATAATGAGATTACATTACTTTTGATGGAAAAAGCTCACAGATTTTACAAGTTGAATTTAATTAAACATCATCATAAATAATTAACTACGGTACAATAGGATGATGTAAGGACGACACAATGTTGTGCAATCAGTTTCATTTTTGATCCAATAACTGCATTCAGAAGAAAAACTTACCTTTTTTTAAGGGTTATCTTGAACTCACTGTCACAAATGTAACCATTACAAGCTATTTTAATTCCAACAAATTCAACATATCATAATCCTTGTCAGCAGGAGGTGACGGCAGCAACTGCTGAACATCCTCCTCTTGCTGACATGGAGGCTCCACAGTTACAGACTCTCAGTGGTCCGTTGCCGGTGAATACTCCGAAGCAGCCTCATGTTGGTCCTGGCAGCATGAAGGCAGTGAGTCCTCAAGTGAAGACTGCTTGCACCAAGAATGACGAACCATCCTTTAAGGTTTGGATGCAGCAACTGAAAAACTGAAATAATTTTCATTATAAGAGTTCCTTTCTTGTTTGTGATGTTATTCTGGCTTATTCTTACATAATTTTCACTGAATTGGTCTTGCTGTAAATGCTTTATCTAATTCAAGTTTTCATGTATTTGCTGCAGAGATATTTTAGGGGTTGGCTCTCGTGGATAATTCCTCGAAAGAAAGAAGCTCATCTCCCTGATGACAAAAACAAATCTGTAAGCAATCTAGTTTGTAAAATAAAACCTGCTGAAATGGTATGAGGAAGATGTTAAACAAATGTTAAAAAATTCTTACAGATTTTTTGGAATGAGTCTAAACAAAAATGGGTGGATCGGAATGAACCAGAGGAAAAGGTAACCTATTAAATGAGCAATGAAAATGAAATAGTCAATCAGACAACTATTGCCAGTAATCTTTTATTACACTCTTAAATGAAAACGAAATAGTACCCAAGGTTTACACAATGAAATACCAGTTCATGATTCTCTTACTGATTTTGTTCTACTCAAAAGACCAAAGCCGTCCCACCACCACCCATGGGCCCTCCACTGATGCCCCCCAGGTACACAGGCAGTCCAACAGGAAGTGGTGGTCCATCTACTGCACTCCCCACCAATGGACCACCAGTCAACATGTTCCGAAGGATTGGTGAGTTCATCTTCAGTGTGCTATTATAGTTTTTTTCTGATTGCTTAAGCACATTTTTTGTAACTATGGCTTTTTTTGCAAAACTCTACACACAAAAAGGAAAACCTTTCACCCAATCAGCAAAACATTGTAGTTCTCTTGCAAAAGCTAACACGCCTTGCTTAACTCTTCACACCTTCGTAAAAAAATGTGTTTTCGTATCAAACAGTAAACACAAGCCATCACAATAGGAAGCACACAATGTGCCAACTACACACTGATGGTATGAATAAAAAACACATCTGGCTTTTGCTTTCTCTGTGCACAAGGTAGACAATGTCAGTTTGAGGTCATACTTTTGTCATAGTTCTGAAAACATACAGGGATCCAAAGTTCAAGTATTTGTGTTTATTTACACACATCAAAACAAACACAAGTGTGTTTTTCCAAGTCAAAACACAAAATAGCAATTTCACTACAAGTCAAAACATAAAATAGCAATTTCACTGAGACAAAACAAATCAGTCTACATCGTGTCGTCTCTCTCAAAATTTCGTCTACATCACATGCAATGTCCTAGTCCAAGGCACCGGGGAAAATGCCTGTAAAAGGGCTATTTCTTTCTCTTCTTACCCTTCCTCTTCCTCATCCTCATCCTCCTCTTGCTCCTCCTTGTCCTCTTCCTCTAACTTCACCTCCTTGTCCTTGTCATCCTCTCCCTCTCACTTCTTCACCTCCACGTCCTATTCTTCAGCCTCCTCTAATTCTTACTCTTCTCACTCTTCCTGCTCCCTCCATTGTACCCATTGTACATTACCTGTGGCTTATTTATAGTGCTTAGGCTGATTGCAAAGTGAACTAATTATCTAAAACAGTTTTCACATGAGAAAGTGTGCTGGAGAGTTGGCAAAATAGTGAAAATAATAGCCATAGATAGTGTATAGATTTTCTAGGAGTGTGTTGATCATTTGGAAATTGAGTGTAAAGCATGAGTTGTGTTTACAGTTCTGCAAAAAGAGTGCTGTGCAGTGAATTGTGCCTACAGTTGTGCAAAGTGTGTGTTACAAAATTGCAAACTGAGTGCAAAGCAGTGTTTGTGCTTTTACTTTTGCGAACTCAGTGAGTGGTTTTGCTATACGTATTAATAGTTTTAGAAATTGTGCTATAAGAATCACAGTTGTGTTTAAGCATTCAGAAAAAACTGTAACAGCACCTGGCCATTGGGTCAGTCTGATATTTCAACTCCAGACTGAGAGATGTCTTGTACTGAAAGTCCTGTCTTAACATCAGATCACTTGTTTGGCAAAATTATCCTTAACATTTTGCAGCCAAGTATAATTGTTTTAACACATTTGGCCAACATCAGACCATTGGTTATGGATTGAGATTAGCTGCCCTGCCTGAAATACATTGGAAAATGACGAATGACGCATCATATTTTTCATCATTTGACATTTTTGAGCAATCGATTTGTAAATCTGGTATGAAAAGGGTTTTGTTTGGGAATGTCCAGCTTGTACACTACATTACTTTTTATTAAGTGTTAGCACATACAGTAACTCAGCCATATTGAAGCCCACTTGTTTTAGTGAATAACATGTTCCAGTACCGGGTCATTTACCAGTGTTTACCATTAGTCAGTGGTCATCTTGTGTGTCTTCTTCACTATATAGGAAATAAGAACCGATATGTTGACATCATGAACCCAAGTGGAGACAACACTAAGCCTGTGGAGTCTTTCGTTTCACCAAGCATGCTGACCCTGTGGACTCCTGTGGTCAAGACAATTATATTCAACCCAGCTCAAGGTCAGTCGTAGATGTGTTGTCCTTTTTTTAGGCATTGATTGTTTCATTCCAAGGCAAAGAGGCCATTTTTGATGTTCCTGCAACTGGATAAAAATGGTTGCCTTGTTTGTTTTGCATACAGTGTGTGCAGGGGATATGGTTGAAAGCATTACACAGCCTTGTCCACCTTTGGCTGAGCTCTCAAGACCCCCCACTGAGGTAACGCTTACACACCAGTCATATACCATTAGTAAGAAAATAGCAAATGTAGATGTTTCTGATATATTGCAATGCTGATTCTTTGGTCAACAGACTGTGCATGACCCTGCTCAGGGATTTTAATCCTTCTATAGATCAACTACATTTTGGTGGTAAGTTTCTGTCAGTAAAAGCAACCTGAAATTGCAAATTCATTTTTGCATACTCATTGCATTTTCTCAGTTTAATCTCAATGATTTTGTTTGTTTGTCTGCTTGTTTTACAGCCTTAAAGAATGCAGGACATTCTAAAAAACATACAAAAGCCAGACACTTTACTATTACAAAAATACATTTTCATTCAGCATCCTAATTGCAGTCTCCTTTCATCTGTTCCTGGATGCTACCATTATGACCGCCACGGCAAAGCAGCGGTCATTTAGGTTTAGTCAGAGTTGCTTTACTTTTTTCTTCAGTGATTTTGTGTCAGCAATTCCTGGGAAACTGAAAGACCGGGCTGCACGAAACTTGGTGGGCATGTAGACCTACAAGGATGACACGGAACCATTGATTTTCGTTTTTACTCCGTCACCCACCCACTGCACTGAACCCCCAAAAGGAGTGTAGGGCAGACAGAGTTTTCTGTGAATATCTCAAGAATTGTAGGGCCTGACCAGTTTTTTGTATGTGGGTCTCAAGGGGCCATCTCAGCCTATCCCATAACCACTAATTTAGCACTACATAGTTAAAAATTAAAAAGCAAAAATGAGGCGTAATTGCAGGTATCTGCAGGTAGCTCACATGTTCAAAACGGACATGAAATCAAAACGAAATTTGAAGGGTAGGGTCTTTATGACACCTCCTGAATGCATGCTTCAATGCATGTTTTGTGAAACATGGGGGGTCATATTATGTGTACCAATTTGACCAATTTATATGGACATTTAGTGACTGTACACAAATTGGCCTGTAGATGGTGGTGTTGAGCGAAGGGTTGCCGGTAGAGGATGAGTACTTACTACATTTCTACAAGCACGCACACAAATGCATGCACACAAACACACACACACACACACACAAACGTACGCACGCACACACACATACACCTGCACACACACACACACACGCACACGCACATGCACATACATAAACACATGCACAAACACACTTAAAAACACAAGCACACATGCAGGCACGTATACACACACATGCACACACAACCATGCAAACACACACACACACGTGCACACGCACAGGCACACAAACACTCACACGCATGCACACAAGCGCGCACGCTCACGCACACACAACCATGCAAACACTCACACACACACAAGCACACGCACATGCATACACACACGCGCACACTCTCTCTCACACACACACAGGCACGCACGCACATTCACACACACATACACGCACACACACACACACACATCAGGGATGGAAATTAAATATTTTGTCCACGGTGTACTCCAAAAAGCTAAATCTTTGTCTCATCAGATCAATGAACCTTCTTTCATTTGACCTTGGAGCTTTTCACATGTCTTTGGGCGACTCACGCAGGAATACTTATTGACCAGTGAAAGGACCTTCCAGACACAGATGCCTTTATATTACTATTATACACATTCACTGCACTCAGGGGATCTCCATTTCACTAATTGTGAGACTACTAGCACCAATTGGCTGGATCGCTGTTGATTTAGGTCAGTCACTTTAACAAGGGGGGGGGGTTTTCTATCTGCTTACACTTTGACATTATAGAGGGTTTTTTTGTAAATTATTGTAAAAAACGCCAAATTCAATTGATAAAGATCCCATTTCTAAAAGCAGTAAAAGGGGAAATATCCAAGGGGGCTGATTAATATGATTAATAATCTATAGGCACTGTATGTAGAACAAGTGATATAAGTGTTTTGGATACCCTAAAAAGGGTATTCAAACTCTGGGCATAGCCAAAGTCCTTTTAGGCAAGTCCCTCCACTTGGCGGCCATATTGCAACGCTTTTTGGGCACTCATCGGGCATCCTATTCGGCAGAAATGTGCGTGTGCAAGGCTTCACCACACCAATCTTGCTCCAGCTGCGAGTTCACAACACATGATTGGCACGATGTCTTCACAACACACCAATGTATTCACATCACCCCACGTGATTGGCTCAATGTATTCACATGTCGACGTTTTGCCGAGGAAGGGGTGTAATATGTGTAGACAACGGACAAACTAGCCCCATGCATTTCTATGGAGGATTTTTTGAGTGCTGTGTCTCCTCATTAGAAAGTCTCTGGCATAGCTACATCTAGGTTGCATTGTAACTGAACTCTTGGTTCTCCACACTGGGTGGCAGCATTTCCTTTCTGAAGCACTTTTCATTCACTCTAAGCTCTACAGGGTAATCTGGATACACCATGCATTTAATGGACTGTTGCATTTACAGTTTTTTCTGATTGCTTAAGCACATTTTTTGTAACTATGGCTTTTTTTGCAAAACTCTACACACAAATGGCAAAACCTCTCACCCAATCAGCAAAACATTGTAGTTCTCTTGCAAAAGCTAACACACCTTGCTTAACTCTTCACACCTTCGTAAAAATGGTGTTTTCGTATCTAACAGTAAACACAAGCCATCACAATAGTAAGCACACAATGTGCCAACAACACACTAATGGTATGAATAAAAAACACATCTGGCTTTTGCTTTCTCTGTGCACAAGGTAGACTATGTCAGTTTGAGGTCATACTTTTGTCATAGTTCTGTAAACATACAGGGATCCAAACTTCAAGTATTAGTGTTTATTTACACACATCAAAACAAACACAAGTGTGTTTTTCCAAGTCAAAACACAAAATAGCATTTCACTGAGACAAAACAAATCAGTCTACATCGGGTCGTCTCTCTCAAAATTCTGTCTACATCACATGCAATGTCCTAGTCCAAGGCACCGGGAAAAATATATTCTGGAATGATGTATCCAGGCCTGACATGACAATATCCCCACATGTAGACTGTTTTTTGTCTGTAAAAGGGCTATTTCTCTTCTCACTCTTCCTGCTCACTCCATTGTACCCATTGTACATTACCTGTGGCTTATTTATAGTGCTTAGGCTGATTGCAAAGTGAACTAATTATCTAAAACAGTTTTCACATGAGAAAGTGTGCCAGAGAGTGTAGTGTAAATAGTGTAAATAATAGCCATTGTGCCTACAGTTGTGCAAAGTGTGTGTTACAAAATTGCAAACTGGGTGCAAAGCAGTGTTTGTGCTTTTAGTTTCGTGAACTCAGTGAGTGGTTTTGCCATTTGTTTGTAGAGTTTTGCCAAAAAAAGCCATAGTTACAAAAAATGTGTTTAAGCATTCAGAAAAAACTGTATTACTTGTGATATAGTTCACATTGAAAAGTACATACTCTGCAAATACTCTGAAAAGCCGTACTTTGCTATTCTAGCTAGTAGAATCTAGATTGAAAATGTACACAAACTTACACATGAGGATAACCAAGAGATGCAATAAAGACATCTGTCAACCTCCAAATGTTCTGTATGGGAATGTAAAAAGGGATGTGCAACCTACACAACCCAAAGAAATGTCATTAAAAATCTGCATTCATGATTAAAACAAGATATAAAGCATAGCGATGCATATTATGACCGCCACATGGTACTGCAGTGCATACTATCAAAAGAAAATAAATCATGCTTGTCAACTTCTCCATCCTACTCTTGCAACTCCTTGTAAACTGCAAGTCTTACATGCTCTCCCCTTGGTTGCTACATGCCATAGAAATCTCTTCCAATTCAGCTGCCTCAAGATGATTAACAGAATGCCAGATTTCCTTTCCAAGGAAACTAAACAGCTGATTCATCCGTTTCAACAATTTACAACTCTCACCTAAATTATGAGTTTCTCATGTGGGGATCTTTCCCAAAGGCATACCATGTTTAAAGTTTAGAGAGAAAACTCATATTCAATATGTACTCAACCTCTGGCATCAGATGGACTCCAGTGTGTATCAGACATCAGACCTGTCTCTGAACTTTCTGTTTAACTCAGCAGTTAGTTGTCAAAGTTGCCGATGACATCATCACAAAACTTGGTTCAGAGACAGATAAGAATTCTATTCTCCCACATGTGACCTCTCTACAGTCAAAAAAATAAAAGTGCTAATAGACCGGTTTCAGGTCCCTAACAACCGTAGTCAAGAACGAACTCGGAGGACAAGCACTAGTTGTTTACGCTGACAGCGCATAGAAAACAAGCTGGCTGAACTTGATATAAGATGAAGAATAAAAACATATTGGCGAAATATTTCGGTGTAGCCGAATCTGGATTGTTTTCATCTAGAGGTGTAGCGGATTTACCTATGAAAAAGCAACGGTTTTTTCCAATGCTACTCATTCATTCGTCTACGTCTTGTCCTTCTTCTCCGCCCTTGGTGGCTTTCTGTTCGGATATGACACTGGAGTGGTGTCTGGGGCCATGCTCCTGCTCAAGAAAGAGATGAATTTGAGTGCACTATGGCAGGAGTTACTGGTCTCCAGCACGGTGGGCGCTGCGGCGCTATCTGCTCTGGCTGGCGGGTACCTAAATGGACTGTACGGGCGACGAGTCTGTATCTTGCTGGCAAGCTTTATTATGACCGCCGCTAGCGAAGCTAGCGAAGCGGTCATATAGGGATTGTCAAAGTTTTTTTTTTTTTTTTTTTTTTTTTTTCCCCGTCATCTACTTCCTGAATTTTTGGTCAACGATACCCGGGACACCGAACCACCGGGGCACATGAAATTTGGTGGGTATGTAGCCCCGCTAGACTTTTACGGAAAAATTTCGTTTCGTCCCCGGGGGCCACTCCACCCCCGTGCTGGGCCCCCCGAACCGCAAAAAAAGCAGTTTTTCCTAAATAACTACCTGAACCGTGGCACTGAGGATGAAGAATCTTTTATGGTATGTTGGTCTCAAGGGCCCACATCAACCTGGCCCATAATCACTCATTTGTGATTTGCACCCCCCCCCGGTAAAAAATGAAAATGCAATATTATTCTGCTTTAATCGCCCCTATCTTCAGTTAAGATGTTCAGAACTGCACCAAATTGTATGTGTATGATTGACCTGGCATGGGGGTATGCCAAGTTTCGTAGAATTTCATCCATGGGGGGGTCTAAAAAAAACTAGATGTACCGCGTAGCGGTACAAAATATGACCGCCGCTCAGTCCTGCACATCCATTCCGCGAAAATAAATCATATTAATGAATTTGTCTCCATCTTCTACTCCATCCCCCACTCTTGAAACTTTTGTGTATGCTTGTTTGGAATGTGTGTTTGCACACATTCCGCACACAAAGTAGCCTACTGGCGCTGCAAAGGTGAATAGATTTGTTTCTGGGCCAAAAAATCTGTAACATTGTTATAAAACCTTTAAAATCTCTAAACAATCACAAGTAGGGCAGTTCATCATAGTCCATCCATTGCAACTGGACTGATGAAAGGTACACCTGTAGGCTACATTGTATTTGGGAAAAGCAGAAGGTAGCAGCATAATGTATTTATTTATTTATTATTAAACTAAAACAATCCCTGTCAGTTCCATGCAGTTTTCAACAGCTATCAAGAAGAGAGGTCATGTCATGGATTTTTGTGAATGTTTCTTCTTCTACATATGCATAGGTTTAGTCATCTAGTTCAAATTATATTCAGCTTTATTGTCAATGCACAAATTAAATACCAGTAGTCTAAAACAAAATGCCGTTTTACCCAGTGGTGCAAATAACTGACATGTCCAAAAGGGCCTTCATGAAATGCGTTGCGAGACTGTTCATACACATTTTAACGGGCAAAGTTGAAGAGCTACTCTCCGTTATTGTTTGTGCAAATAATATGCTGATTCATGTTCCCTTGCATTTTGCAACCATGAGGTCCATGGTTAAGCTCAATCTTTTGACGCAATCTTTTGATTTTCACCCAGCCTAGTCCATGGTAGGCGCCCGATAGAAATATTGTTTAATTTTGCGATTGAGATATCCACGCACTGGCGCCCCCCCTGCGACGTGTTCGCCCCCCGGTTTTAGAGCTATTCTAAATGCAAAAATGCATAGACATTGCATGACAAAACCGTGACTGTTAACAAACTATAAGCTATATAAGGTAGGCCCTATGCTAGGCCTATTACACAACACAAATTGTCACCAGGCTATGCTGGCGACCCAAATAAAATCTCCGTTGGAACCAATGGCTTACACCTTACAGTATCAAGCTGCCACCTCTTGGCGAAAAGTTAATAGTTTTGCATATCAGTAGTAATACATTTCACGTAGCTGTGAATCACGGAAAGGGCGAATGAAGTGGACACTTCTAAATGGAACCCAACCCACTGTACAGTAACTCAAGGTCTGTGGCTAAAGCAGCCATAATGAAAGCGTTATCATTGTTTGGATACTTCACACACACGTGTTTTTTAATCGCATAGACTACAACTGGGTGATTCTCCAACTATGGTACTTTTTTTGTCCTTGACATATATTTAAAAAAATAAAAAACATTTCCACTTTTTTATTTTTTTCACACTTACTACATATTTAGGGGAACCTATATATAAAAAATCATAGTTCAATTATGTTGTTTTTTATAAAATATAAGACATTTTATATGCGTTTTTTACTATTTTGCCTCTGTCCCTAGGCCAGACTTTGGGTCTTCGACCTTATCTCACTTAAAATCTAATACTGATATAATTTCAGATTCAAACAGAAAGTATGCATTGTAACCCAATTCATTCAAATCTACTATTTGTTTTTATATTTATTTTCGATTTGGCATATTTTAAACATGTTAAACACTTGTCCCTTGGGTTCACCGTCATTTCCACACCTCTGCATAAAATGCAATCCCAGGCTCAGTATTCTAGATTTGTATACTCAGTAACCATAGCAACTGACACTCCAGAGGGATCCACATGGCTGAATGAAAGAATGATCCCAGCAGAGGTTAATACATAGGAGATATATCAAGGTAAATATGAGAAATACCGCGAGTATGTTTATTGTACGTCATTTCTGAACCGCTCATAATTCATTCCGATGGGAAAAATTCTGGATTTTTACAATTTCATTAGGTGTAATTTGAGATTATTTAATGCTAACTCTAAAACTAACACTAACAGGCTAGTCAAACATGAGATATTAGAGGGAAAGTGGGAAAATGTCATTTCCACCACCGTCTTTTCCACATCTGTCTCCATGGTAGTGATAGGTAGACAGGTTGGCTTGTTTTTGTTCGGTTGTGGAAATGACCATTGCTTTTGCCATTGTCTGGAAAAATGTCAAAAAATACATATTATTCCATAAAAATCAGCACAGCCAACTTCAGGGCAGGTATCTAGGCATACTGGGGAAACAAATTATGCCAGTAATATTTTAATTAAAAATGTTTCATTTTCTGAAAATGTTCAGGTCCAAAAAGTACCATAGTTGGAGAATCACCCAACTACCAAGCTGGAATCAAAGCACATCGACTCCCCTCTCACACCCTAAACACGCACTTCGAACAAACAAAAAGCGCCTCAGTCTCACGGAATAGCCATAGGCAAAACTGTATCTGACCGGTGTAACGTTGGTACTAAATCATCCATCGCAAAGAATGATTTTTGTAGCACGTGCAACAAATATGTGTAGGTACAGCCCTGCCCTGAATACATCTCAACGTGCGCTCTAAAACATCTGGTTTAAATGGAGATCACGGGATCATAGACAGGTTATCTTTCAGGTAGCCTAGGCCTATATATTTTCCATTAAAAAACCATCACGTAGCGAACGTGTTGTGGCTAACTCACTTAGCTCCTGTTAGTAGCCTAGGTTATGGTCATAAGCAAATGAGATGACAGTCGAAAGATACAATTAGTGCTGTTATCGATTTGCTTGGTAGCCTATAAACGCATTTATGGTTTTCTACAAATACATCAATAATCAAATTGGCCTCCATCACTCAACCATGCTAACGGTAACATTATTTTACCTACGTTCTGCTATTGATAGGATTAACGTAGCCTACCTGCAGTAAAAAACAAGCATGTCCGATAAACATTCTCAGATTTATTTCGGCTTCAAGAGGAAATGGGAATTACATTTCATGCAGAAATCATCCTACCCTTAGACGTTCTCTGCGGTAAACTACTGTAGCCTACAGTCTTGTCCTTGTAGGAAGCATAGTGTCTTTCTAACCCACTTTAGATTAACTTCCAACAAAATTACGTCTCACTGCAACGATGCGCCATCTAGTGGACAAACGACTACTTATCGCCAATACTGGAAATGCAGCCATGATGATGATGATGAATATTTATTTTGGCTTTCTTTTAATCCTACTGAATTTGTAATTATGTATCAGCCGTTCTAATACCGATAGTATGTGGGTGCCTGTGTGTGTGTGTGCATGTGTATATGTGTGCACCACCATCTACAGGCCAATGAGTGTAGAGTCACTAAATGTACACATAACTTAATTTTTTAGACCCCCCCATGGATGAAATTCTACAAAACTTGGCATACCCCCAGAGAATGTCAGGTTAATCATACACATACAATTTGGTGCAGTTCTGAACGTCTTTACTGAAGAGAGGGGCGATTAAAGCAGAATGATATTGCATTTTCATTTTTTACCGGGGGGGTGCAAATCACAAATGAGTGATTATGGGCTAAGTTGATGTGGGCCCTTGAGACCAACATACCATAAACATTTCTTCATCCTCGGTGCCACGGTTCAGGTAGTTATTTAGGAAAAACTGCATTTTTTGGGTTTCGGGGGGCCCAGCGCGGAGGGGGAGTGGCCCCCGGGGACCAAACGAAATTTTTCCGTAAAAGTCTAGTGGGGCTACATACCCACCAAATTTCATGTGCCCCGGTGTTTCGGTGCCCCGGGTATCGTTGACCAAAATTTCAGGAAGTAGATGACGAAAAAAAAAAAAAAAAAAAAAAAAAAAAAAAACTTTGACAATCCCTATATGACCGCTTCGCTAGCGGCGGTCATAATTAGGTTATGTGTACATTTAGTGACTGTACACTCATTGGCCTGTAGATGGCGGTGCACACATATACACATGCACACACACACAGGCACCCACATACTATCGGTATTAGAACGGCCGATACATAATTACAAATTCAGTAGGATTAAAAAATAAAGCCATAATAAATATTCATCACCATCATCATGGCTGCATTTCCAGTATTGGCGATACTGTAGTCGTTTGTCCACTAGATGGCGCGTCGTTGCAGTGAGACGTAATTTTGTTGGAAGTTAAAAGTGGGTTGAAAAAAACAATGGACGCTTCCTACAAGGACTGTAATTTACCGCAGAGAACGTCTAATAAGGATAGGACGATGTTCACATGAAATGTAATTCCCATTTCTTCTTGAAGCCGATATAAATCTGAGGATGTTTATCGGACATGCTTGGTTTTTACTGCAGGTACGTTAATCTTATAATATCAAGGACCTAGGTAATGTTACCATTAGCGTTGGTTGAGTGATGGAGGCCATTTGATTGATTGCATTTGTAGAAAACTAGAAATGCGGATATACCAAGCAAATTGATAGCAGCACTGTAATTGTATCTTTCGACTGTCATTTGTTGCACGTGCTACAAAAATCATTCTGTGCAATGGAAGATTTACCAACGTTACTGATACAGTTTTGCCTATACATGCGTGAGACTAAGACGCCTGTTTATTTTGTTTTAAGTGCGTGCAGGGTGTGTGAGAGGGGAATCGATGTGCTTTGATTCCAGCTTGGTAGTTGTAGTCTGTGAAATTAAAAAGCACGTGTGTGTGAAGTATCCAAACAATGACACCTTCATTTCATTATGGTTGCTTTAGCAACACACCTTAAGCTACTGTGTAGTGGGTCCCATTTAGAAGTGGCTACTTCATTCGCGCTTTCCTTAACTCATGGAGCTGCATGAATTTTATTACAACTTTACGCCACAATATGGCAGTTTAAGTCCGCTTGATACTGTAAGGCGTAAGCCATTGGTTTCCAAAGGAGATTTTATTTGTGTCGCCAGCATAGCCTATTGACATGTTGTAAATAGGCCTACCTTACCTGTAGCTTAGGGAAGCTAACAGCTTTCTATTATGATCTAGTTTGTTAGTCACAGTTTTGTCATAACTCCCTGATGCATTTTTGCATTTAGAATAGCCAGAGCGTGGATATCTCAATCGGAAAATTAAACAATATCGGGTGCCATGGACTAGGCTGGGTGAACCCAGCCTGATCTGCCCGCTATTTATTTTTTGATTTCTTAAAAGATTGAGCTTGGTCTGGTGAAAGCCAGACTAGCCATGGACCTCAGTTACACAATGCAAGGGAACATGAATCAGCCTATATTTGCACGAACAATAACGGACAACAGTTCTTCAACTTTGGCCCGTTAAAATGTGTATGAACAGTCTAGCGACGCATTTCATCAAGGCCCATTTGGACATGTCAGTTATTTGCACCACTGGTTACATGTAAAACAGCATTTCGTTTCAGACTACTGTTACTTAATTTGTGCATTAACAATAACGTTTCAGACTACTGTTACTTAATTTGTGCATTGACAATGAAGTATTACATGAACTAAAGATGACTAAAATCTTATGTAGAAGAAGAAACATTCACAAAAAATCCATCCATCCAAAAATGACCTTTGTTTTTGATTGCTGTTGAAAACGGCATGGAACTGACAGAGATGTTTTTGTTCATAAACAAACAAACAAATAAATACATAAATAACATTATGCTGATACCTTTTGCTTTTCCCAAATACAATGTAGCCTACAGGTGTAAATGACCTTTCATCAATCAGTTGCAATGGATGAACTGTGATGAACTGCCCTACTTGTGATTGTTTAGAGATTTTAAAGGTTTTATAACAATGCTACATCTTCTTTGGCTATTCTACAATCTATTCAACTTTTCAGCACCAGTAGGCTACTTTCTGTGCAGCCGCACACACACACTCAGGCATGCCAAACAAGCATACACAAAAGTTTCAAGAGTGGGGGATGGAGTAAAATATGGAGACAAATTGAAGTGTGATTTATTTTCGCGGAACGGCTGTACAGGACTGAGCGGCGGTCATATTTTGTACCGCTATGCGGTACATCTAGTTTTCACTGTCGGTGGCCTTATGTTGAGTTTAGGTCCGAACAAAGAGGTTCTACTTCTTGGGAGATTAATAGTTGGACTTGGGATAGGTAAGTTAATTTCTGATGAGTTGTTTAATATTTCTAATGGTGAATTCATCAGGCCTCTGTAACCTAAGTCTGATAGTCTGATTATAGACTAATAAAAACAATCAATCAAATGTATATGATAATAGTTATATTTACCCTGTTGATCTGTTCCCCAGATTAACCTAAGTATGAGTAACATGTTTTATGAGTAACATGCATCACTCCTGCACATAGGCCTATTATGCACAATGGTCTGTATGAGGCTCATGAGCTCCCTGTTTTCACAGGGATCGCCTCTATGACAGTGCCGGTTTATATCGCCGAGGTTTCTCCGCCACACCTCAGGGGACAACTGGTTACCCTCAACACCCTGTTCATCACTGGTGGCCAATTTATTGCCAGTATTGTTGATGGAGCTTTCAGCTATCTGCACCATGGTGGCTGGAGGTATTTCCAACTTAACCTTGTAGTTATTAACACTTAACACCCAATAATAGAATATGAAGATTAGCTCCTTTTAGTTTAATCTCTTTAGTATTGGTCTAATAATACCACATACCATGGTATCCTTGTATATTATGTTAAAAGGACATTACATAGTGGGCAATCTCTTGCTATTTGAACTTTTTCCACATCTGGGCAGTTCACACTACCCTGAATAATACTGGTTGTACTCCATACTAATGTTTTCTCTCATAGTATAGTTATGTGGATTCCCCCTTGCCCTCATCTCAGGGAAGAACATCAATAATCTTCTTGGTTGTAAACAATAAAGAGTAAGCAGTGTGTTGTAATGGTCTTAAGGAGCCGTGTTGTGATCACTTCAGGTACATGTTTGGCCTCTCAGTGGTACCAGCTCTGCTGCAGTTCCTCGGCTTCCTCTGCCTCCCTGAGAGTCCACGCTGGCTCCTCCAGAAGGGGCTCCTCCAGAAGGCCCGGCAGGAGCTCAGCAAGATCCGAGGAACTGCACACGTGGATGAGGAATATGATGCCATTAAGACCAGCATTGAAGCCGAGAGGGATTCTGGAGGAGGTGAATAAACAAATATATATCTATGACAGCATCTATTTATGGCCTATGAACATTTGTAGAATATATGTCAGTATTACATTCTGACTGATTGCCTTCCATCATGCAGAAGGTGGGTTAAGTTAATAGGATTTGTTCTTTGAGATCTCTACAAATGCAGGCAATAGAGGCTGCTTGTAAATGTAGTCAGATTTTTTTGCATCATAAAGGGAAATGGCTCAGCAAGGAAATCAAATCACTGTACTTAGAAAGAAAGAAAGCATTTCAGAGTGGTGATGTATGTCAATACACTATAGCTAAATATACTTTTGAACAAGCAGTTAAAAAGGCTAAAGCCAACTACAGGGCCAAACTAGAAACCAAACTCAATGCTCATGACAGCAAGGGTGTTTGGAACAGCCTATAGCAGATTACCAATTACAAATGTAGCAATGCAGTTCTATATGATGACCCCCTGCTCCCTGACAAAGTAAATGAATTCTACTGCAGATTTGACTATAAGTCCATAGACAGCTCCAACCTCCCCTATGATGCCACTCTCCTTGACCCACCATTTTTGATAGAAGAGCATGAGGTCAGGAATCTGTTGAAAAGACAACAGCAGGAAAGCAGCTGACCCTGACTCGGTCTCTGCAGCCACTATCAAATGGTGTGCCGATGAGCTGTCTATGCTATTTACTGACATCTTTAACTGGTCTCTGAAAGAATGTCAGGTCCCAACATGTTTTAAATCTGCCATAGTTATTTCCATACCCAAAAAGACTAACATCAGTTATCTTAATGACTATAGACCAGTGGCCTTAACTTCCATCATAATGAAAGTGTTTGAGCGACTAGTGGCTAACCACCTGCCTAGTGGGTTACTTGATCCATTTTCACTCATGACATCTTACAACACCTAGAAGAGAAAGCCACAAATGCACGGGTACTGTTCATTGATTTTAGCTCTGCTTATAATAACATCATCCCAGTAAGACTGTTTGAGAAACATATTGAACTTTTTAACCAATACGTAGATGCACTGTAAGTCTTCAAGTCCTTCAACCTCAAATGTTTTCTTAATGTTAAACACATTGTGAAGAAGGCTCACCAGTGCCTGTTCTTTCTTCGCCAACTGAGGAAATTCAAGGTGTCTAAGGCTGGAATGAGGGACTTCTACAGAGCTGTGATAGAGAGTGTTCTCACATTCTCTGTCACAGTCTGGTTTGGTAACTGCTCAGCCGACGACAAGAGGGTGCTAAATAGGGTTGTCTAGACAGCGTCAAAAATCATAGGGCAGGACCTTCCTGACATCAAGGACATAATAACACCCGACTGCTTAAAATGGGAGGGGAAATAGTCAGGGATCCCTCCCATCCTGCCAATGCCCTATTCACCCCTCTTCCTTCAGGGAAAAGGCTTAAAAGCATCACAGCCAGAACTTCACGATTCACCAACAGTAAATATCCCCAGTAAGAACCCTCAACACCCCAACATCCCAGAGTATCTGATCTGCACAGTACCTGGTTACGTCCTCCTCAGAGTCAGTTTTAAACCAAATTCCAGGCTATGTTCCATCGCACTGGCAATAAAGCATTGACTTGACTTGACTTGAAAAGCCTCTAGACTGTAAGATGTTTTAAGGCATGATGGAAGAACAGCTTTACTAGGGGAGTAACCGTTTAAGTGCAGGATGTTACAGAAACACATTTGACACACTTTTCAAAATACTATTCTTTATATGTGTTGAGCATCAGCAATATTGTCAGTGAATATCAGGCTAGCAGTACTTACAGGTTTACTGTACCGAAAATGAACCGATCCTGTCCTGCAGATGGTCCAGTGCTCTGTCGTATCCTGGCCAGTCCCCCAGTGCGACGGGCCCTGCTTGTTGGATGTGGGCTCCAGATGTTCCAACAGCTGTCTGGGATCAACACAGTCATGTACGTTTTCTAAAATCTCCTCAATTATATTTGTGTTTGCTGGGCTCATAAAAAAAATATTAAAATTATGTATGGAGTATAACTGAACAAATGAAAAAGATTTTAGACCATTAGTGGCAATATATTGGGCAATTTGTCTGTAACCCGCCAG
Source organism: Alosa pseudoharengus (assembly GCF_046254945.1). Taxonomy (NCBI): domain Eukaryota; kingdom Metazoa; phylum Chordata; class Actinopteri; order Clupeiformes; family Clupeidae; genus Alosa; species Alosa pseudoharengus. The sequence continues at coordinate 14,145,172 of NW_027468565.1, forward strand.
CGGACTGCCAGAGAACCAATGAGCAAAACGCCAGCGGACCACCAGATCTGCTCCCAGTGGGCCGCCAGTGGTCCAGCAGCCCCTTGCTATCTGGGACTTAAAGCCCATTTTCAAGTGTTTTCTGTATGTTTCCCTTTATCTGCCCTGCATACAAAAGCAACATTTCTGTCCATGTCACCAGCAAAGAGTTTCAGTACATATAGTGTTATAGAGTCAAATGATAATGAAACTGGAATTCAGCACTCTTTCATTTGTATAGAGTGATTAAGTAGCAGCTTGTTTATAATTGTTTGCTTATATTATTGAATTCCCAGGTAAATTAACCACCTGTAGTCTCTTCTCAGGTATTATAGTGCCACCATATTGCAGATGGCAGGTGTGCGGGATGATAAAATGGCCATTTGGCTAGCAGCGGGCACTGCTGGCACCAATTTCCTCTTTACTCTGGTGGGGGTGTGGCTTGTGGAAAGGGTTGGGCGTCGGAAATTGACTCTGGCCAGTATTGTTGGTAAGGCAATTGCAGACTTGCCAAGTAATCAATTGGCATATTTTATAACCAGCATAACATGGTGTTACCGTGTTAATGTAAAGACAGCTTTGTTTTCATCAGACGTGTGTGTGTCTGTGTGTGTGTGTGTGTGTGGGTGTACTGTGTATCAGGTACAGCTTTGAGTTTGGCTGTGCTGGCTGTTGGGTTTCTGTTGTCCGCCCAGTTGTCTCCCCCAGTCAATTTCCATCCCATCGGCCCTGTTCTGAACTCCTCTTGCACACAGTACAGGTAGGAATGCTTGCATTCAACCTCTCACTAATCAGCGACACACTCAAAGACAGCACACCTGTGTTTTGTTACAGAGTTTCTATGTTTTTTTTTCTGTTCTTAGAATTGTGAAGCATCTAAATCTATTCTAGTAGACCACAAAATGAAATAATGTACACTGAAAATGAGCATAATATGGCCTCAACTACTGTGTCTGTATAAGACTGTATTATTATATGAGGGCAATTCCACGCAAAACTGTCACATCTATAACGGCAACACAGTTCCATGGTATTGTATTTGCATTTGATTGTATTTCATTATTTTATTTTTTTTCAGATTTGTTACGTAAGTGTGGAATAGTGAAGTAATAACCTGACATTTTTGTTGCAGTTTCTGTGAGCCCTGCATGCTTGATCCAGATTGTGGTTTCTGCTACCGTGAGAATGGCACGTCTTTGTTTGACACATCTTGTGTCTCTGTCAATCAAGCCAACACCGAGGAGGCCTCATCGGGCAGGTGGGGAACTGGGAGATCTCAGCATGTCACATCTTCTCTTCGTGTCAAGTCATGTTGTGGTCTTCACAACCTATGCTTTAGCTGGATGTCATCAATTATTTTTGTTTTATTTGTAGGTGTTCCAATTCCTCTCAGGAAAATTCTGGGATATTCTGGGCTTATAATTATTGCCCTACTCCCTACTCGTGGGTTGTCCTGCTGGGACTTATTCTGTACTTGGTCTTCTTTGCTCCTGGTAAGAACTCCAAGAGTATAGGAGGTCAGGCAGTATGTTTGTTCAATATCTGTGCAGTCGCTCTAAAACTGCATGAGCTGAATATCTGTGGTGGTTGACCCCTCTGTAGGTATGGGACCTATGCCCTGGACTGTCAACTCTGAGATCTATCCTCTGTGGGCAAGGAGTACAGGAAATGCTTGTTCAGCTGGCGTCAACTGGACCTGCAACGTCTTGGTGTCTCTGACATTCCTGCATGTGGCAGAGTACCTCACTTACTACGGTGGGATTGATTATCTGATAATATGATCTCAAAATGATTAAAATGATGGATATCTGTAATGGTATAGAATTTAAAAATGATAATGTTGTATGTATCTCTTATGTTAGAGAAGCAGCCCTCTGCTGTGTTGGTGGGAGTGCTGAAGTGGTGTTGTATGTGATGTGTCAGGTGCGTTACGCTGAAGTGGTTTTATATGTGCTGTGTCAGGTGCGTTCTTCCTCTACTCGGGCCTGGCTCTGCTGGGCTTCCTCTTCATCTTCAGCTGCCTGCCCGAGACCAAAGGCCAGCAGCTGGAGGACATAGAGGCCCTGTTTACGGAGCAGCTGTGCACCTGTAGGAACTCTGGCGCCTCCCACAGACACTACATCAGGGTAAACGACGGCAACTATCAGTCTGAAAATGAGGTGTCGGATGAAGACTTAAGACCCTAAGAAGGTGTGGAGACTGGGTGTCAATCTTTCGTTTCCGTTTCCGGAGTTAGGGTTGGGTGAGCCTTGCGAAACTGCCTTCACTTTGATGACCTTTGCTCTGCATGCACTCCAGAGAATCAGCACTTTTGTTCACAGAACTTCAGCTATTTCGATGACCCTTGCTCTTATTGCTTTTCAAACAAGTTTATGCTGTGAAGGTCTATGCTGTTGATCAGTATAGCATATGTTACAAAATAGTGAAATTATTTAGTTCCTTGAATATGTGTTGTGAATTAAAATGGTCACGTTACAAAATTAGCACACCCATGCTAAAGTTGACTAAAAAGAGGAATAAAAGAGATTGGCATGTGATGATGTGGGGCTATTTTAATTCCAAAAGCCAATGGAACTTTATCAGGATGCATAGTATCATGGATCCATGAAATAACTGGCCTTTAAAAACTTTGTAATGCGACTGTAACTTTCAATTCTGGAAAGAGAAAGATACATTGAAAAACTGTAAAGTATATGCCTTAAATATATGGTAGTTTTCTAAGCTACCAGTAAGCAAGAAAAAAAGAGAATGGACAAATAAAATATCTAGTCTCTGGAAAACAGATCTTAACATTCTCTCAGACACTGGGAATGTTTTTTTTTTTCAATTGTGAAAGGGTTATGTTGAGCTCTTCTTGGGCGCTTTTTGTTCACTCATGTTAATTGAGATTTTCCAAGTAAGTATAAGTATACTCTTTTGATCCCGTGAGGGAAATTTAGTCTCTGCACTTATCCCAATCCGTGAATTAGTGAAACACACTCAGCACACAGTGAACACACAGTGAGGTGAAACACACACTAATCCCGACGCAGTGAGCTGCCTGCTACAGCGGCGCTCAGGCAGCAGTGAGGGGCTCAAGGGCACTTCAGCCATTCCTACTGGTCGGGGTTCGAACCGGCAACCCTCCGGTTACAAGTCCGAAGAGCTAACCGGTAGGCCACAAGTGACAAGTTTCAATTAGGCTGATTATGATAATGTCAACAGTGCGCAAAGCAGTCAAGAAGGTAAATGGACGGAGGCTATTTTGAAGAATCTAATGCATTAAATAAAACAAAGTATGTTTCATGAATCAGTTTCTTGAAAGTAGCCTCCAATAACTTTCATGACTGCACACTATTGGCATAATCATAACCAGCTTCATGACTGCACACTATTGGCATAATCATAACCAGCTTCAAGAGATGATTATCTGGAGTGCTCAACATGTATAGGAGCTCCTTCAGGACTGTGGCTGAGAGAATGCCAAGATTATGACATTTGAAAAGCCTAAAATATAAAACATGCTTTAAAAATAGTAGAATAGATAATATAGGAGTAAGGGTGTCCAAACTTTTTACTGGTAGTGTACATATTTGATCTGCTTATGATGAATACTGAGAATACCTCATAAATATCTTGTAACTAAATAACATGTTATTTTGGTGGGATGACAAGATTCTATGGTGATGGAACTGTAAAGTTGTCCAACAGCAGATGTCATTTGTACATTTTGGTAATTCAACAATGATTAATTTCCCAGCCCCAAATGGAGTTAACCCAAATGCACTATGGATCGCTGAAGCGAAATACCGCTGTTTCATACATAACAGTGAGTAATGCAAACGCACATTAATGGACATGGCACAACTACATGAATAATAACAGTAGTTATTGAAGCCTTATTCTGCACTTTACTAATAGTTTTCCCCTTCTTCACACCATCATTTATCTTCAGTTGTCGTAGTGCTACAACAGTTCCCCCTCATGGAATGCATTACTGGGAACAATACAGTGTAAGTGGCTTTCTTGAAGACAGAAGGCCTCTGTTTCTGTTAGTTTTCTTTCTTTGGTTTGTTGATTTTTGAATTTCAATCATTTTTGCCTTTTGCAGAACACATGTTGTTGCTGCTTTTGGAGTAGGCCTACTCTGTGTAATTTAACTGATATGTATTATTTTCTGGATGGCATTTTGTTGTTTTGGAAGCAGTCCTCTTAATACACAGCCACAGGGATCCAATTGTATTGTGCAATGCAGTGTATGTTATAGTTTCTGTCATGTCAAACACTGAAAGGCTATGATCTGCCATTTATCAAAGGGACGGTTTATTTATTTGTCTAGATGAATGATTGCATATTTGGTTTTAGTTGACCATATCATAAAGTCTGTATAGGATTTCTCTCGAAAATGTATAAGATAATAAATAATTATTTCTGTCCATTAAATTTTGATATTGAGACTGTTGCCACTGAAATGTCTACTTTTGTGTGTGAGAGCCAAATTATTCCTTACTAAACTAAAACCAAAGGGGAGGATTTATTGTAATTTCCCTTGTGTCTAGGGGCAGGCATTTACAGACTCCAGGCTGAGGGTAGATGGTTCGAGTAGAACGGAATCTATGAATTCCAATAACGTGTTAGTGGCGATTTTTATATAAATTTGATTTGATATAAATTGTAATAGTCAGAGTAATAAAAATCAATTTGATGTAAAGGAGGATGCCGTGGACCTTGTCTCAGACCTACACGCAATAGCCAGCGCCTAGAGAGGACAATTCGTGTGCATGTTTTACTAAATTGTGGCACGATTTACTAAATTGAGAGCACAATTTAGTAAAATGAGCGCACATTCTCTCGATACACAAACATATCGTGCAATGACACCTCCTGGGCTCCATAGTAATTACATTAATTAAGGTGCTGATTCTGCTAAATTGACTGACCTTTCCCTACTTCATTGTCAACTGGCTGCTAAAGAAAAAAAAGGTATTTTGGAATGGTACAAATTTAGAAACCATGGGGGTGCACTATGACATGTTCCCATGGCCACTTCATTTCTACAGTCAGGCTGGAAAAGAAGATAGTTGGCTCAGTATTGATCATATGCTTGTTTCATTATTTTTACTATTACCTAGCAGTGGTAAAAGTAGTCAATTGTTATTTGTGTCAGATGTAACAGTGCTATGAGACAACCCTGCCACTCATGCAGGGCCCAGTTCCCCGAAAGCTCTTAAGCCTAAGAGCGTCGTAAAGTCCCTCTTACGAACGTCTTAAGATTTGCCGACTGTTTCCCGAAACCATCGTAGCTTAAGAGCGTCGTGAAAACACTCGTAGATCTACGAGTGCTCCAGAGCAGGGTTTTTCAACCTTTTTTGTGCCACGGCACACTTAAAATGTCCCACCCACGGGACACTAACATCCTGTGTGAAGAAAAAATAAACATACCATAGCCTAAAATTTCAAATAATACACAGTGTGATCGGGCTGGCGTTGCGGTGATGGAAACAGGAGACAGTGTCAAAGTCAAAGTCAAAGTCAAAGTCAGCTTTATTGTCAATTTCTTCACATGTTCCAGACATACAAAGAGATCGAAATTACGTTTCTCACTATCCCACGGTGGAGACAAGACATATTTTACCAATTTTAAGTCCACAGACAAACATAACATTCAAGTAAACAAAAAAGTAAGTAAATAAGTAAATAAGAGGGCACATATAATGAAAAAATAAGAGCAGCAAAATTTGGTTGAAATTGTGCATAGACAGTCAATAAAATAAAATACTAGTGCAAAGTCAGGCCAATAAGAGGCTGAGGTAGTTCTGTTTGACCTAAGTAAGAAATAAAGTGGCATAGTGGTGCAAGTTATGTAAGAGCAGCAGAAGTGTTGTGTTTTCAGGACAACAGCAACAAGTTGCAAAGTGTACAAGTGTGCAAGTGGAGTGGTGCAGGCGGCCATTGTGGGTCCAATGTCCAGGATGTTATGTAGCTGAGGGTGGAGGGGGGAGAGGAGGGAGAGAGTTCAGCATCCTAACAGCTTGGTGTATGAAGCTGTTGGTGAGTCTGGTAGTGCGGGAGCGCAGGCTTCTGTACCTCTTCCCAGAGGGCAGTAGATCAAACAGATTGTGAGCGGGGTGACTTGCATCACTCACAATTTTGGTCGCCTTGCGGGTGAGGTGGGTGGTGTAAATGTCCTTCAGGGAGGGGAGTGAAGCACCAATAATCCTTCCAGCTGTGTTCACTATGCGCTGCAGGGCTTTCCTGTTGTATTCAGTGCAGCTTCCGCCCCACACAGCGATACAGCTGGAGAGGATGCTCTCAATGGTGCCTCGGTAGAATGTGGTCATGATGGCTGGTGGAGCACTTGCTCGCCTGAGTTTCCGCAGGAAGTACAGGCGGCGCTGAGCTCTCTTCACCAGTGATGCTGTGTTGGTGGTCCAGGAGAGGTCTTCACTGATGTGCACCCCCAGGAATTTGGTGCTGCTCGCTCTCTCCACCACAGCACCGTCGATGGTCAGTGGCAGGTGTTGGGTGTGACCTCTCCGGAAGTCAACAACAATCTCTTTGGTCTTGCTGACGTTCAGCAGGAGGTTGTTGTCCCTGCACCACGTGGTCAGATGGTCGACCTCCAACCTGTATTGAGTCTCGTCGCCCTTGGTGATGAGACCCACCAGAGTTGTGTCGTCTGATGGTCGACACGTGGTGATGTTTCTCAAAAGTAGCCAGGTTTTTATTTCCACCTTAGCAGCTGCATGCATGAACCAGTATGGAGAAAAATCGGACAAAGAAAAGAAAAACCAAACTCCAAACAATAATCTCAAATCAATCAATGAGCTTCCAAAATATATCCAATCGACTTTGACAACCCTTTTCAATGATGGGGCAAACTGCTGCAAATCACAGAACGAGTGTTAGGTCTATTAGCAGGGGCTATCACTTTCTCACCTCAGACCATTCTACCTCCTTCTGCCTTCAACCATAGTCCGACCAGAGAATTTACCTCTGCCGACTAAACCAATGCACAATCAATCAATCAATTAATTAACAAAATTTATCTTCTCCATATAAATATCCATTAATACATTCCATACCATAAAACTCACAGTTTCATAACAAGGGAATCTTATTGTATCATTTCATAACCTTAAACACATCATAAATAACCAGAACGTCCCAAACACCCCTCTTGTCCTGCACACTTGACCTCTGCTTGTTCCGTACGTCACACTCCACGACCTTATAATGTTTCTTGCGACTTTCCGTCGGGTCTTTTCTCCGTCCCCAGACCAGGAAGCGCTATTGTCCGACACAATGAAAAGTTTACTAAATGTCCGTGTTCCCTCAACCTTCAGTTGGCCACCCTGAAAGTAAGGCTTATTGTCCTGTATGCGTTTGTGGTTTGCAGTTGCTGCAACCATGCTGGATGCCGTTCGTGTTCGTGTGTGCAAATAAAGTGTGTTTGTAAATCACGTTGTCCGATCTTTGTATTTAGCTCCCGTATGAAATAAACTGTAGCCGTAACGGGCAACCGCACCGTTACACACAGATATGACCTTATTATGGCTTCTATGCAAGACCTGCTCAATAAAACAAGCACCCTCTGTTTCATTTGTAGGTGACTATATCTAATTTGAATGTTGTTATGAACTGGATATGTGATGATTCTGTGAATGCTGGATATGGGGCCCCCGTTGTACAATGCCTGCATACCACAAATAGTGCAAACATACAATCAATGAGAGCATGTGGTTATAAATTATTTGATGCAACAGTTGCTTTTCTGGACCAGTGAGTGACATTTGGGTAATTTTCTGGGGCACACCTCTCACGGCACACTAGTGTGCCCCGGCACAGTGGTTGAAAAACACTGCTCCAGTGTAGAGGTCTGCGCGGGACTGATTCTTCAGTCCCGCTCCCGCAATATTCTGTCCCGCTCCCGCCCGCTCCCGCAGTAATGTGTCATTTTTAGTCCCGCTCCCGCCCGCATCTGTAACATGATGTCCCGCTCCCGCCCGCTAAAGCCCGCATGCAGGAGGGATAGCCTATTCAGTTTTTCTTTCTGTCTCACGAAAGGAGCACAAACACCTGAGAAAGACTCCAGATGTCAGTTTCTTGGTTCTGAATGTAGGCCTAGGCTAACAACTGAAGGCCTAGTCTGGTGCCCTCTTCCTCTGTCATGCTTTCGATTTTTGAGTTTTGACAATGAGCAGCAGGAACAAATTGAACCCACGTAAACGGCAATATAGGCTATAGGCCTGCTATCCGTCAGTTTTTTAATGCTGCCTTACAGAACATCCAGCTGATCTATAGTTATGAACAGTACTTTAATCATTTCCATATTTAATTTTACGCACATATTTAATTTGCGGGAGTGCAGTGAATCATCGGTTTGTCCCGCACCCGCGAACGCACCTTTCTCATCCCGCCCGCTCCCGCAAAGAGCTTTCAAAAGTTGTCCCGCGCCGCACTCTTTTGCGTCGGGACCGCGGGTCTACCGCGGGAGTGCAGACCTCTACTCCAGTGTACTCGTTACCGGCTAAGAGCGTCTTAACAGTAGGCCTACTTCTCACTGAGGTCACCAACAGGACATACAGAGGAATTACAACTTAGAATACATAATCCAATTTACGTTCCCATTCTTTATTGTGTTTACCTGTGATTAATCAGATTTTAGCGTGCAAAATAGCATAGCCTACATTTAATGGTCATAATAATGTGATGACAAGCGGACAAAAATGCAATCAAAGAGACGTTGCCAAAATAGTTTGACATTATCTTTGCTAAGTGAAGGCTATATTTTATTAGGCCTTTGAGGTGAAAAGCGGAGAAACCAACATGTGGTTTAGTCTGTACTGCATTAAAATCTAAGCCTACACATTTCCTCACTTTCTTACTAGACTTCTTTATTATCTTCAAACGTGTTCTTAAGTGACACTGCGAAAAATTATGGCATGGCGCAACAATCTAATCTTAAAATAATTACAATTATTTATGTCTCTGTGTGGTATATAACCTATACTTGGGATGCATACATGCAGATGTCAAAGTGTTTCTATTTTCGTATTGATGTGAATTAATGTGTAGATCCGAAGTTTAAATGGTAGGCCATGCAGTCACCTGACATCACCGTCAAATCGCGTCAAATTAGAGGATATTTCAGAACTATTAACGTGGACAGCTCCCCTTAAGAGCGTCTTAAGAGAAGTGCACGCGCGTTCACGCTACGAGCATGTTCGGGAAACAGTCGGAAAAAACAAACGAACGATCGTAAGATGAATCGTAGAAAACCCTCTTAAGAGCGTGTCTCCGTCGTTATCGGGAAACTGGGCCCAGACCAATTTTGGACCGATGTGCGTTTGGACGCCAGGGCCCACTTCCCCGATAACGACGGAGACACGCTCTTAAGAGGGTTTTCTACGATTCATCTTACGATCGTTCGTTTAGTTTTTCCGACTGTTTCCCGAACATGCTCGTAGCGTGAACGCGCGTGCACTGCTCTTAAGATGCTCTTAAGGGGAGCTGTCCACGTTAATAGTTCTGAAATATCCTCTGATTTGACGGTGATGTCAGGTGACTGCACGTCACAGCTATAGGCCTACCATTTAAACTTCGGATCTACACATTAATTCACATCAATACGAAAATAGAAACACTTTGACATCTGCATGTAAGCATCCCAAGTAGGTTATATACCACACAGAGACATAAATAATTGTAATTATTTTAAGATTAGATTGTTGCACCATGCAATAATTTTTCGCGGTGCCACTTAAGAACACGTTTGAAGATAAGAAAGAAGTCGAGTAAGAAGAGTGGAAATGTAGGCTTTGATTTTGATGCAGTAGGCTACAGACTAAACCACATGTTGCTTTCTCTGCTCTTTACCTCATAGGCCTAATAAAATATTCACTTAGCAAAGATAATGTCAAACTATTCTGGCAACGTCTCGTTTCATAACTTGATTGCATTTTTGTCCGCTTTTCATCACATTATTATGACCATTAAATGTAGGCTATTTTGCACGCTAAAATCTGATTCATCACAGGTAAACACAATAAAGAATGGGAACCTAAATTGGATTATGTATTCTAAGTTGTAATTCCTCTGTATGTCCTGTTGGTGACATCAGTGAGAAGTACTGTTAAGACGCTCTTAGCCGGTAACGAGTACTCTGGAGCACTCGTAGATCTACGAGTGTTTTCACGATGCTCTTAAGCTACGATGGTTTCGGGAAACAGTCGGCAAATCTTAAGACGTTCGTAAGAGGGACTTTACGACGCTCTTAGGCTTAAGATGCTTTCGGGGAAGTGGGCCCAGGGCCCAGTTTCCCGAAAGCATCTAAGCCTAAGAGCGTCGTAAAGTCCCTCTTACGAACGTCTTAAGATTTGCCGACTGCTTCCCGAAATCATCATAGCTTAAAGGGACACCAGGCAACGTTTTCGTGTTAATTACTCATCTTCGTATGTCGGTATATGGTTAAATGACTCATTACAGGGCGAATGAAAACTCTCTCGCCCGCCCCTATGCCTGTAGGAAGAATATCCCGCTTGCAAGTTCAGTGTATCGTACCCGGCGACCGAAGCAGTTTCAGTTTCCATCCTGCATCCACAGCACAGAGGGAGGCTAACAAAACGCTAGCGATTGTTGCAAACGTGTGTATTTAATGGCAGAGCCGGCGAAGAAGCAGCGAAAACCCTTGACGATGCAAAGAAAAGGAAAAGAGCTTCAGACCGAGCGAGGGGGAGTTTCGTAGAGAAAAAACTTCAGGCTTGCCTGGTGTCCCTTTAAATAATTACAATTATTTAGGTATGTGTGTGGTAACCTAGCCTACTTGAGATGCTTACATGCAGATGTTAATGTTTCTATTTTCGTATTGATGTGAATTAATGTGTAGATCCGAAGTTTAAATGGTAGGCCTATAGCTGTGACGTGCAGTCACCTGTCATCACCATCAAATTAGAGGATATTTCAGAACTATTAACGTGGACAGCTCCTCTTAAGAGCAGTGCATGCGCGTTCACGCTACGAGCATGTTCGGGAAACAGTCGGAAAAACCAAACGAACGATCGTAAGATGAATCGGAGAAAACCCTCTTAAGAGCGTGTCTCCGTCGTTATCGGGAAACTGGGCCCAGTTCCGTCCCAGTGTTTGCTATCTGGGCCGTGACGTTCGAATGGAACGTCACGGCCCAGAACGCCCTGTCTTCTCTGCTCTGTGGCGTCAGCATTCACTGGAATTAGCCGTCACAATCAAACAACATTTATGTGACCCTGCCTACAGCAAAAGTTCAAAATAGCGTTTGATAAGAGCAGGCACATTTCTAACACATTTTGCTCAGCAAACTTTTCGAATATGATACAAATTCTGGTAACATCAGGTAGGCCAATCTATTTCTATCAATTATGTATATTTCATTTTTACTTTCTGTAACTTCTCGAAATGTAGCTTTAAACGTTGAAATTTGAACATCTATTAGGATGTCTAAAAGAAAAAGACAATCTTAATTGATTTTTAAAAAGTTTCTTATAGTTTATTTGTCCCAAGTATCTCTTTAGATCACATTTTGCTTTTCTTATACATTGGGAAAACTAAAATCATTTCATGAGTATTTGAAACATCTTACTCTAGGCTATATAACTATAATGCATTAGCAAACACATTGCTCTGACTGTCTTTATATAGCCTAATATAGTTTAGTGTTGTATTCTGAGATATTGAGTTCCAACCTTCTCCCATACTTCCATATATCCAAAAGGACTATAGCTAGCATCAGTCCTGAGACCATGGATTGCCATGTCACTGGTAGATCTGCATATCCTGACAACTGGAGATCAGTTGTTGGACAACGCAGTCCAGGCCAGTGGCATCAGGGCGACTGTGGATCTCCTCAGTACTACAAGGTAAGCAAATGCTCCTATATGGGCACGGACATTGTCAGAAGACACATGGGTCCCTCTGGAATATTTGGCATCACACATATGTTGGTGGTCTACTGCGGGTGGAGCAGCTGCATCTGCTTACATTATCAAGATCACTCACTGTACTGTATTGTACTAGGTGGACCCCAAAGATTGCAGGGGCTTTCTGGGAGTTCAGGACGAGTAAGTCAGATATACCATCACACCATGATTTAAACTATACACATTCATAGACATCCACTCTAATTATTTTAAAAGATACGACCACATTTGTTAACATTTGCACATTATTACTTTTGTTGACAAAAATGGCTTTTTTATTCATATTTTGTTATTTAACGACAGCAATGACCCTCCTAAAAGTGAGGTCATGGCCTTCTTAAAAGGGAAGGCCTTGGAGTGCCTCCGTGACCTCAGTGTGGAGGACCGCTGCTCAGCATACCTCTGTTGGCAGCTCACAGCTCTGCTCTGCCAAATGAATGGAGTGAGTTTCAGAGAACATGATACAAATGCCAGAAACATATAATTACTTGTGTTGTAAGGCTGCGTGTAGGCCTACATATCCATATTGGAGCTCCAGTGGAATTTTAATTTCATGACGAGAATTCTCCTAACCGTCCATGTGCTGTTGAAACGGCGTAAATAGGCAACCCACCAGGCCAGCACTAACCTCCGAGCGTGGTAAACAAAATCGGATATTTCAGGCAGTAAATGCTCCCGTTAAGAACCAAAACAGATTTTGTTCAAATCTACACACCTATGGCTACTGCACAATGGAAGGTTCATTTAGGAAGAAAATGAAGGCAGTGGGGAGTTACTTTCAGTTTCCGTTTTGATGTCCCATGGGTCTGCTTTAAGCTGCCTGTCCATAACTTGGCCTACGTTGTCCCAAATTGTCTCATTCTTTTTCCGATGGGCTGCATGTGGTGAGCTTATACAACAAGGCTATGGGTCAATTTACACTGAACTTACACTTTAACTGTTACCATGTTATTGGTCGCCTTAGTTAAAAATGCGTCAGCCAGCCAAATGTAATGTAATGTAAAAGTCAAAGTTACACACCTGCAGATAATAATAAGGTGCACACTTTTTGACCAGTCAGTTGAGAATATGTAGGCCTACATTAGCCTTTGATTTTCTTGGAGTAGGGGGATTCTTAGCCTGAATTTACGTACGTCAGGGTAGGGATTCCTTGTTAGTTTACGCAAACCAGGCCAAAAAGGCTGATTCTATATGATCTGCACAAAAGATAAACGTTACTTTTGTTGTTGCTACAGTAGAGGTGGTGGTTGCTATGCTGGTTTCTATGGCAATCATGTTGGTTGCTATGGTGATTGCTAGGTTGACATAATGCGAGTGGTTGCTACGGTATTGCTATGGTAGTTGAGATAGTTGGTTGCTAGGGTGTTGTTAGGGTAATCATAGTGGTTACTATGCTAGTAGTTGCTATGCTGTTTGCTAGGATAATCATGTTGGTTGCTATAGTGGTTGCTAAGTTGACATAATGCTAGTGGTTGCTAGGGTGTTGCTAGGATAATTAAGATGGTTGCTAGGGTGTTGCTAGAATAATCATAGTGGTTACTATGCTATAAAATATAAGTGACTTGACTTGACTTGATATAAAGTGGTTGATCTGCTGGTTGCTAGGGCAACCAATGCTATGGCGTTTGCTAGGTTGATATAATGTTAGTGGTTGCTAGGGTGTTGTTATGGTAATTGAGATGGTTGCTAGAGTGTTGTTAGGGTAATCAGAGTGGTTACTATGCTATATAAAATGGTTGCTATGCTGTTTGTTAAAGTAATCATGTTGGTTGCTCTGGTGATTGCTAGGTTTACATTACGTTAGTGGTTGCTACGGTGCAACTAAGGTAATTAAATGGTTGCTAGGGTGTTGCTAGAGTAATCATAGTGGTTACTATTCTATATAAATGTGCTATAAATAAAAGTTACTTGACCTGACTTGATATAAAGTGGTTGCTCTGCAATTTGCTAGGGTAATCATTGTGGTGCTATAGTGGTTTCTACTGTAGGTTTACATTATGTTAGTGGTTGCTGAAATGTTGCTAGGATAATTGAGATGGTTGTTATTTAGGGTAATGATTATGTTTCTGATTATGTGTTTGTTAGGTTGGTTGACATTAGGCTATCTTATGGCTGTGGTTGGTTGGGTTTATTTTTCTTCTTTCAATATTTCTTGTTTTGTTTCAGGCATTTTCAGGACACTGGGGCACATGCAACTTTCTGGGCATGTAGCACCACTAGGCTGATACTGAAAATAAGCTCGGCTTCTCGCGCACACACTCTCTCACACATTCACACTCTGAAATATATACTGTAAGGAAAACGTATTGCGTACAGTAGGCTACATAATGCATAATAGCCTTGTAATAGCTTTTGAAAAAATATACTTCAGAGTGCAGTCTTCAAAAGCTTCAGACACACACAGATGCACAGACCCCTTTCTGTCAAGTTGCATGTCACAACAGCTTTTCACTACATTTTCAACTTCCCTCTAATCGCTCATTCAGAATATTCTTCCTAGTGAAGAACCACATATTGTATCCTTGATGCTTTTCTACCCAAAATAGAGAAATGCATAGTAATGAATAGAAAGGTGCATTAGGTTGTATACTGTAGATGAACATGCACATCTCCTATATACTGAAGATACGTAGCTTACATATTCATTTGTTTTCTACAGAATGTTACAGGCAATGATATAGCTGAGCTCCTGCTCTGTAAGGAAACAGCAAAAATAAGACAGGAGGAGGAATCTACAGTCTACGATCTGGTAGATATAGATGGCAAGGCAAAGCGTAGGGCTAAGGGGACCCTTAGTGTAAAAGCTGTAGATGTCAGCAAACCTGGCGACTGGAGCGCCGCATCACAGCGCTTCAGGCAGTTGCTCTGTGCAGGCAGGGCAAAGGTAATGGTAATGTGTTGTTTACTGTCATTATATTAAGGCTGCAGTGCATGTTAGTTGTCAATGTAAAGGTGAAAAATGTGTTATCTGGAATTCCAGGAGGCACTGGAATACGCTGTCCAGAAGGCGTTGTGGGGCCATGCCTTTCGACTGGCAAGCAGGATGGGCACCACAGAACTGCAAAGAGTTGTGGCAAGGTGAGAAAAAGTACCCCAAATGATCTACTATTTCTTTATCATTATCTATTCATCCTTTTATGTATTAAACTATTATTTTATACATTGTAGTACTACATTACTACTATATCATTATTCTTATGTTTTTATGTTTACATGTTTTACACTTCTATTTCATGTATGTAAACATGTGCACAACTGTGATGTACCCTTTCCCTGTAATCCTGACACCATTAATAAGGGAGGTTGCCACAATGTGTTACCCCAGGATTAAATAATGAATTTAATTCATTGAAAATGTCTTGTAAAATAAGCCAATTTACGTAAAGACACTCCATGAGACTGTACCATTAAAATAATTACACACAAATCTAAACTACACTAATCTAATATTGATTAGATTAAGGGAACAGAATTACACAAGGAGGGCCCAGATATCCCAGGAGAGGATGTGATATATACAGAGACAAAGAGGGAAATGGGGGAGGCAGTACTGAGGCAGGGGTCAGGCCATGCTGAACAGATTATTCTTTTTTTTCCCCATGACATATCCGGGGCTCCGTAGAATAGTGTTGTACATGGGTGATTTAACACTTTTTTTTCTTCATAACTATACAGACCTGTAAATCATGTCATATTGTCAACTCTTAGATTTGCTGATTCTATGGAGGAGGGTGATCCCCTGAGGACTCTATATCAGATAGAGTCTGGAAGAATACCAGACGTTGCCACGGTATGCATTCCCTAGTTGTGCTGGTTCTGTATTTGTGGTGTGAGAAACATATTTTGACCTTTACACAATGTCAAATGGTTCCTCTTCCAGCGTTGTGGTGAAAACTGGTACACTCATCTGGCCTCTGTTTTGACTGCGGTGTGTCCGAAAGATCTACGGATCACAACAGCAAAAATGATGGGAGAAAGCTTGAGTAAATATGAACAATTACTATTGCTTTCCTTTCTTAATGCAATTTCTTAAAGACATTCTACTACATTCTACCATCACACACATTAATGACTAACCTTGAGCCACTTCTGTCATCAGGATCGAGGGGCATGATGGAAGCATCCCATTTTTGTTTTGTGGCTGCTCAGATCCAGCTGGGCACACTATATTTAGTGCCATTAAAAGTTGAAATTGACCCTGACCAAAGGTGAGAGGTGGAGTGATGGTATGCATGCATTTGGTGATATCCAGGCAAATGTATCAATGTATTTACCGGTACAGCATGTCTTTCCTTCTACCCCACAGAACTCCTCTTGTTCTGGAAGCAACGAAGGTTCCACTAGCTTTCAAGGTTTGACTTCTTAATTACCGTCCTTATAAATTGATTAAATGTGCTCTTGCATTTCTGTCTCTGAAATATATAAGCCTCGTTTCCATTGGATTGCAAATTAAATTTAGAAAGTGGAAAAATTACAGGCAACCTACGTTGGCCCTCTCAGCCATTGTGTCTCTATTACAAAAAGGGATCGTAGCGGGATTTGCCAGACTCCGGAGGTGACGTGCTCACCACACAAGCTTATTATCAGTCTACTTTTCATACATTCTTGTCCTTGTTCTTGTCATACTTTCTTCTCTTGTCTTATTTTCTATCTTCTGCTAGTCATCACTCTT
The DNA here is from genome assembly GCF_046254945.1 of Alosa pseudoharengus. Taxonomy (NCBI): domain Eukaryota; kingdom Metazoa; phylum Chordata; class Actinopteri; order Clupeiformes; family Clupeidae; genus Alosa; species Alosa pseudoharengus. Next base: position 14,161,795 of record NW_027468565.1, read on the forward strand.
CTTCGACTTGCTTTTAAAAATGGCGCTGTTGTTGTAGCACGAGGGTCGACTTTTATTTATGTGACATCCCGCCTTTAGTCATATCAAATCAGCATCGAGGATTTATTCGCGATCGAAAAATAGGCTACCTTTCACTGGGTAGATATTCTTTTGGCCCTGAAAAAGCCTAGAAATAAGCCCTTAGGGGCAGGGTCTGTGAAGGGAGACACACCCAGACAGGTAAATTTACCGGGTAAATTTGTTGATGGGTTGAGGCTATTTTAACTCTCATTCCAACAAATTCAACATATCATACCCCTTGTCAGCAGGAGGTGACGGCGGCAAAAGCCGAAGATCCTCCTCTCGCTGACAATGAGGCTTCAGTGCCCATCTCTGCAGGGCCAGCACAAGTGCCCATCCCAGCACCAATGACCATTACCGTCCCATTGGGAAAAGTGAAGCAGTCACATGCTGACCACTATCATCTGAATAGTGAGTGTGTTTGTTTATCTCATAACGGTGTTTCTGAAAACCATTGCCTTGGAAATAGACTCCAAGTAGCTAATCAGTCTGGAGCTGACATGTCCCATAATATATCTTCGAATCAGCTGTAGGTTCAATTAGATGTAGTTTACCATACTATGGCAAATGCATTGATGGATGTATCTCGATTCACATTTACAGATGAGACTGGACAGTGCATAAAAACGACTCTGTCTGCTCAGGTATCACATAACTGTTCAATTCAAAAGTAAAATCAATTCAAAAGTAAACAAAATAAATTTCTTTTTAAATCATTCAAATTCAAACATCTTCAATATGTCACACCTGTCTCCTCTCAATAGGAGGTGATGGCTGTCTCTCCTGCTCCTGATGTGGAGGCTGCCCAGTCACAGCCTCTGATAGAGCAGAAGCTTCTGGAACCAGCTGCTGATAGTGTCACAGGCACTCAATCACTCAGAGGAGCGAACACTGTGGATCCTGGCAAGATGGACGCAGTGAGTCCTCAAGTGAAGACTGCTTGCACCAAGAATGACGCACCATCCTTTAAGGTTTGGATGAAGATCCTGCATAAAACACACAAATGTTATGTCTTATTCATAATGAGATTGCATTACTTTTGCTGGAAAAAGCTCACAGATTTTACAAGTTGAATTTAATTAAACATCATCAGAAATAAGTAACTACGGTACAATAGGATGATGCAAGAACGACACAATGTTGTGCAATCAGTTTCATTTTTGCTCCAATAACTGCATTCAGAAGGAAAACTTACCTTTTCTTAAGGGTTATCTTGAACTCACTGTCACAAATGTAACCATTACAAGCTATTTTAACTCCAACAAATTCAACATATCATACCCCTTGTCAGCAGGAGGTGACAGCGGCAACAGCCGAAGATCCTCCTCTCGCTGACATGGAGGCTTCAGTGCCCATCTCTGCAGGGCCAGAACAAGTGCCCATCCCAGCACCAATGACCATTACCGTCCCATTGGGAAAAGTGAAGCAGTCATATGCCGACCACTATCATCTGAATAGTGAGTGTGTTTGTTTATCTCATAACGGTGTTTCTGAAAACCATTGCCTTGGAAATAGACTCCATGTAGATGGTCAGTCTGGAGCTGACATGTCCCATAATATCTCTTAGAATCAGCTGTAGGTTCAATTAGATGTAGTTTACCATACTATGGCAAATGCATTGATGGATGTATCTCGATTCACATTTACAGATGAGACTGGACAGTGCATAAAAACGACTCTGTCTGCTCAGGTAATCACATAATTGTTCAATTCAAAAGTAAAAAATATATATATTTCTGTTTTAAATCATTTAAATTCAAACATCTTCCATATGTCACACCTGTCTCCTCTCAATAGGAGGTGAAGGCTGTCTCTCCTGCTCCTGATGTGGAGGCTGCCCAGTCACAGCCTCTGATAGAGCAGAAGCTTCTGGAACCAGCTGCCGATCGTGTGACTGGCACTCCATCACTCAGAGGAGTGAACACTGTGGATCCTGGCAAGATGGAGGTAGTGAGTCCTCCAGTAACAGCTGCTTCCACCAAGGATGATGCACCATCCTTTAAGGTTTGGATGAAGATCCTGCATAAAACACACAAATGTTATGTCTTATTCATAATGAGATTACATTACTTTTGATGGAAAAAGCTCACAGATTTTACAAGTTGACTTTAAATAAATATCATCTGAAATAAGTAACTACGGTACAATAGGATAATGTAAGGATGACACAATGTTGTAGGAAAACGTACATTTTGTTAAGGGTTATCTTGAACTTCCTGTCACAAATGTAACCATTACAAGCTATTTTAACTCCAACAAATTCAACATATCATAATCCTTGTCAGCAGGAGGTGACGGCGGCAAAAGCCGAAGATCCTCCTCTCGCTGACATGGAGGCTTCAGTGCCCATCTCTGCAGGGCCAGCACAAGTGCCCATCCCAGCACCAATGACCATTACCGTCCCATTGGGAAAAGTGAAGCAGTCACATGCTGACCACTATCATCTGAATAGTGAGTGTGTTTGTTTATCTCATAACGGTGTTTCTGAAAACCATTGCCTTGGAAATAGACTCCATGTAGCTGATCAGTCTGGAGCTGACATGTCCCATAATATCTCTAATCAGTAGGTTATGGGATGTTTAGAATGTTTACTGGTTTATAGCAGACATATGAACGCAGCTCTGGTCCTCCTTTCTCCAACAGGGCCCAGGGGGAGGTATGAGGATGTATTTGCAACATCAGAGCTGACTGTGCCAGTCGCCCCACCTAACATGCTGGACCTCATAGCACCAATGGCCATTCCTGACCTCATAGAACATCAAGGTTAGTCACACAAAAGCACACTGTGCAGACATCCATTAGTGTCCATGGCATCTGTGAGAAGAAGTCATTTGAAAACAAAAAGGATGGCTGACAAATTTACATGTAGTTTACCATACTATGGCAAATGCATTGATGGATGTATCTCGATTCACATTTACAGATGAGACTGGACAGTGCATAAAAACGACTACTCTGTCTGCTCAGGTATCACATAACTGTTCAATTCAAAAGTTTAAAAAAATATATGTTTCTGTTTTAAATCATTCAAATTAAAACATCTTCCATATGTCACACCTGTCTCCTCTCAATAGGAGGTGAAGGCTGTCTCTCCTGCTCCTGATGTGGAGGTTGCCCAATCACAGCCTCTGATAGAGCAGAAGCTTCTGGAACCAGCTGCCGATAGTGTCACTGTCACTCCATCACTCAGAGGAGTGAACACTGTGGATCCTGGCAAGATGGAGGCAGTGAGTCCTCCAGTAACAGCTGCTTCCACCAAGGATGATGCACCATCCTTTAAGGTTTGGATGAAGATCCTGCATAAAACACACAAATGTTATGTCTTATTCATAATGAGATTACATTACTTTTGATGGAAAAAGTTCACAGATTTTACAAGTTGACTTTAAATAAATATCATCTGAAATAAGTAACTACGGTACAATAGGATGATGTAAGGACGACACAATGTTGTAGGAAAACGTACATTTTGTTTAGGGTTATCTTGAACTTCCTGTCACAAATGTAACCATTACAAGCTATTTTAACTCCAACAAATTCAACATATCATAATCCTTGTCAGCAGGAGGTGACGGTGGCAACCGGTGAAGTTCCTCCTCTCGCTGACAATGAGGCTTCAGTGCCCATCTCTGCAGGGCCAGCACAAGTGCCCATCCCAGCACCAATGACCATTACCGTCCCATTGGGAAAAGTGAAGCAGTCATATGCTGACCACTATCATCTGAATTGTGAGTGTGTTTGTTTATCTCATAACGGTGTTTCTGAAAACCATTGCCTTGGAAATAGACTCCATGTAGCTGATCAGTCTGGAGCTGACATGTCCCATAATATCTCTAATCAGTAGGTTATGGGATGTTTAGAATGTTTACTGGTTTATAGCAGACATATGAACGCAGCTCTGGTCCTCCTTTCTCCAACAGGGCCCAGGGGGAGGTATGAGGATGTATTTGCAACATCAGAGCTGACTGTGCCAGTCGCCCCACCTAACATGCTGGACCTCATAGCACCAATGGCCATTCCTGACCTCATAGAACATCAAGGTTAGTCACACAAAAGCACACTGTGCAGACATCCATTAGTGTCCATGGCATCTGTGAGAAGAAGTCATTTGAAAACAAAAAGGATGGCTGACAAATTTACATGTAGTTTACCATACTATGGCAAATGCATTGATGGATGTATCTCGATTCACATTTACAGATGAGACTGGACAGTGCATAAAAACGACTCTGTCTGCTCAGGTATCACATAACTGTTCAATTCAAAAGTTTAAAAAAATATATGTTTCTGTTTTAAATCATTCAAATTAAAACATCTTCAATATGTCACACCTGTCTCCTCTCAATAGGAGGTGATGGCTGTCTCTCCTGCTCCTGATGTGGAGGCTGCCCAATCACAGCCTCTGATAGAGCAGAAGCTTCTGGAACCAGCTGCCGATCGTGTGACCGGCACTCCATCACTCAGAGGAGTGAACACTGTGGATCCTGGCAAGATGGACGCAGTGAGTCCTCCAGTAACAGCTGCCTCCACTAAGGATGATGCACCATCCTTTAAGGTTTGGATGAAGATCCTGCATAAAACACACAAATGTTATGTCTTATTCATAATGAGATTACATTACTTTTGATGGAAAAAGCTCACAGATTTTACAAGTTGAATTTAATTAAACATCATCAGAAATAAGTAACTGCGGTACAATAGGATGATGTAAGGACGACACAATGTTGTGCAATCAGTTTCATTTTTGATCCAATCACTGCATTCAGAAGGAAAACATACCTTTTCTTAAGGGTTATCTTGGACTCCCTGTCACAAATGTAACCATTACAAGCTATTTTAACTCCAACAAATTCAACATATCATACCCCTTGTCAGCAGGAGGAGACAGCGGCAACTGCTGAAGTTCATCCTCTCGCTGACATGAAGGCTTCAGTGCCCATCTCTGCAGGGCCAGCACAAGTGCCCATCCCAGCACCAATGACCATTACCGTCCCATTGGGAAAAGTGAAGCAGTCATATGCTGACCACTATCATCTGAACAGTGAGTGTGTTTGTTTATCTCATAACAGTGTTTCTGAAAACCATTGCCTTGGAAATAGACTCCAAGTAGCTAATCAGTCTGGAGCTGACATGTCCCATAATATCTCTTAGAATCAGCTGTAGGTTCAATTAGATGTAGTTTACCATACTATGGCAAATGCATTGATGGATGTATCTTGATTCACATTTACAGATAAGACTGGACAGTGCATAAAAACGACTCTGTCTGCTCAGGTAATCACATAATTGTTCAATTCAAAAGTAAAAAAAAATATATTTCTGTTTTAAATCATTCAAAATCAAACATCTTCCATATGTCACACCTGTCTCCTCTCAATAGGAAGTGAAGGCTGTCTCTCCTGCTCCTGATGTGGAGGCTGCCCAGTCACAGCCTCTGATAGAGCAGAAGCTTCTGGAACCAGCTGCCGATCGTGTGACTGGCACTCCATCACTCAGAGGAGTGAACACTGTGGATCCTGGCAAGATGGAGGCAGTGAGTCCTCCAGTAACAGCTGCCTCCACTAAGGATGATGCACCATCCTTTAAGGTTTGGATGAAGATCCTGCATAAAACACACAAATGTTATGTCTTATTCATAATGAGATTACATTACTTTTGATGGAAAAAGTTCACAGATTTTACAAGTTGACTTTAAATAAATATCATCTGAAATAAGTAACTACGGTACAATAGGATGATGTAAGGACGACACAATGTTGTAGGAAAACGTACATTTTGTTTAGGGTTATCTTGAACTTCCTGTCACAAATGTAACCATTACAAGCTATTTTAACTCCAACAAATTCAACATATCATAATCCTTGTCAGCAGGAGGTGACGGTGGCAACAGCTGAAGTTCCTCCTCTCGCTGACAATGAGGCTTCAGGGCCCATCTCTGCAGGGCCAGCACAAGTGCCCATCCCAGCACCAATGACCATTACCATCCCATTGGGAAAAGTGAAGCAGTCATATGCTGACCACTATCATCTGAATTGTGAGTGTGTTTGTTTATCTCATAACGGTGTTTCTGAAAACCATTGCCTTGGAAATAGACTCCAAGTAGCTAATCAGTCTGGAGCTGACATGTCCCATAATATCTCTTAGAATCAGCTGTAGGTTCTTATGGGATGTTTAGAATGTTTACTGGTTTATAGCAGACATATGAACGCAGCTCTGGTCCTCCTTTCTCCAACAGGGCCCAGGGGGAGGTATGAGGATGTATTTGCAACATCAGAGCTGACTGTGCCAGTCGCCCCACCTAACATGCTGGACCTCATAGCACCAATGGCCATTCCTGACCTCATAGAACATCAAGGTTAGTCACACAAAAGCACACTGTGCAGACATCCATTAGTGTCCATGGCATCTGTGAGAAGAAGTCATTTGAAAACAAAAAGGATGGCTGACAAATTTACATGTAGTTTACCATACTATGGCAAATGCATTGATGGATGTATCTCGATTCACATTTACAGATGAGACTGGACAGTGCATAAAAACGACTCTGTCTGCTCAGGTATCACATAACTGTTCAATTCAAAAGTTTAAAAAAATATATGTTTCTGTTTTAAATCATTCAAATTAAAACATCTTCAATATGTCACACCTGTCTCCTCTCAATAGGAGGTGATGGCTGTCTCTCCTGCTCCTGATGTGGAGGCTGCCCAATCACAGCCTCTGATAGAGCAGAAGCTTCTGGAACCAGCTGCCGATCGTGTGACTGGCACTCCATCACTCAGAGGAGTGAACACTGTGGATCCTGGCAAGATGGACGCAGTGAGTCCTCCAGTAACAGCTGCCTCCACTAAGGATGATGCACCATCCTTTAAGGTTTGGATGAAGATCCTGCATAAAACACACAAATGTTATGTCTTATTCATAATGAGATTACATTACTTTTGATGGAAAAAGCTCACAGATTTTACAAGTTGAATTTAATTAAACATCATCAGAAATAAGTAACTGCGGTACAATAGGATGATGTAAGGACGACACAATGTTGTGCAATCAGTTTCATTTTTGATCCAATCACTGCATTCAGAAGGAAAACATACCTTTTCTTAAGGGTTATCTTGGACTCCCTGTCACAAATGTAACCATTACAAGCTATTTTAACTCCAACAAATTCAACATATCATACCCCTTGTCAGCAGGAGGAGACAGCGGCAACTGCTGAAGTTCATCCTCTCGCTGACATGAAGGCTTCAGTGCCCATCTCTGCAGGGCCAGCACAAGTGCCCATCCCAGCACCAATGACCATTACCGTCCCATTGGGAAAAGTGAAGCAGTCATATGCTGACCACTATCATCTGAACAGTGAGTGTGTTTGTTTATCTCATAACAGTGTTTCTGAAAACCATTGCCTTGGAAATAGACTCCAAGTAGCTAATCAGTCTGGAGCTGACATGTCCCATAATATCTCTTAGAATCAGCTGTAGGTTCAATTAGATGTAGTTTACCATACTATGGCAAATGCATTGATGGATGTATCTTGATTCACATTTACAGATAAGACTGGACAGTGCATAAAAACGACTCTGTCTGCTCAGGTAATCACATAATTGTTCAATTCAAAAGTTAAAAAATATATATTTCTGTTTTAAATCATTCAAAATCAAACATCTTCCATATGTCACACCTGTCTCCTCTCAATAGGAAGTGAAGGCTGTCTCTCCTGCTCCTGATGTCGAGGCTGCCCAATCACAGCCTCTGATAGAGCAAAAGCTTCTGGAACCAGCTGCCGATAGTGTCACTGGCACTCCATCACTCAGAGGAGTGAACACTGTGGATCCTGGCAAGATGGACGCAGTGAGTCCTCAAGTAACAGCTGCCTCCACTAAGGATGATGCACCATCCTTTAAGGTTTGGATGAAGATCCTGCATAAAACAAACAAATGTTATGTCTTATTCATAACGAGATTACATTCCTTTTGCTGGAAAAATCTCACAGATTTTAGAAGTTGACTTTAAATAAATATCATCTGAAATAAGTAACTACGGTACAATAGGATAATGTAAGGACGACACAATGTTGTAGGAAAACGTACCTTTTCTTAAGGGTTATCTTGAACTCACTGTCACAAATGTAACCATTACAAGCTATTTTAACTCCAACAAATTCAACATATCATACCCCTTGTCAGCAGGAGGAGACAGCGGCAACTGCTGAAGTTCATCCTCTCGCTGACATGAAGGCTTCAGTGCCCATCTCTGCAGGGCCAGCACAAGTGCCCATCCCAGCACCAATGACCATTACCATCCCATTGGGAAAAGTGAAGCAGTCACATGCTGACCACTATCATCTGAATAGTGAGTGTGTTTGTTTATCTCATAACGGTGTTTCTGAAAACCATTGCCTTGGAAATAGACTCCATGTAGCTGGTCAGTCTGGAGCTGACATGTCCTATAATATCTCTTAGAATCAGCTGTAGGTTCAATTAGATGTAGTTTACCATACTATGGCAAATGCATTGATGGATGTATCTTGATTCACATTTACAGATGAGACTGGACAGTGCATAAAAACGACTCTGTCTGCTCAGGTAATCACATAACTGTTCAATTCAAAAGTAAAAAAATATATATTTCTGTTTAAAATCATTCAAATTCAAACATCTTCCATATGTCACACCTGTCTCCTCTCAATAGGAGGTGAAGGCTGTCTCTCCTGCTCCTGATGTGGAGGTTGCCCAATCACAGCCTCTGATAGAGCAGAAGCTTCTGGAACCAGCTGCCGATAGTGTCACTGTCACTCCATCACTCAGAGGAGTGAACACTGTGGATCCTGGCAAGATGGACGCAGTGAGTCCTCCAGTAACAGCTGCCTCCACTAAGGATGATGCACCATCCTTTAAGGTTTGGATGAAGATCCTGCATAAAACACACAAATGTTATGTCTTATTAATAATGAGATTACATTACTTTTGATGGAAAAAGCTCACAGATTTTACAAGTTGACTTTAAATAAATATCATCTGAAATAAGTAACTACGGTACAGTAGGATGATGTAAGGACGACACAATGTTGTAGGAAAACGTACATTTTGTTAAGGGTTATCTTGAACTTCCTGTCACAAATGTAACCATTACAAGCTATTTTAACTCCAACAAATTCAACATATCATACCCCTTCCCTTGTCAGCAGGAGGTGACGGTGGCTGAAGTTCCTCCTCTCGCTGACAATGAGGCTTCAGTGCCCATCTCTGCAGGGCCAGCACAAGTGCCCATCCCAGCATCAATGACCATTACCGTCCCATTGGGAAAAGTGAAGCAGTCATATGCTGACCACTATCATCTGAATAGTGAGTGTGTTTGTTTATCTCATAACGGTGTTTCTGAAAACCATTGCCTTGGAAATAGACTCCAAGTAGCTCATCAGTCTGGAGCTGACATGTCCCATAATATCTCTTAGAATCAGCTGTAGGTTCTTATTGGATGTTTAGAATGTTTACTGGTTCATAGCAGACATACAGTATGAACGCAGCTCTGGTCCTCCTTTCTCCAACAGGGCCCAGGGGGAGGTATGTGGATGTATTTGCAACATCAGAGCTGACTGTGCCAGTCGCCCCACCCAACATGCTGGACCTCATGGCACCAATGGCCATTCCTGACCTCATAGAACATCAAGGTTAGTCACACAAAAGGACACTGTGCAGACATCCATTAGTGTCCATAGTATCTGTGTGAAGAAGTCATTTGAAAACAAAAAGTATGGCTGACAAAATTACATGTAGTTTACCATACTATGGCAAATGCATTGATGGATGTATCTCGATTCACATTTACAGATGAGACTGGACAGTGCATAAAAACGACTCTGTCTGCTCAGGTAATCACATAACTGTTCAATTCAAAAGTAAAAAAATATATATTTCTGTGTTAAATCATTTAAATTCAAACATCTTCAATATGTCACACCTGTCTCCTCTCAATAGGAGGTGAAGGCTGTCTCTCCTGCTCCTGATATGGAGGCTGCCCAATCACAGCATCTGATAGAGCAGAAGCTTCTGGAACCAGCTGCCGATAGTGTCACCGTCACTCCATCACTCAGAGGAGTGAACACTGTGGATCCTGGCAAGATGGACGCAGTGAGTCCTCCAGTAACAGCTGCCTCCACTAAGGATGATGCACCATCCTTTAAGGTTTGGATGAAAATCCTGCATAAAACACACAAATGTTATGTCTTATTCATTATGAGATTACATTACTTTTGATGGAAAAAGCTCACAGATTTTACAAGTTGAATTTAATTAAACATCATCAGAAATAAGTAACTACGGTACAATAGGATGATGTAAGGATGACACAATGTTGTGCATCAGTTTAATTTTTGCTCCAATAACTGCATTCAGAAGGAAAACGTACCTTTTCTTAAGGGTTATCTTGGACTCCCTGTCACAAATGTAACCATTACAAGCTATTTTAACTCCAACAAATTCAACATATCATACCCCTTGTCAGCAGGAGGAGACAGCGGCAACTGCTGAAGTTCATCCTCTCGCTGACATGAAGGCTTCAGTGCCCATCTCTGCAGGGCCAGCACAAGTGCCCATCCCAGCACCAATGACCATTACCGTCCCATTGGGAAAAGTGAAGCAGTCATATGCTGACCACTATCATCTGAACAGTGAGTGTGTTTGTTTATCTCATAACAGTGTTTCTGAAAACCATTGCCTTGGAAATAGACTCCAAGTAGCTAATCAGTCTGGAGCTGACATGTCCCATAATATCTCTTAGAATCAGCTGTAGGTTCAATTAGATGTAGTTTACCATACTATGGCAAATGCATTGATGGATGTATCTTGATTCACATTTACAGATAAGACTGGACAGTGCATAAAAACGACTCTGTCTGCTCAGGTAATCACATAATTGTTCAATTCAAAAGTAAAAAAAAATATATTTCTGTTTTAAATCATTCAAAATCAAACATCTTCCATATGTCACACCTGTCTCCTCTCAATAGGAAGTGAAGGCTGTCTCTCCTGCTCCTGATGTGGAGGCTGCCCAGTCACAGCCTCTGATAGAGCAGAAGCTTCTGGAACCAGCTGCCGATCGTGTGACTGGCACTCCATCACTCAGAGGAGTGAACACTGTGGATCCTGGCAAGATGGAGGCAGTGAGTCCTCCAGTAACAGCTGCCTCCACTAAGGATGATGCACCATCCTTTAAGGTTTGGATGAAGATCCTGCATAAAACACACAAATGTTATGTCTTATTCATAATGAGATTACATTACTTTTGATGGAAAAAGTTCACAGATTTTACAAGTTGACTTTAAATAAATATCATCTGAAATAAGTAACTACGGTACAATAGGATGATGTAAGGATGACACAATGTTGTAGGAAAACGTACATTTTGTTTAGGGTTATCTTGAACTTCCTGTCACAAATGTAACCATTACAAGCTATTTTAACTCCAACAAATTCAACATATCATAATCCTTGTCAGCAGGAGGTGACGGTGGCAACAGCTGAAGTTCCTCCTCTCGCTGACAATGAGGCTTCAGGGCCCATCTCTGCAGGGCCAGCACAAGTGCCCATCCCAGCACCAATGACCATTACCGTCCCATTGGGAAAAGTGAAGCAGTCATATGCTGACCACTATCATCTGAATTGTGAGTGTGTTTGTTTATCTCATAACGGTGTTTCTGAAAACCATTGCCTTGGAAATAGACTCCAAGTAGCTAATCAGTCTGGAGCTGACATGTCCCATAATATCTCTTAGAATCAGCTGTAGGTTCTTATGGGATGTTTAGAATGTTTACTGGTTTATAGCAGACATATGAACGCAGCTCTGGTCCTCCTTTCTCCAACAGGGCCCAGGGGGAGGTATGAGGATGTATTTGCAACATCAGAGCTGACTGTGCCAGTCGCCCCACCTAACATGCTGGACCTCATAGCACCAATGGCCATTCCTGACCTCATAGAACATCAAGGTTAGTCACACAAAAGCACACTGTGCAGACATCCATTAGTGTCCATGGCATCTGTGAGAAGAAGTCATTTGAAAACAAAAAGGATGGCTGACAAATTTACATGTAGTTTACCATACTATGGCAAATGCATTGATGGATGTATCTCGATTCACATTTACAGATGAGACTGGACAGTGCATAAAAACGACTCTGTCTGCTCAGGTATCACATAACTGTTCAATTCAAAAGTTTAAAAAAATATATGTTTCTGTTTTAAATCATTCAAATTAAAACATCTTCAATATGTCACACCTGTCTCCTCTCAATAGGAGGTGATGGCTGTCTCTCCTGCTCCTGATGTGGAGGCTGCCCAATCACAGCCTCTGATAGAGCAGAAGCTTCTGGAACCAGCTGCCGATCGTGTGACTGGCACTCCATCACTCAGAGGAGTGAACACTGTGGATCCTGGCAAGATGGACGCAGTGAGTCCTCCAGTAACAGCTGCCTCCACTAAGGATGATGCACCATCCTTTAAGGTTTGGATGAAGATCCTGCATAAAACACACAAATGTTATGTCTTATTCATAATGAGATTACATTACTTTTGATGGAAAAAGCTCACAGATTTTACAAGTTGAATTTAATTAAACATCATCAGAAATAAGTAACTGCGGTACAATAGGATGATGTAAGGACGACACAATGTTGTGCAATCAGTTTCATTTTTGATCCAATCACTGCATTCAGAAGGAAAACATACCTTTTCTTAAGGGTTATCTTGGACTCCCTGTCACAAATGTAACCATTACAAGCTATTTTAACTCCAACAAATTCAACATATCATACCCCTTGTCAGCAGGAGGAGACAGCGGCAACTGCTGAAGTTCATCCTCTCGCTGACATGAAGGCTTCAGTGCCCATCTCTGCAGGGCCAGCACAAGTGCCCATCCCAGCACCAATGACCATTACCGTCCCATTGGGAAAAGTGAAGCAGTCATATGCTGACCACTATCATCTGAACAGTGAGTGTGTTTGTTTATCTCATAACAGTGTTTCTGAAAACCATTGCCTTGGAAATAGACTCCAAGTAGCTAATCAGTCTGGAGCTGACATGTCCCATAATATCTCTTAGAATCAGCTGTAGGTTCAATTAGATGTAGTTTACCATACTATGGCAAATGCATTGATGGATGTATCTTGATTCACATTTACAGATAAGACTGGACAGTGCATAAAAACGACTCTGTCTGCTCAGGTAATCACATAATTGTTCAATTCAAAAGTTAAAAAAGATATATTTCTGTTTTAAATCATTCAAAATCAAACATCTTCCATATGTCACACCTGTCTCCTCTCAATAGGAAGTGAAGGCTGTCTCTCCTGCTCCTGATGTCGAGGCTGCCCAATCACAGCCTCTGATAGAGCAAAAGCTTCTGGAACCAGCTGCCGATAGTGTCACTGGCACTCCATCACTCAGAGGAGTGAACACTGTGGATCCTGGCAAGATGGACGCAGTGAGTCCTCAAGTAACAGCTGCCTCCACTAAGGATGATGCACCATCCTTTAAGGTTTGGATGAAGATCCTGCATAAAACAAACAAATGTTATGTCTTATTCATAACGAGATTACATTCCTTTTGCTGGAAAAATCTCACAGATTTTAGAAGTTGACTTTAAATAAATATCATCTGAAATAAGTAACTACGGTACAATAGGATAATGTAAGGACGACACAATGTTGTAGGAAAACGTACCTTTTCTTAAGGGTTATCTTGAACTCACTGTCACAAATGTAACCATTACAAGCTATTTTAACTCCAACAAATTCAACATATCATACCCCTTGTCAGCAGGAGGAGACAGCGGCAACTGCTGAAGTTCATCCTCTCGCTGACATGAAGGCTTCAGTGCCCATCTCTGCAGGGCCAGCACAAGTGCCCATCCCAGCACCAATGACCATTACCATCCCATTGGGAAAAGTGAAGCAGTCACATGCTGACCACTATCATCTGAATAGTGAGTGTGTTTGTTTATCTCATAACGGTGTTTCTGAAAACCATTGCCTTGGAAATAGACTCCATGTAGCTGGTCAGTCTGGAGCTGTCATGTCCTATAATATCTCTTAGAATCAGCTGTAGGTTCAATTAGATGTAGTTTACCATACTATGGCAAATGCATTGATGGATGTATCTTGATTCACATTTACAGATGAGACTGGACAGTGCATAAAAACGACTCTGTCTGCTCAGGTAATCACATAACTGTTCAATTCAAAAGTAAAAAAATATATATTTCTGTTTTAAATCATTCAAATTCAAACATCTTCCATATGTCACACCTGTCTCCTCTCAATAGGAGGTGAAGGCTGTCTCTCCTGCTCCTGATGTGGAGGTTGCCCAATCACAGCCTCTGATAGAGCAGAAGCTTCTGGAACCAGCTGCCGATAGTGTCACTGTCACTCCATCACTCAGAGGAGTGAACACTGTGGATCCTGGCAAGATGGACGCAGTGAGTCCTCCAGTAACAGCTGCCTCCACTAAGGATGATGCACCATCCTTTAAGGTTTGGATGAAGATCCTGCATAAAACACACAAATGTTATGTCTTATTAATAATGAGATTACATTACTTTTGATGGAAAAAGCTCACAGATTTTACAAGTTGACTTTAAATAAATATCATCTGAAATAAGTAACTACGGTACAGTAGGATGATGTAAGGACGACACAATGTTGTAGGAAAACGTACATTTTGTTAAGGGTTATCTTGAACTTCCTGTCACAAATGTAACCATTACAAGCTATTTTAACTCCAACAAATTCAACATATCATACCCCTTCCCTTGTCAGCAGGAGGTGACGGTGGCTGAAGTTCCTCCTCTCGCTGACAATGAGGCTTCAGTGCCCATCTCTGCAGGGCCAGCACAAGTGCCCATCCCAGCATCAATGACCATTACCGTCCCATTGGGAAAAGTGAAGCAGTCATATGCTGACCACAATCATCTGAATAGTGAGTGTGTTTGTTTATCTCATAACGGTGTTTCTGAAAACCATTGCCTTGGAAATAGACTCCAAGTAGCTCATCAGTCTGGAGCTGACATGTCCCATAATATCTCTTAGAATCAGCTGTAGGTTCTTATTGGATGTTTAGAATGTTTACTGGTTCATAGCAGACATACAGTATGAACGCAGCTCTGGTCCTCCTTTCTCCAACAGGGCCCAGGGGGAGGTATGTGGATGTATTTGCAACATCAGAGCTGACTGTGCCAGTCGCCCCACCCAACATGCTGGACCTCATGGCACCAATGGCCATTCCTGACCTCATAGAACATCAAGGTTAGTCACACAAAAGGACACTGTGCAGACATCCATTAGTGTCCATAGTATCTGTGTGAAGAAGTCATTTGAAAACAAAAAGTATGGCTGACAAAATTACATGTAGTTTACCATACTATGGCAAATGCATTGATGGATGTATCTCGATTCACATTTACAGATGAGACTGGACAGTGCATAAAAACGACTCTGTCTGCTCAGGTAATCACATAACTGTTCAATTCAAAAGTAAAAAAATATATATTTCTGTGTTAAATCATTTAAATTCAAACATCTTCAATATGTCACACTTGTCTCCTCTCAATAGGAGGTGAAGGCTGTCTCTCCTGCTCCTGATATGGAGGCTGCCCAATCACAGCATCTGATAGAGCAGAAGCTTCTGGAACCAGCTGCCGATAGTGTCACTGGCACTCCATCACTCAGAGGAGTGAACACTGTGGATCCTGGCAAGATGGACGCAGTGAGTCCTCAAGTAACAGCTGCCTCCACTAAGGATGATGCACCATCCTTTAAGGTTTGGATGAAGATCCTGCATAAAACAAACAAATGTTATGTCTTATTCATAACGAGATTACATTCCTTTTGCTGGAAAAATCTCACAGATTTTAGAAGTTGACTTTAAATGAATATCATCTGAAATAAGTAACTACGGTACAATAGGATGATGTAAGGACGACACAATGTTGTAGGAAAACGTACATTTTGTTAAGGGTTATCTTGAACTTCCTGTCACAAATGTAACCATTACAAGCTATTTTAACTCCAACAAATTCAACATATCATAATCCTTGTCAGCAGGAGGTGACGGTGGCAACCGCTGAAGTTCCTCCTCTCGCTGACATGGAGGCTTCAGTGCCCATCTCTGCAGGGCCAGCACAAGTGCCCATCCCAGCACCAATGACCATTACCGTCCCATTGGGAAAAATGAAGCAGTCACATGCTGACCACTATCATCTGAATAGTGAGTGTGTTTGTTTATCTCATAACGGTGTTTCTGAAAACCATTGCCTTGGAAATAGACTCCATGTAGCTGATCAGTCTGGAGCTGACATGTCCTATAATATCTCTTAGAATCAGCTGTAGGTTCATTTAGATGTAGTTTACCATACTATGGCAAATGCATTGATGGATGTATCTTGATTCACATTTACAGATGAGACTGGACAGTGCATAAAAACGACTCTGTCTGCTCAGGTAATCACATAACTGTTCAATTCAAAAGTAAAAAAATATATATTTCTGTTTTAAATCAATCAAATTCAAACATCTTCCATATGTCACACCTGTCTCCTCTCAATAGGAGGTGAAGGCTGTCTCTCCTGCTCCTGATGTGGAGGTTGCCCAATCACAGCCTCTGATAGAGCAGAAGCTTCTGGAACCAGCTGCCGATAGTGTCACTGTCACTCCATCACTCAGAGGAGTGAACACTGTGGATCCTGGCAAGATGGACGCAGTGAGTCCTCCAGTAACAGCTGCCTCCACTAAGGATGATGCACCATCCTTTAAGGTTTGGATGAAGATCCTGCATAAAACACACAAATGTTATGTCTTATTCATAATGAGATTACATTACTTTTGATGGAAAAAGCTCACAGATTTTACAAGTTGAATTTAATTAAACATCATCAGAAATAAGTAACTACAGTACAATAGGATGATGTAAGGACGACACAATGTTGTGCATCAGTTTAATTTTTGCTCCAATAACTGCATTCAGAAGGAAAACGTACCTTTTCTTAAGGGTTATCTTGAACTCACTGTCACAAATGTAACCATTACAAGCTATTTTAACTCCAACAAATTCAACATATCATACCCCTTGTCAGCAGGAGGAGACAGCGGCAACTGCTGAAGTTCATCCTCTCGCTGACATGAAGGCTTCAGTGCCCATCTCTGCAGGGCCAGCACAAGTGCCCATCCCAGCACCAATGACCATTACCATCCCATTGGGAAAAGTGAAGCAGTCACATGCTGACCACTATCATCTGAATAGTGAGTGTGTTTGTTTATCTCATAACGGTGTTTCTGAAAACCATTGCCTTGGAAATAGACTCCATGTAGCTGGTCAGTCTGGAGCTGACATGTCCTATAATATCTCTTAGAATCAGCTGTAGGTTCAATTAGATGTAGTTTACCATACAATGGCAAATGCATTGATGGATGTATCTTGATTCACATTTACAGATGAGACTGGACAGTGCATAAAAACGACTCTGTCTGCTCAGGTAATCACATAACTGTTCAATTCAAAAGTAAAAAAATATATATTTCTGTTTTAAATCATTCAAATTCAAACATCTTCCATATGTCACACCTGTCTCCTCTCAATAGGAGGTGAAGGCTGTCTCTCCTGCTCCTGATGTGGAGGCTGCCCAATCACAGCCTCTGATAGAGCAGAAGCTTCTGGAACCAGCTGCCGATCGTGTGACTGGCACTCCATCACTCAGAGGAGTGAACACTGTGGATCCTGGCAAGATGGAGGCAGTGAGTCCTCCAGTAACAGCTGCCTCCACTAAGGATGATGCACCATCCTTTAAGGTTTGGATGAAGATCCTGCATAAAACACACAAATGTTATGTCTTATTCATAATGAGATTACATTACTTTTGATGGAAAAAGCTCACAGATTTTACAAGTTGACTTTAAATAAATATCATCTAAAATA
Source organism: Alosa pseudoharengus (assembly GCF_046254945.1). Taxonomy (NCBI): domain Eukaryota; kingdom Metazoa; phylum Chordata; class Actinopteri; order Clupeiformes; family Clupeidae; genus Alosa; species Alosa pseudoharengus. Next base: position 14,179,812 of record NW_027468565.1, read on the forward strand.
AGTAACTACGGTACAGTAGGATGATGTAAGGACGACACAATGTTGTAGGAAAACGTACATTTTGTTAAGGGTTATCCTGAACTTCCTGTCACAAATGTAACCATTACAAGCTATTTTAACTCCAACAAATTCAACATATCATAATCCTTGTCAGCAGGAGGTGACGGTGGCTGAAGTTCCTCCTCTCGCTGACAATGAGGCTTCAGTGCCCATCTCTGCAGGGCCAGCACAAGTGCCCATCCCAGCACCAATGACCATTACCGTCCCATTGGGAAAAGTGAAGCAGTCATATGCTGACCACTATCATCTGAATTGTGAGTGTGTTTGTTTATCTCATAACGGTGTTTCTGAAAACCATTGCCTTGGAAATAGACTCCATGTAGCTGATCAGTCTGGAGCTGACATGTCCCATAATATCTCTAATCATCTGTAGGTTCTTATGGGATGTTTAGAATGTTTACTGGTTTATAGCAGACATATGAACGCAGCTCTGGTCCTCCTTTCTCCAACAGGGCCCAGGGGGAGGTATGTGGATGTATTTGCAACATCAGAACTGACTGTGCCAGTCGCCCCACCCAACATGCTGGACCTCATGGCACCAATGGCCATTCCTGACCTCATAGAAGATCAAGGTTAGTTACACAAAAGCACACTGTGCAGACATCCATTAGTGTCCATAGTATATGGGTGAAGAAGTCATTTGAAAACAAAAAGTATGGCTGACAAATTTACATGTACTTTACCATACTATGGGAAATGCATTGATGGATGTATCTTGATTCACATTTACAGATGAGACTGGACAGTGCATAAAAACGACTCTGTCTGCTCAGGTAATCACATAACTGTTCAATTCAAAAGTTTTAAAAAATATATGTTTCTGTTTTAAATCATTCAAATTCAAACATCTTCAATATGTCACACCTGTCTCCTCTCAATAGGAGGTGATGGCTGTCTCTCCTGCTCCTGATGTGGAGGCTGCCCAATCACAGCCTCTGATAGAGCAGAAGCTTCTGGAACCAGCTGCTGATAGTGTCACAGGCACTCAATCACTCAGAGGAGCGAACACTGTGGATCCTGGCAAGATGGACGCAGTGAGTCCTCAAGTGAAGACTGCTTGCACCAAGAATGACGCACCATCCTTTAAGGTTTGGATGAAGATCCTGGAAAAAAACACACAAATGTTATGTCTTATTCATAATGAGATTACATTACTTTTGATGGAAAAAGCTCACAGATTTTACAAGTTGAATTTAATTAAACATCATCAGAAATAAGTAACTACGGTACAATAGGATGATGTAAGGACGACACAATGTTGTGCAATCAGTTTCATTTTTGATCCAATAACTGCATTCAGAAGAAAAACTTACCTTTTCTTAAGGGTTATCTTGAACTCACTGTCACAAATGTAACCATTACAAGCTATTTTAATTCCAACAAATTCAACATATCATAATCCTTGTCAGCAGGAGGTGACGGCGGCAACTGCTGAACATCCTCCTCTTGCTGACATGGAGGCTCCACAGTTACAGACTCTCAGTGGTCCGTTGCCGGTGAATACTCCGAAGCAGCCTCATGTTGGTCCTGGCAGCATGAAGGCAGTGAGTCCTCAAGTGAAGACTGCTTGCACCAAGAATGACGAACCATACTTTAAGGTTTGGATGCAGCAACTGAAAAACTGAAATAATTTTCATTATAAGAGTTCCTTTCTTGTTTGTGATGTTATTCTGGCTTATTCTAACATAATTTTCACTGAATTGGTCTTGCTGTAAATGCTTTATCTAATTCAAGTTTTTATGTATTTGCTGCAGAGATATTTTAGGGGTTGGCTCTCGTGGATAATTCCTCGAAAGAAAGAAGCTCATCTCCCTGATGACAAAAACAAATCTGTAAGCAATCTAGTTTGTAAAATAAAACCTGCTGAAATGGTATGAGGAAGATGTTAAACAAATGTTAAAAAATTCTTACAGATTTTTTGGAATGAGTCTAAACAAAAATGGGTGGATCGGAATGAACCAGAGGAAAAGGTAAACTATTAAATGAGCAATGAAAATGAAATAGTCAATCAGACAACTATTGCCAGTAATCTTTTATTACGCTCTTAAATGAAAACGAAATAGTACCCAAGGTTTACACAATGAAATACCAGTTCATGATTCTCTTACTGATTTTGTTCTACTCAAAAGACCAAAGCCGTCCCACCACCACCCATGGGCCCTCCACTGATGCCCCCCAGGTACACAGGCAGTCCAACAGGAAGTGGTGGTCCATCTACTGCACTCCCCACCAATGGACCACCAGTCAACATGTTCCGAAGGATTGGTGAGTTCATCTTCAGTGTGCTATTATAGTTTTTTTCTGATTGCTTGAGCACATTTTTTGTAACTATGGCTTTTTTTGCAAAACTCTACACACAAATAGGAAAACCTTTCACCCAATCAGCAAAACATTGTAGTTCTCTTGCAAAAGCTAACACGCCTTGCTTAACTCTTCACACCTTCGTAAAAAAATGTGTTTTCGTATCAAACAGTAAACACAAGCCATCACAATAGGAAGCACACAATGTGCCAACTACACACTGATGGTATGAATAAAAAACACATCTGGCTTTTGCTTTCTCTGTGCACAAGGTAGACAATGTCAGTTTGAGGTCATACTTTTGTCATAGTTCTGAAAACATACAGGGATCCAAAGTTCAAGTATTTGTGTTTATTTACACACATCAAAACAAACACAAGTGTGTTTTTCCAAGTCAAAACACAAAATAGCAATTTCACTACAAGTCAAAACATAAAATAGCAATTTCACTGAGACAAAACAAATCAGTCTACATTGTGTCGTCTCTCTCAAAATTTCGTCTACATCACATGCAATGTCCTAGTCCAAGGCACCGGGGAAAATGCCTGTAAAAGGGCTATTTCTTTCTCTTCTTACCCTTCCTCTTCCTCATCCTCATCCTCCTCTTGCTCCTCCTTGTCCTCTTCCTCTAACTTCACCTCCTTGTCCTTGTCATCCTCTCCCTCTCACTTCTTCACCTCCACGTCCTATTCTTCAGCCTCCTCTAATTCTTACTCTTCTCACTCTTCCTGCTCCCTCCATTGTACCCATTGTACATTACCTGTGGCTTATTTATAGTGCTTAGGCTGATTGCAAAGTGAACTAATTATCTAAAACAGTTTTCACATGAGAAAGTGTGCCGGAGAGTTGGCAAAATAGTGAAAATAATAGCCATAGATAGTGTATAGATTTTCTAGGAGTGTGTTGATCATTTGGAAATTGAGTGTAAATTTGTGTTTACAGTTCTGCAAAAAGAGTGCTGTGCAGTAATTGTGCCTACAGTTGTGCAAAGTGTGTGTTACAAAATTGCAAACTGAGTGCAAAGCAGTGTTTGTGCTTTTACTTTTGCGAACTCAGTGAGTGGTTTTGCTATACGTATTAATAGTTTTAGAAATTGTGCTATAAGAATCACAGTTGTGTTTAAGCATTCAGAAAAAACTGTAACAGCACCTGGCCATTGGGTCAGTCTGATATTTCAACTCCAGACTGAGAGATGTCTTGTACTGAAAGTCCTGTCTTAACATCAGATCACTTGTTTGGCAAAATTATCCTTAACATTTCGCAGCCAAGTATAATTGTTTTAACACATTTGGCCAACATCAGACCATTGGTTATGGATTGAGATTAGCTGCCCTGCCTGAAATACATTGGAAAATGACGAATGACGCATCATATTTTTCATCATTTGACATTTTTGAGCAATCGATTTGTAAATCTGGTATGAAAAGGGTTTTGTTTGGGAATGTCCAGCTTGTACACTACATTACTTTTTCTTAAGTGTTAGCACATACAGTAACTCAGCCATATTGAAGCCCACTTGTTTTAGTGAATAACATGTTCCAGTACCGGGTCATTTACCAGTGTTTACCATTAGTCAGTGGTCATCTTGTGTGTCTTCTTCACTATATAGGAAATAAGAACCGATATGTTGACATCATGAACCCAAGTGGAGACAACACTAAGCCTGTGGAGTCTTTCGTTTCACCAAGCATGCTGACCCTGTGGACTCCTGTGGTCAAGACAATTATATTCAACCCAGCTCAAGGTCAGTCGTAGATGTGTTGTCCTTTTTTTAGGCATTGATTGTTTCATTCCAAGGCAAAGAGGCCATTTTTGATGTTCCTGCAACTGGATAAAAATGGTTGCCTTGTTTGTTTTGCATACAGTGTGTGCAGGGGATATGGTTGAAAGCATTACACAGCCTTGTCCACCTTTGCCTGAGCTCTCAAGACCCCCCACTGAGGTAACGCTTACACACCAGTCATATACCATTAGTAAGAAAATAGCAAATGTAGATGTTTCTGATATATTGCAATGCTGATTCTTTGGTCAACAGACTGTGCATGACCCTGCTCAGGGATTTTAATCCTTCTATAGATCAACTACATTTTGGTGGTAAGTTTCTGTCAGTAAAAGCAACCTGAAATTGCAAATTCATTTTTGCATACTCATTGCATTTTCTCAGTTTAATCTCAATGATTTTGTTTGTTTGTCTGCTTGTTTTACAGCCTTAAAGAATGCAGGACATTCTAAAAAACATACAAAAGCCAGACACTTTACTATTACAAAAATAAATTTTCATTCAGCATCCTAATTGCACTCTCCTTTCATCTGTTCCTGGATGCTACCATTATGACCGCCACGGCAAAGCAGCGGTCATTTAGGTTTAGTCAGAGTTGCTTTACTTTTTTCTTCAGTGATTTTGTGTCAGCAATTCCTGGGAAACTGAAAGACCGGGCTGCACGAAACTTGGTGGGCATGTAGACCTACAAGGATGACACGGAACCATTGATTTTCGTTTTTAATCCGTCACCCACCCACTGCACTGAACCCCCAAAAGGAGTGTAGGGCAGACAGAGTTTTCTGTGAATATCTCAAGAATTGTAGGGCCTGACCAGTTTTTTGTATGTGGGTCTCAAGGGGCCATCTCAGCATATCCCATAACCACTAATTTAGCACTACATAGTTAAAAATTAAAAAGCAAAAATGAGGCGTAATTGCAGGTATCTGCAGGTAGCTCACATGTTCAAAACGGACATGAAATCAAAACGAAATTTGAAGGGTAGGGTCTTTATGACACCTCCTGAATGCATGCTTCAATGCATGTTTTGTGAAACATGGGGGGTCATATTATGTGTACCAATTTGACCAATTTATATGGACATTTAGTGACTGTACACAAATTGGCCTGTAGATGGTGGTGTTGAGCGAAGGGTTGCCGGTAGAGGATGAGTACTTACTACATTTCTACAAGCACGCACACAAATGCATGCACACAAACACACACACACACACACAAACGTACGCACGCACACACACATACACCTGCACACACACACACACACGCACATGCACATGCACATACATAAACACATGCACAAACACACTTAAAAACACAAGCACACATGCAGGCACGTATACACACACATGCACACACAACCATGCAAACACTCACACACACACACACATGCACACACACACACACACACGTGCACACGCA